>NW_027186304.1:6216175-6248682 GCF_028583685.1 Petaurus breviceps papuanus | reverse complement strand
ATGGAGTTGTCAAACAGTGTCATATGTATAAAATATTTATTATAATTATATTATACAATACATTTATATGCCATAATTCATTCAACTATTCCTTAATTAATTTTAGCTTCTTAGATTCTAGCTCTTTGCAACTATAAAAAGAGAGCTGCTAGAAGTATTTTATACTTGAGTTCTTTTTCTCTTTCTTTTATCTCTTTTAGGGCTAGTAGTGGCATTATTGGTTCAAAAACTATTCATAATTTAGTGACTTTTGAGGCAGAGTTTGAAATTGCTTCCTAGAATAGCTGGACCAGAATTTTGCAGCTTCTCCAGCAGAGCATTAATGTGCATAGACCCAGCAGTGATTGCTATTTTCATTTATTCTTATTTCTAGCCATTGGATAGATACAGGGTAGAATCTCAGAGTTGCCTTAATTTGCATATCTCTAATTAATAGTGATTTGTAGCATTTTTTAAAAACATGGCTGTTGATAGTTTGAATATCTTCCTTAAAAAACTGCCTATATATTTTGACTAATTATTAATTAGGCAATGTCTCCTGTTCTGATAAATTTGAATCAGATTAACGACTATTACCAGAGAAATTTCCTGCTGTTCTCCCCATTTCCACCTCCCCTCAACTGCATCCCTTTTAATTGTAACTATACTAGTTTTATTGTAAGATTGAATTCAGTTCTCTATTTTTGTTCTGTTAGTTTGGGAATTTTATGTCTTCATAAATATTTACCCATTTCAATTTTCTTGCCATATAGTTGTATGTTTCTAATAATTTCCTTCTTCAATTGTGAATCTTTTTCATTTTGATCCTGATAATGTGATTTTCTTCTTTCTTTTAAAAATCTAATTAGTGAATAATTTCTCTATGCTAATGGTTTTAAAGGCTGCTAGCCTATTGATTAATTAAATTCTTTTTTTCAGTTTTGTTAATCTCTTATTTATTTCCAGAATTTCAGTTTTGTTGTTTCATTTTTAATGTTACTTTAAAAAGTTTTTAAAAGTTTCACTACCCATTCTTTTATCTGTTCTTTCTCTCTTTTGTTGATGAAAGTATTTAGAAATATGGTATTTTCTCTCAGGACTTCTTTTAATGCAGCTCACAAGGCTTAGGAAGTTATCATTTGCTTTGCTTCTATGAATTTTCTTTGACCTATCAATTCTTTAGGATTATTTCATCTCCAATTATTTTTTAAAATAATTTCTTCAGTTACCCTTTATTGAAAAAAATTTTCCTCATTGTGGTCAATAAGGGATTTGTTTAGTATTTGTACTTTTTCTGCATTTATTTGTGAGGTTTGTCATTATAAATGGTTATTTTTGGTAATTTATATTATATGTAATTGAGAACCATATACTTTTTTTTTTCAATTCCCACTCAGTAATCACCAGAGATCTACAATATCTAACTCTTCTAAAATTCTCTTCAGTACCTTAAGTTTCTCCATACATATTTTTGTTAGATTTTTATAAGTCTAAAAAGGATATACTAATACCTTCCATTATTATAGGTTTACTGTCTGTTTCTATCTGTAACTGATTTAACTTCTCCTTTAAGTATTTCTATACTATGAAATGCTGATACAAATTCACTGTTTATGATATTGCTTCTTCACCAGCCAGTACCACACTATCCACATGTGGATGTTATAGCAAATGGAGAAACCCTAAATGCTCTGCATAAGTTCACTTACTTTGTCAGTATACTTTCCAGGAATGTACACGTAGATGACAAGGTTGATACACACATTGCCAGAGCTAGCTCAGTATCTGTGAGGTTCTAAGGAAAGTACAGGAGAGAAGATGTATTAGACTGGCTATTGATTCTGAGGTCCTTTCTTGAGTTGAACTGCCAAGCATTCAAACTCTATTGCAAAGAGCATAACTCTGATGGACTGGCTACATTGTTCAAATACCAAAGGTATTTTTGTTGAAAAGACTCTTCTATGGAGAACTCATACAAGGCAAGCACTCATGTGCAAGTCTGAAGAAGTAATACAGGGACACTTGCCAGGTCTCTCTGAAGAACTTTGGAATCAATTCTGAGACATGGGAGGCACTGGTATAGTACTCCCCAGTATGATGTGCCCTCATCAGAGGAACTGTGCTCCATGAACAAAGCAGAATTTCAGTAGCTCAAGAGAAATGTAAGATAAACAAATTTAGAGACATCTCCACTTGAAATATTTACATTGACCTGTGGCAAAGCCTTCTGAGCTTGTGTTGTTCTGATCAACCACAATTGGATATTCTATATTTTGCCCCCAACATAGTGATGTTAATTTGATTCTCTTCAAGAATGAAGGACAACAACCCATCAACCAATGTAATTTCCCTGTTTATCTCTTTTTATCAAGTTTGTTTTTGCCTTTTCTGAGATCATGATTGCATATCCTGCTTTAAAAACAACACAAATTCAGTAGGGGAATGGCTGAAAAAGTTGTGGTGTATGGTTGTGATGGCACACATGCTATAAGAAATCATGAGCTCATTGATTTTAGAAAAAAATGGATAGATTTGCATGAAATAATGAAGAATGAAATGAGTAAAATCAAGAGAATGTTGTATATAATAATAGCAATATTATTTTAAGAACAACTTTGAGTGACCAATTCATTTATATTATTACAAATACTGAAATTAATTACAAAGGACATATGAAGGAAGATGCTATCTGAACCCAGAGAAGTAACTGATAAACAGAAGTATGTATAGAATGATTTTACATACACACACACAAACATATATATTTGTGTCTTCTAGTAGCCATCTCTAGATGTGGGGAGATTGCATTGATTTTGTTTGTACAAAACTTTATTATATATTTAAAAGTATTAGTGAGTTGCATATAATAGATTTGCATTTTCACTCTCTGCAGATGATATGATGGTATACTTAGAGAATCCTAGAAAATCAACTAAAAATACTTGAAATAATTAACAACTTTAGCAAAGTTGCAGGATACAAAATAAACCCACAGAAATCATCAGCATTTTTATATATTGCCAGTAAAGTATGGAGAAAGAGATAGAAAAATTCCATTTAAAATAATGGAAGATATTATAAAGCACTTGGGAGTCTACCTGCCAAGAAAAATCTAGGAACTATATGAAGACAATTACAAAATATTTTCCCCACAAATAAAACCAATCTAAACAATTAGAAAATATTAATTGCTAATGGCTAGGCTGTGCCAATATAATAAAATGGTAATTCTTCCTAAATTAATCTATTTATTTCATGCCATCCAATCAAACTGCCAAAATTATTTTATAGGGCTAGAGTAAATAATAAAATAATTCATCAGGAGGAATGAAAGGTCAAGAATATCAAGGGAATCAATGAAAAAAAATCAAGGAAGGTGGTCTAGCCATGACAGATATCAAACTATAGTATAAAGGGGTAATTATAAAATATAAATATGTTTAAAATATTAACATAATTACTATTGACTAATACCACTAGTAATATACAATAATTACTATATTACATATTTAAATATAGAAAATTACTAAAAATCTGGTACTGGCTAAGAAATAGAGTAGTAAATAAGATTGTGGGATAGGTTAGGTACAGAATATATTGTAGTCAGTGACCCTAGTAACCTAGTGTACAATGAACCCAAGGATTCAAGATTTTGGGACAAAAATTTGAAAGAAATTTCTGGGAAAACTGGAGAGCAGGATGGTGAATGGCATGAACTTCTCACAAAATATACCAAAAAGGTCAAAATGGGTACACAAGTTACACATAAATGGAGATACTATAAGCACATTAGGTGAACACAGAATAGTTTATCTTGTCAGATATATGGATCAGGGAAGAATTTAGAACCAAACAAGAAATAAAGAGTATTACAAAATGTAAAATAAATAATTTTGATTATATAAAATAAAAAAAAGTTTTTATACAAACAAAATCATGCAATCAAAATTAGAAGGAAAGCAGAAAACTGGGTAAAAAAATTGCAGCAAATATCTCTGACAAAGACTCACTTCTCAAATATATAGAGAACAGATTCAAATTTATAAGAATACAAGTCATTCTCCAATTGATAAATGATCAGACGATATGAATAATCAGTTTTCAGAAAAAGAAATTAAAGACATCTATATTCATATGGGAAAAAATGCTCTAAATTACTATTGATTAGAAAAATGCAAATTAAAACAATTCTGAGCTACCACTGCCCCACACATCAGATTGGCTAATATGACTAAAAAGAAAAATGATAAATGTTGGAAGGGATGTGGGAAAACTGGGACATTAATGCATTCTTGTTGAAGTTGTGAACTGATTTAATCATTTGAAACTATGACCAAAGGGCTATAAAATTGTGCACACCCTTTGATGCAGCAATACCATTATTAGTTTTATATCCCAAAGAGATTTTAAAAAGGGGGAAAAGCACCTATTTTGTACAAAGATATTTTTAGCAGCCCTTTTTGTGGTGGCTATTATTAGAAATTGAGGGGATGCCCATCAAGTGGGGAATGGCTGAACAAGTCATGCTATATGATTGTGCTATATGAAATGAGAAGCAGGATGATTTCAGAAAATCCTGAAAAGACTTATGTGAACTTATATAGAGAGAAGTGAGCAGAACCAGAACAGTGTACATAGTGTGAGCAATATTGTATGCTGAAGAATTGAGAATGACATAGATATTCTTCACAATACAATGTTCCATGATGATCCCAAAGGACTCATGATGACACTTGCTATCCATCTCCAGAGGGAAAAAAAATCATACCTAATATTATCTGAATATAGACTGAAATATACTTCCTTCTTTCCTTCCTTCCTTCCTTCCTTCCTTCCTTCCTTCCTTCCTTCCTTCCTTCCTTCCTTCCTAATATGGAAATATTTTACTTGTATAACCTATTTCAGTTCCTTGCTGTCTCAGGGTGGAAGGGAGGGCAGGAGGGATACAATTTGGAACTAAAAAAACAAATGTTAAAAATGTTTTTAACATATACTGGAGAAAAATAAAATATGATTAAAAATAATATATCTGAGAGTGGAGCCAAGATGGATGAGTAGAAGCAGGAACTTGTGTGAGCTCCCACACCAACCACCTCCAATGCCTGTAAAATGTGACTCTAAACAAATTTTAGAGCTACAGAATCCATAAAGTGACAGAGAGAAACAAATCTCTCACTGAAGGCAGCCTGGCAGGCCAACAGGAGGGGTTTATCACATGAAGCTGGGAGCCAAGTGCAGTCCTGCATGAGCCATGAGGGCCCAGACCCAAGACATTCCTGACCAGCCAGAGCAGACTTCAGGAGAGTGAATCACTGGTAGCTGTGGTGGTTTCCAGACTTCTCAATCCATAAACGCCAAAGAGAAAATAAAAGGTCAGTAGGGAACTCTGCTGGAACTGGGTGATGGAAGAGCATGGTCTGGCCCCTGTCCCCAGGGCAAGAGGTGGTCTAGGCACAGTGACTGCAGCTGCTGCCACAAGGCTGCCTCTGTCCTAGCCTACAGACCTTAGGGGGACCAAGCAAACATCTCTCTCACTTTGACCTGCTTGGACCTGGGTCACTGTCTGGGGTGGTAGTCCTGGGGTGAGAAATGCCAGTGTGCCAGACCTTGTGGTGGCTGTAGAGAGGGCCCCCTCATTGCTCTTACAACCGTGAGGACCCCAGGAATTTGAGGCACAGCTCTCTCCACTCTGGAAGCACAGTTCTATTTTGGCAAAGAGCTCCAAAGTCAAGTAATTGGATGGCAAGATGAACAAGCAGAGGAAGCACAGTGAGACCCTAGAACCCTTTTTAGGGGACAAAAAGGATCGAGGCGTGGAACCAGAAGAAGACAACAATGTCAAAGCTTCCACGAAAAACATTAACTGGTCATAGGCCATGGAAGAGCTCAAGAAGGATTATGAAAATCAAATAAGAGAAGTGGAGGAAAAACTGCGAAGAGATATGAGAATGATGCAAGAAAATCATGGAAAGCGAGTCAACAGCCTGCTAAAGGAGACCAAAGAAATACTGAAGAAAATAACACGTTAAAAATAGACTAACTCAAATGGCAAAAGTGGCCCAAAAAGCCAACGAGGAGAAGAATGCCTTAAAAATCCAAACTGCCCAGATGGAAAAGGAATTTCAAAAACTCACCGAAGAGAATAATTCCTTCAAAATTAGATTGGAACAAATGGAAGCTAATGACTTTATGAGAAATCAAGATACTATAAAACAGATCCAAACACATGAAAAACTAGAAGACAATGTGAAATATTTCACTGGAAAAATCACTGACCTGGAAAATAGATCCAGGAGAAATAATTTAAAATTATTGGACTACCTGAAAGCCATGATCAAAAAAAGAGCCTAGAGATCATCCTTCAAGAAGTTCTCAAGAAAAATTTCCCTGATATTCTAGAACCAGAGGGCAAAATAGAAATTGAAAGAATTCACTGATCATCTCTTGCAAAAGATCCCCAAAAGAAAACTCCTAGGAATATCATAGCAAAATTCCAGTGTTCCCAGGTCAAGGAGAAAATATTACAAACAGCCAGGAAGAAACAATTTGGGTGATGTGGAAGCACAATCAGGATAACATAAGACCTAGCAGCTTCTACATTAAGGGACTGAAGGGCTTGGAATACAATATAATGGAGATCAAAGGAGCGATGATTAAAACCAAGGATCACCTACCCAGCAAAACTGAGTATAATGCTTCAGGGAAAATATGGTCATTCAATGACATAGATGAATTTCAATCATTCCTCATGAAAAGACCAAAGCTGAACAGAAAATGTGACTTTCAAATACAAGAAGCAAGAGAAGCATGAGAAGGTAAACAGGGAAAAGAAATCATAAGATACTTATTAAAGTTGAATTATTTATATTCCTATATGGAAGAATGATAACTGTAACTCAAGACTTTTCTCAGCATGAAGATAGTTGAAGGGAATATATATGTATCCATCCATATATGTATGTATAGGAGGGTGTATGTGTGTATAAATATATATGTGAGGGTGTGTATGTTTGTGTACATGCATACATAGACAGGGCACAAGATCAGTTGAATATGAAGGGATGATATATAAGAAAACAAAATTAAGAGGTGAGAGTTATATTGTGAGAAGGAGAAAGGGAAAGATAGGGTAAATTATCTCATATAAAAGAGGCAAAAGTTAGTTGTGTGACCTTGGTCAAATCATTTAATCCCAAATGCCCTACCTTTCCCCTCTAAAAAGCCAAACAAAAAAAGAGGCAAGATAAAACTGTTACAATGGAGGGGAAGAACAGGAAGGTGAAAGGAAAATGTGTTAACCTTACTCTCATTGAATTTGGTTTAAGGAGGGAATAACATACACACTCAGTTGGGTATGTTATCCTACAGGAAAGTAGGGGGGTAGGGAATTAGAAGGGAGGGCAGATTGGGGTAGAGGGTAGTTAGAAACATTCACTTTTGAAAAGGGACAGGGTCAAAGTAGAAAATAGAATAAGTGGGGGTGGGCAGGATAGGATGGAGGAAAATATAGTTCGTCTTTGACAATGTAACTATTATGGAAACGTTTTGTGTAACTATGCATGTACAAGCTATATTGAATTGCTTATGTTCCCAGTGGGGATGGGTGAGGAGGGAAGAAGGGAAAGAATCTGGAAATCTAAGTTTTTAAAACATGTTGAAAATTGTCTTTTCATTCAACTGGGAAATAACAAATACAGGCATTGGGATATAGAAATCCATGTTGCCGTACTAGAAAGTTGGGGGGGGTATAGGGGTGAATACAAGAGAGAGCAGATTGGGGGAAGCAGTATTCAGTAGGCTCGCTATGGGGTAGGGATAGGGGAAAGATGGGGAGAAAATTTGTAACTCAAAATCTAGTTGAAATGAATGTTGAAAACAAAATATATAAAGGATTAATTAGAAAAAAATTAAAATACCATATCTGTATACCTCAGTGCTCACATAAGAAATGTATTCTATGCTTTTAAAGTAGAGCTTACAATGGAAAAGCAATATTTAAGTCACATGTCATATAGTTTTTCATTTAATTGTACTTTTCCTTTAGATATTAAAAAAGTGTATCTATATATTAGTCATTGTTCATTTAACAAATCCATCCTATTCTTTTACAGTAGGATTCTCCTCTGTTTCTTTTCTCTTCCAACAGCTGTCTGCCAGGTGTTTTAAAATGTCATTTATTCTCTAAGATAGCTCCATTGGTAGCATTGTTCCTTTGAACAGATGTCTGTTTTCTAAATACACCTCTGCATAGCACGCAGATCCTCCATATCTTTATCTAAACTGTTCCCAGTGGGCCATAGTCTTAAAATAGAATAAAATATGTCACATTGATTTTCCTTGTCTGTAATTTTAATCTTAGGAATTTTGGGCAACTTTTAGACATTTATGATACTTTTTGAACATAAGAGACTTTCAGGTTTGGACTTTAGGGTTGGCAGATCATGCCTGCAGAATGTGATTCCAAGTACACTGAAAAATGTCTGTTTACCTTTAACTATCTCCAACGCTGCCCTGCCAGCTCTGAAATTCCCTTTAATTCAACAGACATTTGTTTAGCATCTCTTTTGCACAAGGCACTGTTCCAGACATTGGAAATAAAAAAGGTAGATATGACCCATATGTTGCTTTCAGGGTGCTTACAGTTTAAGTTAGGGGAAGCAGGAAAGGAAAAAAAGGTACTAATAGCTATGAGAATTAGTAGGATAAATCTAAAATAGAGGTCTAGTCAAAATATTGAGAGAAATTTGAGGAGGACAAGATGGTAGGATTGTATATCACTAGGTGTGGAAGGGAATTTAGATTACGTCTGAGCCGTCTGAGCCAACCCGCAAATTTGCAAACAAAGCCAGAGATGTTAAATGATTTACTCAAATTCATGTAGGTAGTAATTGGTAGGGGCAGTTAGGTGGCACAGTGGATAGAGAGCTGGGCCTGGAGTTGGAAAGACCTGAGTTCATATGTGACCTCAGACATTTACTAGCTGTGTGACTCCAGGCAGGTCACGTAACCCGTTTACCTCAGTTTCCTCATCTGTAAAATGAACTGGATGAGGAAAAGGCTAGAAATTTCAGTATCTTTGACAAGAAAACCCCAAACAGGGTCATGAATACAACCCACATAAATGAACACCAGTAAATGGTAGAAGCAGGATTTGAATCCAAATATTGCGACTTCAGATGCATGCACCTACACACATATGTATATGTATACACACATACATATATGTATATGTACATATACACACATACATATATTACTCTACTATACTTTCACCTGGATTAAAGAAGGGAGGGGAAGGTTAAGGAAGATATTAGTGGAAAAGTTTGAAAAAAGGAAAGAATTGTGAGAGATGGAAATAGATGGTGTGATATATTTAAAGGTTGTTTGAGTTTCCCAAAATTGAATTTATGGATCAAAAGAATTAAAAAAGAATGAATAATGTTAAGGTACTGAAGTTATATACTATAAAATACCATCATTATGTTATGATATTATGATAGCAGCGTTAACATAATCCTTTATCAGCCGGTTCTCCAGTCTGAAGTTATTTTAACTGGATACTCATAACTTTATTTTTAGGAACTTCCAATGACCTTAATATGTATAATATCTATTGATCCCTCACAAAAGTCCTTCAGGACTGGCCTTAAGAGGTGGGCAGAAGAAGGAACTAAGTACTTACATGCTATGTGTGATTAGCTACAGCAGCTAGTTAGCTAGTTGGGTCCTCAAGGGATGGGAAGTAGAACAATTAAACTCTGGTGAGAGATCAGGGAAGGGAAAAGACACATTATGGAACTGTTTGGGATGTCAGTGTTCTACGGGTCGGCAACAACATGGAGCCAGTGAAGTTTGAGGGTGGGAAAACTGCTAAAACATAAATGGAGTAATTAAAACAAAGCTAGAATACTGTGGTACAATGGAAGTAGCATGGAATGTAATACTCTATTCCTATTTATTCCTCTTCAGGCCCACGTCCTTGTTTTCCAGATTTTTTTTCTGCCACTATGCTACAATCACCTTCTCACACTAGAGGATCCTTTCATCATTGTGGCCCCTTTCTCTGATTTGTCAATTCCTCCAGGAATTCCATGTTAAGAAAGTTTAGGAAAACTGTTTCACTCCTTCATTCCTCCCAGTGATGCATATGATACCTCAATTAGGGTGCCTCTCCCACCATTTCTGATTCCTTTTATGTGTTTACTCTCCCCTTCATTAGGATGTAAGGTCCTTGAGGGCAGAGCTTGCTTTCTTTTTGCTTCTATTTGTATTCCCAGAGCTCAACACAAAGTCTGACACATAGTAAGCATAAATAAATACTTGTTGACTTGATGTTGGTATGGGACCCTATTCTGACACTTAGCAGCTATGTAAACTTGGGCAACTCATTTTTACCATTCTGGGTTTAATTTTCTCTATCTATATAACAGAATCAATAAATAGGAATTTACTGTTAATAATAATAGCTAACATTTATACAGCACTTCGAAGTTGGAAAAGTTCTTTACAAATATTTCATTTTATCTCACAAGAAATCTCAAAGGAAGGTGCTATTATTCCCGTTTTACAGATGAAGAAACTGAAATAAACAGAGGTTAAGTGACTTGTCTAGGGTCATAATATTAAATATGGCTGAACTTGAACTCAGGTCTTCCTGACTTTATGTTCAATGCTCTATCCACAATACTACGTAACTGCCCCTAGGCATCATTAAACATCTACTATATCCCAGGTACTCTGCTAAGTGTTGGTGATACACAGACAAAAAGTCAGACAATCCTTTCCCTCAAGGAACTTTCATTCTAGTAGAAATGACAACTTCCTATGTGTATAATATATGTTAGGGCAGCTAGGTGGCATAATGGATAGAGCACTGTGCTTGGAATCAGGAAGACTCATCTTTATGAATTCAGATTCAGCCTCAGACAGTACTAACTGTGTGACCCTGGGCAAGTTACTTGTGCTCTATTTGCTTTAGTTCCTCATTTGAACAATGAGCTAGAGAAGGAAATGACAAACTACTCCAGTATCTTTAATAAGAAAATACCAAATGGGCTCATAGAGTTGGACAGTATTGAAATGACTGAACAACAACATACATTTAATATGGGATTGATTAATGAAAGCCCAGTCCTAATGAGCATGCAGACTATGCTCTAGCTGGTGGAAGCCCTTCTGTGGACTTTGGAGCATGCATAGGTCATCCATGACTGTTTCCCATTTGCTTACCAGATAACCCCTAAATGTTTTTTTGCTTGGCTGCTGAACAAGGCAGTGGCTGCTATAAGCCTTTAACTGAGGAGAGAGATCTTAGTAGTGGTGGCAGTGGCTGCCAGCCACCAGCCTTCTCTCTCCACACTCAGGCTGACATGTGGCTGTGAGCATAGCACCTCTGTTTCTTTGCGTATTTGAATTTGTTCTTTACTGTTCTTTGGTGAAAGAGTATTAGAGATGGAACAATTAACTCTGCTGTGACTGTGATATTTGAAAGGTTGGAAGTGTGAGTCACCACAGGTAGAAGAATTTGAGTCTGTACCAAACTGTGCTGGCAGCTGAGCTCAGTAGAAAGTGGCCTATGGGACCTGTCCCACAAGTGAATCAGACTTGGCAATGGAGATCATTTGCTGTAGCGACTTCCATCTATCAGTTATGCCACATTCAGAAGTGAACTTAGTAAATAGAATAATTTATAGTGAACATTCTAAATTTGAGCTCACTGCTCCTTGGGACTGAGGCCCATATAAGTGACAGTATGTCCCTGATTCATGATAATTTTTTATACTTATGTTCTTACAGTATCTTTTCATTAAATATCCATTTACAAAATCCAATTGATGTTCATTGATAAAAATGATTGTAGGACTGTGGTCAATGGGTCAGTCTGTGATATAATAGATATTACCTGTAACTGGCAATTGATACTGGAGAAACCATACTAGAATGGGAACTTGAATCAATAACATTAGAAAGAATAACCTTAATCCGTCAGGGTAGTCTTAGAACCCTGGGTAGAGGGAATCATTGCCTTGTTTGTGGAAACCAACTTGCCAATGATAATGGGAGTCGATAAACAAAGTCTAAAGATAGTATTCCTCTAGAGACCTGACTTTCTAGTGAAAGTAGAATTTGGGGTAAGGTTGTTCTAAGCTTATAAATACTAAATAAAACTAATTGGTTTGGGGGACTGTGCACTAACAGCCAGGGGAAGCAAGAAAGGCTCCATGTAGAAAGTAGCATTTGAGCTGAGTCTGAAAGAAAACTAGGGATTCCAAGAGGTGAAGTTAAGGAGAAAATGCATTCCAGACATGGGATATCAAGTAGACAAAGGCACCGAGACAAGAGAGAACTCAGTGTCCATGAGGAACAGAAAATAGACAAGTCCGCCTGAAGCTCAGAGTATCTTGAGAGGAGTGACATATAGGAAGTATGACAAAGCAGGAAAGGGCAGGGGCAAGGCAGGGACTGAAGTTTAAATGCTCCTGTTAGTGATAGCTGAAATACCAACCTCACAAGGGTTTGAGGAAGGCACTTTAGAAACTCGAATGTATGTTAGAAGAGCCACCTTCGCAGAGTAGATGGAGGGTTCTGGACTTAGAGCCAGCATAACTTAATTTCATATCATCCCTCTGCCATTTGCTATATATGTGACAATGGGCAATTTGGGTTTTCTGTTTTTATCGACAGGCCCAGCACTATTCCTGGCATAAAATAGGTGTTTAATAAATGCTTGTTGAATTCAGCTAACACTCTTTCTACTGCAAGTTGGAATTAAGTCTGTTTCCTTTGTTGAGAGCAGGCTTTCATATCCTTTCTAGGTAGAAGTCCAGTAGTGATGTTCCATGGGGATAGGAAAAAAGAGACTGAGAGATTTAATTGGTGGAGGGATCTCTCATTGAGGAACTTCCTTTCTGCCCAAATCACTGTATGTTAGGTGATTTGCTTAGGTCACACAACTTGTCATGTGTCAGAGGAAGGACCTGTACCTTGATCTTCCTGCATCTTCAGCCAGTTCCCTACCCACTATGTCATGTTGTTTCATACTCAAGTCTTATAATGATGAATTTATTTTTAAAATTCACTTTAAAAAGATGTTTGGAATGAAATAAAGCTAAATTGAAAAATTACCTGAAAGAATGATTATTTTGAAAGTCTCATTATACTTCTTTACATGGTCATACTTAACCTAAGTTGATTTACTTTATATGGGAAGGTGTCACAAAGAATAGAGTAATTTCAATGATGTAGCAACACTCAGGTCCTCTAGAGGATCAAATGGCTGTTCCATGAAAGGAATTGCCTTATTAATTTCATAGTTAAAAATTGCCACTGTTTGAAAACCTGAAGCTATATTAAGCTTTGGGATGCAAAAGATGTTCTACATAGTCACCAATGGTTTGTTTTTATTTGAGTTATTTCAGAAGGCTATTATTTTCATCCATATGATATTTCCTGTGTTGGTTTCTACGTTATAAACTCTCCTACGAAGCCATGACAAACACAGTGGCAAAGCCAACTGACAGATGAGGGGTCCCTGTGGACTGCATTGGTTGCACAAGCAGGAAATACATAAGTCCTCATGTCAGGGGGTAATGAGTATCTTTCTTTATACCTGCAAATTCTGCTGCAGTGCTTTGTTTGCCTGTTGTACCTAAATAATTTTTTCCCACATGACATTTTCTGTCTCTCTTTGGTCTCTTGACTCTCTCCCCTCCTTGCAAGTCAAGATGACTATGGAAATTCCAAATTAATATGAAAATCAAGCCTCGATTGTTGACATGGAAGAATAATAACGTTGGCAAATGAAGAACCCAGCTTTGATGCATTATTGAGAAGCTGAGCCCTGCTGCTAGGAAGCTCTTCCCCTGAGCATTGACAACGGGTGACAGTTAGGGATGCGGTGATGGGCAGGTGGAGGAAATTCACGCTAAAGATGCTTTCTTCTGTGAGGCTTTTGTGTACACACTGAAATGCCACAACAAAAGCTCAGCAGCCTGACTTATAATCATTAGTGCTGCTCCTGTTAATTGTAGCTAGTTGGAGGGAGGCAGTTAATTATGGCTTTGTCTCTTTTGTCAGGAATCATTTGCTACACGTTTGTTTTTCCTTTGGCTTCTTTGTTTGAACCAGTGGTTTATTGCATTTTATTAATAATAAATAATCTTCTGTCCTACCCAGAGATTCAGGAACAAGGTGTAATCTGATTTTATAGCAAGCAGGTTTGAGTTTCCCTGCTATGTTAACATATTTGTATTTAAGGGATGTTGTGAGCAGAAAGCAACTTTAATCTTTATAGAATGGAGAAAGTAAAGATGCATTAATCTTCCTCATTCCAAATATAGGAATCATGAATAAATCTTCATTATATTTTTAATCTTTTTAGGAAGGACTCTATTGTGGTTCTTTGTGTCACATAATTCACATGAAGGCAAGGTACTAAAATTACATCTATATTTAATTTAATATTTACATGCATAGCCTCTATCTATAGAGACATATACCAGTGTCTTAGATTTTAAGACATCTCTCATTCCTTCTGGTGTTTGTGGAATCCTAGGAAATTTTTAGATATTTAATTGCTTTCGGAAGGTATCTGATAACAAATTCCCCATGAAGTTATTAGCTTGTAATGCTTTAGGTGGTATGCTTTCTAGGGATTTTTGTATCTTAACCCAAAATTCTAGACTGAATGTCATTCAAAGCCCAAAGGAATTAACTCTAGTGGTAGAATTTCAAGTGAAATGACATTCTTCCTTGTGAATGGATATTTTAGGATAAGAGATCTTCCTGGTAATCCTAATATTATGCTATTCATATAATGAATTGCTTTATTTATTAACATTTTAATTTATTGATTTACTTCTCATTTGAAAAAAATGAGTCTGATCTCTTTATCATGTCAGGCCAGAAATGCAGATTTCTCATGAGTCTATCCAACTGCTAATCAGCATGGAAAGTTGGACCTGCTCCATTTCTGACAGGGAACAGTTTGTTCCCACCTGCTCCTGGGGCTCACCATGTTCACATCAGACTGGCTGTAGACCCTTGATTGGTTTTAGCTGATGGTTGTTCAGAACTCCTGAGTTCAAGTGATTCACCTGCTTCAATTTCCCCAGTTCTTGTTCAGTTGTTTGAGTAGTATCTGACCCTTCATGACCGTATTTGGGGTTTTCTTGGCAAAGATACTGGAGTGGTTTGCTATTTCCTTCTCCTGCTAATTTTTACATATGAGGAAACTGAGGCATCCAGGATTAAGTGAATCGTCCAGGGTCACACAGCTAGTAAGTTATCTGTGACTGGATTTGAACTCATGTCTTCCTGACTCCAGGCCTGGGTCTCTATCCATTGTGCTGGTTCTCTTCCCTAAAATCTTTCCAGTAGCAGGCATTATAGGCATGTGTTCTGTCAAGTCAGGCTCTCTTTATTCTTAATTAAGTTCTGGTAGACATACTAAGCACAGTTACTTTAGTATCCAGTGCTTTCATGTGTTTATTTTGAAACAAAATTTTAAAGATTGGCGTATTAGTGGATGACAGTATTTTTTATCATTGAGAAGTTTTCCAGAATGTTTTCCAACATACTCATATAAAAGGATGACTTGTCTCTTGAAGATCTATTTTCTTAAGCCCAAGTAGAAAAAACTACTCTGAGACCATAACTGTCTGTATACACACATAGTTGAGATAGTTCTAGAGCCAGTTTAAACTGTTCCATGAGATTCTATTGTTAAATTTTCAGTCTAAGCATTTACACTATGGAAACTGGCAAAGGCTATAAACTAGCGCTTGATTTGTTGCTGTTTTTGAATGTCAAGACTTAAACAAGTGATGGAAAAAATGCTAATATTCAGTTTAAACTTGAGAATACATCATGTACACATATACACACATATATAAATATCATACATATACACACATAAAGACATACATATAGAAAATGCATCATGTATACATATACACATATAGATATATGTACATACATATAGACATACACATATACACACGTATTTGTGTATATGTATATTTGTGGATATATTTACATACATGCATTTTTTTTGTGTGTGTATATATATAATATATATGAAAATTTTTTTCTTCAAAGAACCAGTTATAAAACACTTGACAATTCACCTCTGTATTTAGAAGAGATACATAGGATCATGGATATAGAGTTGGAAGTGACCCTAGAAATGCAATATCTTAGCCCTTTAATTTTCCATTTGAGGAAAGAAAGGTACATATAGGTTAAGTGACTCCCCCCAAATCATACAAATACTAAGTCTTTCTCCATCATTCATATAATTACCAAATTGATATTCTTAAATCTCTGCTCTTACCATGTCATTCATACCATGAAGCTCAAGAAGCTTCAGAGGATCTCTATTACCTTTAGTATAAAATAAAAATTCTGTTTGACATTTAAAGCCCTATACAATCTGAATTCAGCCCATTTCTCCAGTTTTATTTCACATCACTGCCTTCTACATGCTGTGTTCTGACCAAATAGGCTTATTTAGTATTCTATATACATGACATTTCAATTTCTGTCTCCATGTCTTTGCCCAAGATAATGATCTATATGAGGAAGAAGGGAAGGACCTAAGGTATTGGCTATGTGAGTGGAGAGAAGGGGTCAGATATAAAAAGATGTATAGACAAAGAAATAATAACATTTGCTTATTGGATGTGTAAAGTGAGGGAGAGTGAAGAGCTGAAGACAACAGTGAAATTATCTTTGGCAAACTGGGAAAATGTGGGAAAGGAGCAGGCTCTGAGGAAGAGTCAATAAGTTCTGTTTTACGTATGTTGAGTTGGAGGTATCTCTGAGATGTGCAGCTTAAAATATCTAATAGGCAATCAATGATGTGAGACTAAAGTTCAGGGGACAGATTGGGGCTGGGCATACAGATCTGTGAGTTATTTGCCTAGAGATGGTATGAGATAGGAAGGCCTATTCTTTTCTTTTTTTAAAAAAAGCAATCGGGGTTAAGTAACTAGCTCAAGGTTACACGGCCAGGTGTTTCTGGGTGTGGTGCTGAGTATCTGAGCCCAGATTTGATCCCCAGGTCATCCCGACACTGGAGCCAGTGCTCTTACTCGCTGAGCCACCTGGCCACCCCTAAGCAATTGGGGTTAAGTAACTTGCTCAAGGTTACATGGCCAGGTGTTTCTGGGTAGGTGCTAAGTGTCTGAGCCCGGATTCGATCCCCAGGTCATCCCGACACTGGGGCCAGTGCTCTTACTCGCTGTGCTACCTGGCCGCCCTAAGGAAGGCCTATTCTCGAAGTAACACTACTCCACTTCATTGGATCTTTAACCTTAGTGACATGGGTACTACTTTCAGTAGTGTTGCCTTATGCTTGGTCACCCTCACTTGGTCACACCTCTCTCATCTACATCACCATCTTAAAGCTCCATGGAGGCCTCACTCAAAATACTAGAGGAAATTCTGAAATTGTTTGGGTATCAATGGAGTTATCGGTTATACAATATTCATGACCCCAGTTTCTGCTGCCAAAACTATCTTCCTTCCCTTTACCCATACATTCCTTTGCGAATAGTTTTACTATCAAAGATATCTTTATTAATTATAGGTGAAACTACACTTACAATTTTGTTTTATAGTCCCAATGTAATGTAAGTATGCTAGTACCTTTAGTTGTATTTCTGTACACATAATTATTAAAGTAAAAATAAGAATTTTTTTTTCCTCAGGAAAGTAGAGTTCCATTCTGGGAACTAAGCCTAATACCTCTGAAATTTAAGGCAGTCATTTTATCAAACAGATTCCTAGGTTTTTGGGTACAGCCTTTGGGAATTTTTAGGTATTAAATTAACTTCAGAAGAGCTCTCCAATTGTTTCCTAAATGAAAGTGGAACATATGGAGACTTGTACATGAAAGAAAAATATCAATCAAATGTAAAGACAGAGTGTGGTGAAGGCTGATGGTTTCATTTTCAGGGCATGCAAAATTTCCTTTCAAATGAGATACTGTTTGCTTTATCATTTCACTGGACTTGAAGTCAGGAAGATGAGTTCAAATCCTGCCTTAGATACTTACTAGCCATGTGATCCTGGGCACACCACTTACACTCTGCCTCAGTTCCCTTATCTATAAAATGGGGATGACAATGGTCCTTATCTCCCAGATTTTCTGTGAGGATCAAATGTGATAACTGTAAAGTTTTTTAGCATAGTTCCTGGCACATAGGAAACACTTAATAAATGTTAGTAATATTGTTGTTGTTTAGTTATGTCCAACTCTTTGAGACCCTATTTGAGGTTTTCTGGGTAGAACTACTGGAGTGGTTTTTTATTTCCTTCTCTAGCTCATTTTATAGATGAAGAAACTGAGGCAACCATGATTAAATGACTTGTTTATAGTCACAAAGCCAGCAATTGGCTGAGGCTGAATTTGAACTCAGAAGATGAGTCTTCCTCACTCTAAGTCAGGCACTGTATCCACTGTGCCCCTAGTTGCCCCTAGCTATTATTATTTTAGTTTTAACTTTCCTGATATATTGAAGAATCATTCAAATAATTCTTATGAGGTCATTAGAATTATTCTATTTTCAAAATCTTAATAAATAGCTTTGTAACTTCAGGGTCTAAATAATTCCAAAGACAGACTATTAAGGGGAGCAACCTGTGATGATGTTGAATGTCTTGGCTATGTCTTATAAATAGGTATCACTAGAGAGAAAATAACAAAGCCAGACAGACCAGAGATTGATGCCCATGCATTTTTCTTTTGTAGTCTCCTGGAGCATGTAGTGTATACAAAGCCTTGGCGGAGGAAGCATCGTGGTAGTGGGGATTGGATTCATTTCTTTTCTTTTTACTTAGAAAGGAGGGAGGGAGGCACAGAGGGAAGGGAAAAGAGAGAGAGAGGGAGAAGGAGACGGAGAGGGAGAAAGAGAGGGAGACAGCCACATCTTCATATAGCATCGTCAGACATTCAATGTTCATGCTTGCATGTTCACAGATACCAAATACTATGGGTTATTTGTAGACACCTGGGTCAATAAAACCTTTATAAATATTTCATATCTGTTGTTCCTGGAAGCTACCATGTCTGATTTGAAATCATTCAATAGATTTATGTTGTGATTAAGGCTGTGGAAAATAAGATAGGTTACTTTTTATCCCTCTAGTTCAAAGGTTTAGTTTGGCTTCTACTCAGACATTTATCCTCTAAGCCAGAAAAGCTGCAAACCCTTGTTACAAAGATACAAAACAGCAGAGTAGCTACTATTTTCAAAGCCCCCTCCAGGGTTTGTATCCAAGAGGAAAAGGCTCCCAACCTCATCCAGGTGAAAAGACTTGGTGAACAAGAATGTTTTAATGAAAAATATCCATTGGATTGGGCATTCAAATACATGGGTTCAAAACTGGTTCTGAAATTTGCTACTTGCATAAAAGAGAATTGATCACGATCACTTGTATGGTTTATACACTTTGTGTTTTTTTTTAACATAACAAATGATCTCTATGGGACTAAATTTCCTCATTTGTTAAATGAAGCTGTTATTAAATAAAGCTCCTTTATCTCAGCATAGTAGAAAGAGCTCTGGATTCAGAGTCAGAAGACCTAGGTTCAAAATCAACGCCTGTTATTTATTACTCTGGATCAGTAATTTCCTGCTTTCTGCCTCAGTTGTCCCCTCATAAAATGAGGAGGTTGGGTAAGATGCTCTCTAAATGTCTTTCCAGCTCTAAATCTATGTGCCTATGAGCCTATAAAATTGAATGCATTATTGGTGGGGAGTAAGGGGAGAGGCTATGAATTTTATCTGGGAAAATGATGGAGTCTTTGCAAAGGGTTTCTTGTGGATCCAGACTTTAAATGTTTGCCACTTATTTTGATGACACATTTGCTTTGCTTGACCAGAGGACAAAAACAGGATCAATGGGTAGATGTTTCAGAGAGAAAGATTTCTGTGTGATGAAAAGACAAGCTTCCTAATAAATATAAATGTTAAAGGTATAAAGACTGCATTAGCAGGGAGTGGACTCTTCTTCAGAAGAGGTTTTAAAATGAAGAATGGATGACTACATATTACCAATGTTGTAAAGTAGATTGTTCGTTAGTACTGAGTCCTCTTCTAACACTAAGATTCTGTGACACTAAGATACTATATAATTATGCATTCTTTTTCTCATTGGCCACTTATCTTCTGTTATTTTCCTTTCCTTTTATCTTTTCCTCTTTTGGTTTGAAAATCCATTAGTCTAGAACCCCTTCATTATAGCTTCTATGATGAGCCAGCCTTTTCCTCATTTAGTTGGTCTCACAGACTTACCTCCGAGAAAATATTGTGAATATGTGTAACTCCTGAACTACAAGGGACAAGGGCTCTATTATTCAGTCGAAGCATCCTGAGACTTTTACAGGAAAGCAACATGGGGAGTAGGAGACCCACATTGAACTCAATCCTAAAATGTCCTGATTTTTGAAAACCTCTCCCTAATTAAGTGTCTTATCCTGCTCATGCATAAGCTGGAGAAGAGACACATCATGCTTTTCCTGAGGTCATGCAAACCAGGTTAAATAGGTGGCCCAAAGTGACTTTCAATTCAATTTTTACTAAATGTGTCGACATACTTAGAAAATCCAAGTATTACAAATCTTTGTTTTCTTTAAAAAATTAATATTCTTTTTTTTTGCATGACTTATATTTGCCACGATACCCATCCCCTTCTAGGAGAAATATTTATTATAACAAAGAATAAAAAAAGATGATGAAAAAATTCAGGAAACCTAAGTAATATAGTAAAAAATCTGATATTATATGACGCATTCCAATTCCATGGTTCCCCAACTCTAAAAGAAATGGAAGGAGGCATATTCATATGAATAGCCTTTCAGGTTAAATTTGATCATTGCAGTTTCACAGCATTAAGTTTCAATTGTCCTGTTGTTCATTTTCCTTAAAATTGTTATTGTAGTTATATTTATACCTGGTTCTACTGATTTCATATTTTATCTGTTCATGTGTTTCCGTGTTTCTCTGCATTCATCACAAAAGTATAAAATTTCTTACAGCACAAAATATCCTGTGACTCATTCTCTAATCAATGGACATCTATTTTGTTTCAAGTTCTTTGCTATCACAGTGAGTCCTACAATAAATGCCTTGCTGTATATTAGAATCTTTTTGTCATTTATCCCTTTGTGAGAATATACCTGTCAGTAGAATCTGTGGGTCAGAGAGAATGCACATTTCTTTCACTCTTTTTGTCTAATTCCAAACTGCCTATAGAATGAATAGGCTAAATTAAAACTCTACCATTGGTGTTTCCTTCTTCCCATAACCATTCCAATATTGTGACCAAACCCCTGCTTTTTCCATCTTTGCCAAATTTCTACACGTGAGGTGAACACTCAAGGATTATTTTGATGTGCATTTCTTTTATCATTAGAGGTTTGGAGCATTCTTTTAAATGACAGTTAATAGCAATTTTTCTTTGGATAACCATTCATATCCTTTAATCTTATCTATTAGATACTGATTTTTGGTCAAATACATTCTTGTTAGTATACTTGGCTATTAGATTCTTGTTAAAGATATTTGATGCAAAGTTTTGTTTTTTAATTTTTAAATAGAATTTTATTTTTTTCTTTAATTATGTATCAAGAAAAAAAATTTAAGGAGAGCTTGAATTTCAAAATTTTCAGTTTGCAATTCCAGCAACAGTATATTAGTGTTCTAATTTTGCCACATTTTCTCCAACATTTATCATTTTCATTTTTTGTCATATTAGTCAATCTGAGTGGTGTAAGGTGGTATTTCAGAGTTGTTTTAATATGCATTTCTCTGATCAAAAGTGATTTAGAGCCTTCCTTCACATCCTATAGGTATCTTTGATTTCTTCATCTGAAAACTGTCTGTTCAAATACTTTGACAATTTATCATTTGGGGAACGGCTTGTATTCTCATAAATTTGACTCAGTTCTCCATATATTTTGAGAAATGTGGCCTTTATCACTGACACTTGCTGTATAGATTGTTTCCTAGGTTTCTGCTTTTCTTCTAATCTTTGTTGCAATGGCTTTGTTTATACCAAAGCTTTTTTTATTTAATGTATTCAAAATTATTTGTTCTACATTTCATAATGTTCTCTATCTCTTTTTTGGTCATAATGTCTTTCCCTCCCTATATATGTGACAGGAAAACTATTCCTTGCTCTTCTAATTTGATTGCTTAATTGTTTCTGGTACTTTTTAGCTATATGTAGTTTCCTTCCTTCTCCCTTTTATTTATATCTATTTTTTATTTTACTTTGTCTCAGATCAGGATTCCTACCCATGCTTTTTCTACCTCACTTGAAGCATAATGGATTCTCCTCTAGCTTCTTATCTTTACTTTTTGTGTGTCTTTGCTTCAAGTGTGTTTTAGAAGCAAGATATTGTAGGATTCTGTTTTTTGAGCAACTTGGCTATCTGCTTTGATTTTACGGGAGAGATCATCCCTTTCACAATCACAGCTATGATTACCACCTGTGTATTTCCCTCTTTCTGTGTGTCCTCTCTCTCCTTTCACCCTTTCTCATATCACCAATGTTTTGCTTTGTCTACAACTTCCTCTGATTGGACCTCCCTTTTCTCTGTCCCCTCCCCTCCCTTAACTTAATCTCCTTTCCTCCCACTTCTCTGTCAGGTAAGATAGATTTCTCTAATCAACTGATTGTGCATGTTATTCCCTTTTTGAACCAATACTGATGAGAGTAATGTTCAAGCAATTTCTGCTGTCCACTCTCCCATCTTCCCCTCTGCTGTAATAGATCTTTCTCTTCATATGTAATACTTTGTCCCATGCTGCCTCCCTTCCTTCTGTACCCATTGTACTTGTCTCTCCCATTCCTTAATTTTTAAATGTCGTTCCCTCAGATTCACTTTATGCCCACATCCTCTGTCTGTGTCTGTTTCTTCTATCTGTACCATTAGTGATGTGGTTGTTAAGAATCACAAGTGTGATCTCCCCGTGTAGGGATGTAAATCGTGTAATTCTATTGGATACATTATGTTTTCTTTTCCCTTTTTACCTGTTTATGCTTCTCCCCGGTATTGATATAGGAGATCAAATCTTTGGTTAGTTCTGGTCTTCTCCTTATGAAGGCTTGAAATTCTTCTATTTCATAGAATGACTTTTTTTTTTCCACTTTGATGTATCATGCTTAATTTTGCTGGGTAAGTGATTCTTGGTTGTAGTCCTAGCTTCTTTCTTCTCTGGAATAACATGTTCTATGAATGCCAGTCCTTTCTTTAATATTGCAGCTTCCAAGTCCTGTGTGATCCCGATTGTGAGTTCCTGATATTTGAATTGTTTCTTTCTGGCCACTTGTATTTTTCCTTGACCTGATAGTTCCGAAATTTGGCTATGATGGTCCTTGGGATTTTTATTTTGTGGTCTTTTTCCTGAGGTGATCAGTGGATTCTTTCAATGAATATTTAGCCCTCTGGTTCTAGGACACTAGGGGAGTTTTCATTGATAATTTCTTGAAAGATGCTGTCCAGGCTTTCCTTTTGATTATGACTTTCAGGTAGCACAATGATTCTAATATTATCTGTCATAGATCTATTTTCCAGGTCAAATATTTTTCCCATGAGGCATTTTACATTTTCTTCCATTTTTTTCATTCTTTTGAATTTGTTTGATTGATTCTTGATGTCTCAGAGTCATTAGCTTCCCTTTGCCTGATTCTAACTTTTATGAGGTTTTCCTCAATTAGATTTTCTATTTTCTTTTCCATTTGACCAATTGCACTCTTTTTTTCAATTTAAAGTTGTTTATTTACTTTTAGTTTACAACATTCAATTCCACAATCCCTTGAGTTTCAAATGTTCTCCGCCTCTTACCCCCCTCCCCCACATGGCAGCATGTAATCAGATATAGGTTCTACAACAACTCTGAGGCACCACAACTCACCAGTCAGATTGGTTAAGATGACACAACAGGAAAATGATAAATACTGGAGAGGATGTAGAAAAATTGGAATACTAATGCATTGTTGGTGGGCTTGTAAACTGATCCGACCATTCTGGAGAACAATCTGGAACTATGCTCAAAGGGCTATAAGATGTTCATACCCTTTAACTCAACAATACCACTTCTAGGGCTGTATCAAAAAGAAATTGTAGAAGTAGGGAAAGGACCCAAATGTATAAAAATATTATAACAGCTCTGTTTGTGGTGGCAAAGAATTGGAAATCAAGGGGATACCCATCAATTGGGGAATGGATAAACAAGTTGTGGTATATGAATGTAATGGAATACTTTTGTGCTATAAGAAATGAGGAGCAGATGGACTTCATAATAACTTGGTCTTATATAAACTGATGCTAGGTGAGGTGAGCAGAACCAGGAGAACTTTGTACACAATTACAGATACATCATATATGTGACAACTAACTTTGATAGACTGGGCTCCTCTCAGCAATAAAAGGTAAGAAGACAACTCCAAAAGACCCATGAAGGAAAGGGATATCTACTTCCAGAGAAAGAACTACAGAGTCTGAATGCAGATCGAACCAATTGTACTCTTTAAGGAGTTGTTTTCTTCAGTAGATTTTTGTTTCTTTTTCCCATTTGGCCAATTCTACTTTTTAGGCAGTTTTCCAAGCTGTTGACTCTTTTTAAAAATAATTCTCTTGCTTCAATCATTTCTTTTACCAATTTTCTTCTCTCTCTCTGATGTATAAGCTCCCTTTTGAGCTCTTCCATGAATTCTTTCTGGGCTTGAGAACACTTCTCATTTTTCTCTGGGGTTTTGCCCCAAATTGTTTTGACATTGTTGTCCTCTTTTGAGTTTGTATCTTGGTCTTCCCTCTCCTCAAGTCACTTTGTACAGTCAGATTCTTTTTTGTTGTTGTTGTAGCTTTGTGTTTGTCTTTTTTTTTTTTTTTGAAGGGTGGCCTTTTTCCTTCTTTTTAATTTGAATTTTGCTCCCAAGTTGGAAAGGGCACTGTCTCATGCTTCTTGTGCTAATGACTACAGGCCTGGGTATTTATCTGGTACTGCTCTGATGTTTCCCTGAGGCCCATGAGGGACCCTTGTGTTTGGTGCTATGCTGAGGGATTGATTGGGGTTTGGCTGGCACTGCTGGGGGTAGTAGGAATCTGGCAGCTTACCTGGTGCTGAGCTGGGTTCCTACTGGTGATGTCTGGCATGTGCTGAGGCCCAGTGCAATGTTTCTGTGTTTTCCCATGGCTGCACTTTACATCCTGGACTGCAAATCTGTTCTACAGTTATTGTTCTGGTCACTTGCCTGTAGGTTGTATTTATGACCTTGCCCTGCAACAATAACCTGTTGTGAATTCTCCTTAGATTTCTTGCTTACTACTTGATTTGGTACTCTTTTTAGATCTTTAATCTTAAGGTGGGACTTGGGGTAAACTAGTTCCTTCTATTTGATCATCTTTGCTGGTCTCATTGCCTTACTTTCAATGGTTTCTAGTGAGTAAATAATCTCTTATTATTTGAGTTTTACCTCCTTTCTATTTGAGTCTTTCTCCTGATCACTTACACAATAAGTTGCTTGTCTTTGGAACTTTTAAATTTGACTATTATGTTTCCTGGAATTTGAAGCTTTTTTTTCCCCCTCTCTTGAAACTGATTGATGGATTCTTTTAATTTATGCTTTGTTTTCTGTATTCTGAAGTTATGGGAAAATTGCATTTTGTAGTGTCCTGCATGATGGCTTTCAGATTTTTTTTTACTTTGTCATTTTCTTCTGATAGACCTTTGATCTTTTATTTTTGGTTGTACAGGTTCTGTCTTTGAAGCTAATAACTTTGGCATGTATGGATAACATACAGTCTTTTAATGTTGTTGTCTTTTATTTCTATTTTGCTAGAATTTCTTTTTCTTTGACATTTAGATTCTTTAATCTCTTTTTCATTTCTTTGGAGAAACTTTCCACTGTGGATCTATTTATTTTCCTTAATCTGCTAATTTAGTTTTTTATTTCTGCATTGAGAGCCATAAATGTTGGCATATATTAGTTACTGATTTATTCTCTCATGCATTTCATTTCTCTTCTGAATCATTCTAGAACAACATCTTATTTTTCTTTTTAGTTTTATGATCTCTGTTGATTTATCAATTTCTGTTTTTTTTAATTCCCTAATATTCCACTGTCACAGAATTTCTGACACTTTCCCCTTTGTTGCTGGGTACATGCTGGACCAAGCCAACTCCCATATAGGGTGATTTATGCTTTATCATCCTGGGTACCTACCCCCAGTATCCTCTGATGGGACAGGATTGGCCCCAGTAGGTGTCAGTTCCCTTTCTTTCAGGTCTAGTAAACCACTTGTGTTGGCAGCTTAATCTAATTACTTCATTGGCTCTTTTCTTCTTCTTCTCTGGTTGGGTTGAATCAGTATCATCTACTTTTTCTAGGGTTGAGGATTAGTGAAGAGGGTGTTTTGGACAGGGTTTCTGCAACTTTTGGGGCCTCTAACCTATAATTAATCCCGGCACGTAAAAAGGCAGCATTCCCTCCAATTCAAACGACTGGCCAAAATCAATGCCTCCCTCCAGTTGTGGGCTAGAATATACAGGGAATGATGAGTACTGAGAACATCCCTATGGAAAGGAAAGGTTACAATAAGGGCATAAGGCTTAAGTCTTCTGCTTAGTTTATGCTATTATCTGTTTGGAGCATGGAGATTGCTAAGTGAGCACTTTAAGGATTAGTGTTGTCAAGGTGTTTATTCAGAAGGATTTTTAAATTATCTGGGTTGTATTTATTTGTTCTATAGATTTATCAGTAGTTGCTCTAAATCTGACCCATACATTCACACTTTAAAATTTTTTTGTTTATTTTTAGTTTATATCATTCATTTCCACGAGATTTTGAGTTACAAATTTTCTCCCCATTTTTCCCCTACCCATCACCCCAAAACAGCGATCCCACTGAATATCCCCTCCCCCAATCTTCTCTCTCTCTCTCATATCTACCCCCATCTCCCCTCCGACTTTCCAGTATGGCACAGTGGATCTCTATGCCCCAGTGCCTGTATATCTTATTTCCCAGTTACATGTAAAATAATAATAATAATAATAAATACATTTTTAAACATTTGATTTTAAAACTTTGAAATCCAGATTCTTTCCCTTCCTCCCTCATCACCCACCCTCACTGGGAAGATAAGCAATTCAATATAGGTTGTACATGTGTAGCTATGCAAAACATTTCCATAGTGGATATATTGTGAAAGACTGACTATATTTCTCTCCATCCTATCACACCCCCCACTTGTTCTATTCTCTACTTTGATCCTGTCCCTTTTCAAAAGTGGGTGCTTCCAACTTCCTTCCCCCCAAACCTGCCTTTCATTTCATCATCCCCCCCTCATCCCCTTCCCTGTAGTGTGAGATACCCTATTTAGTGTGTATGTCATTCCCTCCCTAAGCCAAATTCAATGAAAATAAGGTTGACTCCCTTTTGCCTTCCTGTTCTTCCCCTCCATTGTAACAATTTTCCCTTGAGTCTTTTATATGAGATAATTTACCCCATTCTGTCTCTCCCCATCTCCTCTCATTATATTCCTCTCTCACCTCTTAATTTCACCTTTTAAGTATCATCCCTCCATATTCAATTGGTCCTGTGCCCTCTGTCTATGTGTACCTGTACACATATACACACACACTAACATATGTATTCATATACTCATATACCCTCATATAGAGACATATATGTATGTGTGTATGTATGTGTGTATACATATACATATATATTACATATATATGTACACATTTCTATTCCCTTCAACTATTCTCATACTAAGAGAAGTTTCATAAGTTACAATTATAGTTTTTCCATGTAGGAATGTAAATAGTTCAACTTGGATAAGTTCCTTATGATTTATTTTCCCTGTTTACCTTCTCATGCTTCTTTTGCTTCTTGTATCTGAATGTCAAATTTTCTATTCAGCTCTGGTTTTTTCATCATGAATGCTTGAAAGTCCTCTATTCTATTGAATGACCATATTTTCTCCTGAAACATGATACTCAGTTTTGCTGGGTAGGTCATTCTTGGTTTTAATCCTAGCTCCTTTGACCTCTGGAATATTATATTACAAGCCAGTGTAGAAGCTGCCAGATCCTGTGTTATCATGATTGCGTTTCCACAATATTCAAATTTTTTCATCTTGGCTGCTTGTAATATTGTCTTCTTGATCTGGGAACTCTGGAACCTGGCTATAATATTCCTAGGAGTTTTATTTTTGATGATCTTTTTCACGAGGTGATCAGTGGATTCTTTCAACCTCTATTTTGTTTTCTGGTTCTAAAACATAAGGGCAATTTTCCTTCAGAATTTCTTGAAGAATGATTTCTAAGTTCTTTTTTTGATCATAGCTTTCAGGTTGTTCAATCATTTTAAAATTATCTCTCTTGGATCTATTTTCCAGGTCAGTGGTTTTTCAATGAGATATTTCACATTGCCTTCTATTTTTTCATTTGTTTGGATCTGTTTAATAGTATCTTGATTTCTCATAAAGTCACTAGTTTCCATTTGCTCCAATGTAATCTGAAAGAATGATTCTCTTCAGTGAGCTTTTGAGATTCTTTTTCCATCTGGCAAATTCAGCTTTTTAAGGCATTCTTCCCCTCATCGCCTTTTTGAGCCTCTTTTGCCATCTGGGTTAGTCTATTTTTAAGGTGTTATTTTCTTCAGTCAGGTTATTGACTCTCATTTCATAGTTTTCTTGCATCATTCTCATTTCTCTTCTCAGTTGTTCCTCCACTTCTCTTATTTGGTTTTCAGAATCCTTTTTAAGCTACTCTATGGCCTATAACCAGTTCATATTTTTCTTGGAAGCTTTTGGTGCAGGAATTCTGACTTCACTGTCTTCCTCCTGTTCCATGCTTTGATCCTTTTTGTCCCCAAAATAGGAGTCTAATGTCAGATTCCTCTGTTTGCTTTGCTTTCTCATGTTGCCGCTCAATTACTTGACTTCTGAGCCCTTTGTCACAGTAGAACTCTATTACCAGAGGGGGAAGCTTTATCCGAATCACTGGAATTTTCTCCGCTGCTGGAGCTATTAGTTGGGTGCCCTCTCTGGCAAACTGGATCATGCACTCAAAGACCTCCACCCTAGACAGCAATCCAGATCCAAGGAGGTTAAAGCAAGAGTGATTACCCCTCAGACTGGTTGCTTGGTCCTCCTACAATCTGCAGGCCAGGATGTCTGAAGCAGCCATGTGATGGTGGCTGAAATGCTGAGGATCCTCAGCCGTTTCTCCCTCTAGGGGAAAAGACCAGACCCCACTCCCAAATTCTCTGTTCCCAAAGTCCATGCTTCACTGACCTCTCACTTTGTCATTAGGATCTATGGGCTGATAATTCTGGAAAATGCCACAGCTGCTGTTAAACTGAAGTCCCTCCAGCTGATGGCTGGTTATGGCCACCCTGTGGCTTATATCTCTGGCTCACATGGGGCAGTGCTTGGCTCCTAGCCTTCTATGCTGGACCATTCCTGCTGGCCTGCTGGGCTGTCTTCAGTGGGAGGTTAGCTTCTCTCTGTCACTTTGTGGGTTCTATAGCTCCAAAGTTTGTTTAGAGTCATTTTTTTACATGAATTTTTTACATGGAGGGGGTGGAAGCAGGAGCTGCCCAGAAGTCCTTCTTCTACTCCATCATCTTGGCTCCCCCCTCCCCCTGCCCCATACTTTTGCTTTTGCAAGTTTTGGAGAGCACATGGACCATAGGGAAAGTGTTTAGTCTATCATCTTTTTGCTCCTGGAAGTTCTACCTCTTTTTAAAAAAATTATTAATGCTAAGTTATTAGCATCTCAGGCATCCCTTCCTCCACTTCATTCCCATTTTATTGGAACTTCTATGTAGTAAGCTTTGAACAAAGAACTGTTGGTGATGAGCTTAATTGTAACCAATTTCATCAGGTAGCCTCAGAATAACTTTTAAAATATCATGAATTTATTTTTACTTGCCTTGTGGATATTCTAGAAGTCATATTTCTTTTGCTACATTGGGTTATGAGACTGATAGCATCTCAAAGATGGCTCAATAAATAGTTTAAAGATTTTCTCCCTAGGAAGAGAAGTTTAGAAAATTTCCTATTGACATACTATAGTATGAGATTTGATGGCATAATGATACATGTGTTTACTTCTTGGGAATGACATTTGGAACCTATCTCTCCCAGATTGTGTCAGATGTGATTTTAGTGCAATGTGGGTGGAGAATTGGCCATTAGTACATTGTTCAATATGTAGAGGAGGCAGGTCTGTAGGATGTAGAATGACTGATAGAGAAAATGCATAGTGAATAACTAACCAGTATTCTTTACCACTTTAGGAAAACAGTATTATGGAATTTCCACAGACTTCCTAGCAACAATAAATATGTAATCATAAACAGGTCAATTCATTCTGAATTGTGGACCTCGGGCTACCTGGAAGTCTGAGGCAGAATCACACACAGCCTCAGGTTTTGTCAGCAGTGACCATAGTTATGCATCAAAGAAGGTAAAGCTAATGGTGTAATTCTTCTCAGATGTGCTCCTCTCTGTCTAATATGAAAGCATACCCTTAAAAAAGGAGAGCAATATGTGACATAATTCACTTCACTAACCACCTCACTTTATAATAATTCAACAATAATTTTCTAAGGTGTGACCCCTAAAAACTTCAGATGGTGGAATGTATTATACTATACTATATATTTTACTGTACTATATACTGCAGCACACTCTGCTGCACTATGTGGTACTATCTATTTCACTCCATACCATTATATCCTATCCTAAGAACAGTAGAATGTGGTGTAGTGGATTATGGACTAACCTTGGAAGTCCACATTCTGTCTATGCCAAATAACAAAGTGAGCATAGGCTAGAGAGTTAACCTTTCAGTGCCCCAGGCAACACTCTAAGACAAGTTGCATATAAGTTGCAGATCTTCATGTGTAGAGGTCTGGACATATGTGTGTGTGTGTGTGTGTGTGTGTGTGTGTGTGTGTGTGTGTGCTCTTAAGACTATAGGCAGTGAGAGGCAACATGGTTTAGTGCAAATAATGCTGGACGGGAAGAATTTGTTCTAAATTGTGCTTCTGGCCCTTACTAGCCCTGTAATCCTTAGCAAATCATTTAATCTGTACAAAACTAAGTGGAATAATAATATCTATAGCATTTAACTCATGGGACTGTTGTGAGACTCATAGAAGATCAAATGTGTAAGGCACTTTGCAAACTAGTTTATATATCAGTTATTATTATTACTGTTACAAACAAGTTGAAGAAACAACAAAGGGGGTGCAGAAATATTTGAATATGTATATAATATATGCATAGGTATATATGTGTATATATGGATATAACATCTTTATATCTATATTTGGATTCAGAGAGAGATTTGAGGTTAGACTTATGATTTCTTCAGTATAGGGAGTGTAGAAGTTCTCCTGTCCAGTTTTTTGTAACGGAACTCATTATCCTTCCCCTCCAACCCTGCCTTGCCCTTTCATATTACTATAGAAGGCAACACCATCATCCCAGTCCCTCAGGCTCAAAACCTAGGAGTCATCCTGTATTCTTCACTATCTCTTACTCCTCACATTCAAGCTGTTATTAAGACTTGCTGATTTTCACCTTTGCAACATTTCCTGAAAATCCCTGCTTCTCTCCTCTGACTGCCACCAGCCCAGTGCAGACCTCATCGCCTCATGCTTTGATTACTGCAATAGCCTGCTGGTGGGTCTTCCTGTCTTAAGTCTCTCTTCACTCTGATCAGATCTTCACTCAGTCACTAAACTGATTTTCCTAAAATGCAAGTCTGATCATGTTATCCTCAACTCAATAAACTCTGGTGGCTTCATATTGTCTCTAGGAGCAAATACAAAGTGCTCTGTTTGGCATTCCAAGCCTTTCATAACCTAACCTCCTCCTGTTTTCATTCTTCTTATACCATATTCCCCAACCCATACTCTTTGATCCAGTGACACTGGTCTTACTTTTTCCTGAACAAAACACTCTATCTCAGCTCGAGGAATTCTCTCTGGCTGTCCCCTCCCCACCTCACCCTCCAATACTCTCTTTTCCATTTCAACTACTGACCTCTCTGCTTTCCTTTAAGACCTGATTAAAAGCTCACCTTTGACAGGAAGCCTTCCCTAACCCCTCTTAACTTCAGTGCCTTCTCTCTGTCTCTTCCATTTGTCTTGCATATAACTTGCTTTATATATATGTGTATATTTGTGTGTAATTTTTCCTCATTGGATTGTAAGCTTTTTGAGGGAAGGGACTGTCTTTTGCCTCTTTTTGTATCCCCAGCATTTGGCACAGTGGCTGATAAGCAGCAGGCACTTAATACACGTTATTGGATTGAATCGAGAGTTTGAGAGTTTCCTGGGGCAATGATGAGAGGACAATTAATAAGTGTGATAGTCTGGATTTGATCCAAAGTCTCCCTGCCTAAAAAATAAGCCATATATCCCCTAAGATATGTTGTAGCTGCTCTGTGTAATTCTCTCTCTCTCTCTCTCTCTCTCTCTCTCTCTCTCTC
>NW_027186304.1:6159654-6216075 GCF_028583685.1 Petaurus breviceps papuanus | reverse complement strand
CACCTGTTCACTAAAGTTTTATTCCAATGCTGCCTGAATTTAGTGTGGAGGTCACCCTGGGTTCTTGAAAGCTATGCTAATGAAGTACAACTTCTGACAAACCCAATAAAATCATGAAGGCTTTGAATATGGGCCAAACAACAGATTGCATATCAGCCCTCTGAGCATGAATCTAGCTCAGTTCAGAGATGCTAAACTCATGAAGATAATCTAGGAAAGAAGGATGCAAACAATCATTTATTAAGCACTTGCTAAGTGCCAGGTTCTGTGCTAAAGTCATAAGATAAAAATTCAAGCAAAAAAGACAGTTTCTGTCTCCAAGGAATTTGCAGTCTAGTAGGGAGAAAGACAACACACAAAAGGCAGGTGACAAGTGGGAAGGGAGAAGGGGAAATAGAAGGTACTTACACAAGGGTGTGATTTTGAAATCCAGAAAGTCAGGGATAGAGTTAGAGGAAAATGAAAGCTAGCTCACCTGGACCTTTCCACAAAATGGAGGCTCCAAAAGGAACTCATCCATAGGAAAAGGGGATGGGGTCGGGTGGGCCTGGTGGGAGAATCTTCAAGAGCAAGCAGACTGCAGGAGGGCTAGGCTGTTCCAGGACCAGGAGGCTTTACATGTTGAAGGAAGCTCCAGGATGAGCCAACAATAGGGAAGGCATGGTTTTGAAGTCCAAAAAGTCAGAGATAGAAAATCTTGAAGACAATCTACTAAGGCATAAAGGGGTTAAAATTTGTATGGGCAAAGGGAGTACCCATACTGATAAAATCATGGCTACTTCAAGTATGAAAGAAATAGAAGAAATACAATATAATAAATATAATATAATATAATATGATATGATATAACAATGTAATGTAATATAATGTATGACTTGACATGGCATGACATGGCATGACATACCATACCATACCATACCATACCATACCATACCATACCATACCATATCACACCATACCATACCATGAATGTAATATAGCAGAGTATTCAACAAGATGATGGCTGATTTGATTCTTGCTTTGAACTAACCTAATACAAGCTTAATCTAGTACATCCTAACCTTATGAAAATTATGCTTAATTTCACATTTCTGTAACTGACAAAGTAGAGCCATTTTCTGATTTGCATACTGGATGGCTAACATTAAGAGTGGTAGCAATGCCTCTAATCACTTAAATGTTTGCTTATATTATCAATATGTTGAATGTTTTCATGAGAAAAAAAGCACAGACTCTTTGTTATAAATCAATGTCATCTATTACATCAGGTAATGAAAGAATAACAAATTTTATTAAATGTTATGAGCCAAGTATGGTGCTAAGCACTGAGGGTACAGATAAAAAAAAACAAAGGCTTTTCCTTATCCCAAGGAACTTCTATTCTAATGGGTAGCCAGGTGGTACAGTAGATAGAGTACATACCTGGAGTCAGGAAGACCTGAGTTCAAATCAAACCTCAGATACTTCCTAGCAGTGTGATTCTGGGCAAGTCATTTAACCCCTGTTTGCTTCAGTATTCTCATCTCTAAAATGAGAACAACAATAGAACTGACCTTCCTAATCGATTAGCATAACACCTGACAGTCTTTGAAGATGTGACAGTGAAAGACAAGTTACTAAGACCATCCTTCAAGTCCTAATTGCATTGAGCATAACCCCTGACACCTGACACAATTTGCTATATAAATGTTTTATTGTTCAGCTGTTTCAGTCATATCTGACTCTTCATGACTCCATTTGAGGTTTCATACAACGCTGAAGTGGTTTGTGATTTCCTTCTCCAGTTCATCTTTCCAGCTCACACAGCTAGTAAATATCTGAGGCCAGATTTGAACTCGGGAAGATGAGTCTTCCTGACCTAAGGCCTGGTATTCTATCCACTAAGCCATCTGGCTGCCCCATGTAAATGCTAATTGTCATTGTTATCATTATCATTACTTGAGGGTGATGGCCAGGAACGATGAGTGCAGAATGCCGAGGTGTAGATGGATCCGTCCTTTCCACAACAGTGATAGATGGGCAGGAGGATATGGCTCATGGTGTCTAGGGAGACAGATGGTATAGAGTCCTGGTGGGCAGATGGGACAATCACCAATTACCTCAATGGGGTGTGGGGGCAGGAAGGCAAATGGTTTGTAGAAGGAGTAGAGTGGAGGAGCTGATCAGCATTTAAAAGGCAGAAATTTCCAGAGAGGGGAAAGCTTTCCATTCTGAGAGGCATTCGTGATTTCATTCATTTTTGGTTGATACTTTGAGTATTCATTCTGATGCTGACCCCAGAGAACCCATGTTTATTATTTAATAGCCTATATTTGTGGTTTTTCTGGGTAACAAGTTATGCTATATACCTGGGGGGATATTGTAAGTTTCTTGAGGACAAGGACTATTACATTTTTTGTCATTGTATACTCAGAGCTTGCACAGTGACTGATATATTGTAGATGCTTAATAAATGCTTGTTGACTGGTTAGAGTATTAACATAACCATCATAACAGCTTAAACATACACTGCCCATGGAGTCTACGAGATTTCACAGGGACAATGGGATACATTGGCTGGACTGTTTTCAATGTTTTCCATTAAATGGCTTTGTAAGTCAAAATGTATTGATTTCATCTTAATCAGATTTTTATAGGGGCTATATATGAGAACTAACCATAGGCAGACTATAAATTCACAAATAGAGGATGTCTTCGCCATAAGAGTTGGGATTACTTAGTGGTATTTTTTATTAAAAATCCTGACCAAAATTTTTCTGGGGGACAAAAAAACACTCTGAATTATAATGGAAATCAATGGGAAATATGAATTAACATGCATTTGCATTCTGTATAAATTAGGAATACATATAATACTCTTCTCAAACAAGACTATTCAGTTTTAAATATGTAATTCTTAGAGAACAGAAGAATTATAACAGATCCAACATGGGGGAATGTTTCTAAAACAAAGACCTCTGTTAACATTAAACCAAATAGCTAATGAACTTTGACTCACTGTTTAGAACCTCACATTATTCATAACAATTCATTTATGCTTACTTTGAGAATCTGTGACCTCATCCATCTGGGTGCTTTCTCCACAGATGTAGGCCATGTAAGCTTTACAAGATAGTTTAATGAATTTCTGTGACCCCTTCCAAATTTTTTTCTTTGTTCCCAGTCCTGCTTTTTATGAACCTTTCCAAAGTTAATTAGGCTGGCCCATAGACAAAAGACAAATTAACTTTTACTGTGCCAATACTCAGATTTTATTGCTTTGCATGGCTTTCCACCTTCTGTCACTGGGGAGTTCCTCCTGAGACCTCCAGTGGACCTTCTCCATTCCCTACTCTGCTGCTTTTCATCTCCTTTTTATGTGTTGTCTCCCCCTTTAGAATGAAAACTCCTTGAGGATGAGCTGTTTTTTTTTTTTGCTTGTATTTCTGTCCCCAGTGCTTAGCACTGGGCACAAAGTAAGTATTTAGTTAATCTTTTCCTTCCTCAGGCTGTCAGAGCTTGAATTCTCCTGGTGTAACTTTGGAGGATTCAGGATAACTTCCATCCCAGATATAAGAATAGCACTTTATGTGAGGGAGTTTATGCTTATTTTAAAAAATGAATATGATATTCCACAGCTCAAATGATGTGTTCATTTATGTCCAGGTGGGGGGTGGAAAGTTAAAAATGTTGTGGTTCTCCACTTTTATAAAAATTACTTTCTTTTCCCTCTCTTGTCAGGGATTGTGATTGATGCATTTCCACCCTGAATAAGTTCAATTATATTAGAAGCTGGCAAATAGTACAACAGCGATTATCTCCATAGGCTGGAATGATAACCAATGAAATAACTAGTGAATTCAGTGAAAAAATTATCTTAATGGGTTATTTAATTATAATGATTAGTTAGTTGTCTTATACAAAGTCTTAATGTCCTCTTTCTATTTCCATTTACACTTTGCTTCTGATATAGACATATACATACGTAGTTCCACAAATGCTTAAGGACCTTCAGTAAGAATATTTCTTCCTATCTATACCCCAAAGTGCATGATAAGAGCATTTCTGGGTTCTAGAGGCTGGAGAAATTCATCTTGGAAAATATTGTTTGGGAAAACATCCCAGCCCTTCAAAAACACTTCAAAATGAGTGCTGTACAGTTATAATGACCAATAATAATCTGAAGATGAGAAGGTTCACTTCCCTTCTCTCTTGTGAAGGTAATATAAACAAAAGACATCAATAAAAATGAAAAAAAACCCCTAGTATCATTTGAGAAACCATAATTTAAACATATATTCCTGTACATGCTTAATAAAGACCATGTCAATATAACTGGCCTACTTTTTAGAGGTGGAGACCTAAAAATGAAGTTGATTGTTGGGGTGCCCAGTAGGACACAAATACTTCCTAACACTGGCTGAAAGGTGAACCACTGTTTTCAGAGGTGCTAACCCAGCAAGCACTGGTGCTCTTAAGAGACGTACAAACCAAAAGATCAGTATGAATGAAATTATGTTATCATTCAAGGCTATTTCATGAATCCTACATTACCACGTTCAGCAATATCATCAATTTTTCAGTGTTGTGAGCTAGCATCTCTGTTGTAAGAGATGTATATTCTTCTATCTTAATAATGGTTGCAGTGGAGATCTCAATCCCCTCCCAAAACTAATTAACCAATCAACCAGATCGACTTCTGGTGGTAGCTAAGCTGCACTAAGCTTGAAGTCAGGAAAACCTAGATACAAATCCAGCCTCAGACACTTATGAGGTATATGATCCTGGACAAGTCACTTAACCTTTCTCTTTCTCACTTTCCTCAGGAATAATAATATTATCTACTTCCCAGGGTTATTGAGGAGTTAAAATGAAATAATATTTATAAAGTGCATAGCCCACAGTATACACTTAAGAAATAAATGTTTTGGGGGTGGCTAGGTGGATCAGTGAATACAGCACTGGCCCTGGAGTCAGGAGGACCTGAGTTCAAATCTGGCCTCAGACACTTAACACAAAAACTGGCCTTGTGACCTTGGGCAAGTCACTTAACCTCAATTGCCCTCCAAAAATAAAAAAAAAGAAATGTTTGTTTCTCCACTCCAACCCTTAGACACAAGTCCAGTCGGAACTATTTAGCCATATTATAGTGACTAAAAATTTGAAGTTTCTTAAAAAAAACAAATGTATCCTAAAGTATTGAAAGTTCAGTCATTTGAGGGCATTTACAATGTATGCAGGCAGAACATTGACTATCCTGTAGGGTCATTGTGCTTAACAGAGAAGACTGCTCTCTTCTTACAAGCGATGCTTTTCTATCATATGTGTAATTGTAGCGCCAATGCAATATTTATAGCACCCACGATCACTATAAATATTGCATTATGGATCAAAAAATATAACAGATTCTCCAGGTAGAGGACAGAACTGAGGCATTTATTTAGACACCAGAAAACCAAATACCAAAATCAGTAAGCTACTTCCATCATAGTACCAACGATATTAAGAAGCCATAGTAACATTGAGAGCCACAGCATCCTTTAGCCTTCCCACAAACCAATATTAGATCAATGTCTACTCATGAACCTATCTGACTCCTTGCCTGAATCTTCTCTTTCTCCCACTGTCTTTCTGTCTCTGACTCCCAGCTTCCTGTGGCTCTGTTCCTCTTCAGCAAACTCCTTCCATCACAGGCTCCATGTGATTACATTCAACCTATTAGGGGGCAGAGTTTACTTTCAAAGCTGGGGAGGTCTGAGGTCTTCAAATTCCCTCCTAGGTCTATTAAGGGGCAAGGAAGATCTTCAAATTCCCATTTCCATTACAGTGATTTTCTTGAGAAGGTCAAGAAAGAGACAAGGAGATTCTGTGGATCAGCATGGAGGGTAAAAGTGGAAAAAGAGCGAGGTGGCTGCCAAAATCCCGCCAGGAGGTTTCATTCTGTTTTTCTCATCCTGCTGCCTCTTCCTTGACCCTCACCCTTCATGAGAGGCTATATCTTTGACATAAGAAAGATGGAGGTGACAAGAAGGCAGGCAGGGAGAAGAAAAGTGTGGGCAGGTCCTGGAGAGAAAATAAATCATGCACTAATTTATATAATCAAGCTCAATAAATGGCAATGATAATTTTTAGGTGAGGAATTAGATAGAATACAGAGGACTCTCCTCTCTTTAGCCCATTATAGGGTGGACCATGTCTGTACCTGAAAGTCACCATTCTGCCCACACATATTGTAAATCCTCTCAAATGACTGAGCTTTCATTACTATGGTTTAGATTTCACATACCTGGTCTATTTTTTTACTTAATTTTCAAAGGAGGGAAAGTATCAATAGTATTCTAACTTCTGGTACCTCTAGGACACATACATGATGAAGACATGGCTGTATAAGTGGAAGGAGACCTAGATAGGGAACCACATGATTTAGGTTCTGAACCCAACTCAGACTCTTTGCTGTTACTCTGAGAAAATCATTTCACTACTTCAGGCCAAAGATTTCTTATTTATAAAATGAAGTACTTGGGTTATAAATATCTAAGGTTCTCTTGAACCCTGACATTCTATAACCTTTTGATCTGAGCAAAATTTAAGCTTATCTCAGGAATAAGACAGTAAGCTGTTGCCATCCCATTCCTCTGAAAATGTTTGTCTCCTTGAAATTACTATATTTGTCTGAATACGATGCTTATGCTTATTTCTCACATGTGATTTATAGACTGCTCATTTTCATGATTTAACTATGATTTTTTTTCTTTTCTTTTCAAGAAATCTCCTTTCAAGGGGTGCCCATTTTCAGGGATGGCCCATATTTTTGGAGTTGTGATGATTTCATAAGGCAAACATTCTCAGTGGAACAGAATGCGGTATGCCTTTTGATTGTGCCCAAAGGAGTCTAGGCATCATGTTAGTTCATGTGTGTGTGTCCTTGAACTAGCAGGAACTATGATCTAATGGGGAAAAGTCTTATTTTTGTCGGATTAGACGCATATACACATATATACATATGCACATAGATGTATGTCTCTCTCTATCATCTATATAGATATGTATATATAAACATCCTCTGGGAAGAAAGATTGTGAGAGTATGTAGCAAGCCTGAAATGGAGAGATAATGTGGAGACTTCTTATAAAAACACTGTGGGATATTTCAATTCTCATAGCTAGAAAGAGAACAAATTTAATTATAGGCCAAAGTGCCTTCTGCATGAAGTGGAAAGAAGCAGCTATCTGAAATCCTGTAGTGCTATTTATTTTTCATTACGACAGGAGACCAGACGCCTAAATCTCCATGTGATTTAATTTCTACATTGTGCTCATGATTTCTAATATGTAGAAATACTACACATCCTTCAATTTTGAAAACTAGAAAGGTATTGTGCATTTCCCGTCAATACTCAAATATATTTAAATGCATTTCTATCATGGTTTCCGGCAACACATTCATAAACACACATCTGTAACCCGCAGGGGCTCTGGTAATTTACTGCCAATGCCAAGTCTCAGTAAAAGTGTGGTAACACATTGTCACTTATTACTTAATTATGTCATTCCTGGAGTTTTGAAGCTCTGGAAATAGTGTTTCCCTGAACAACACCGCACTTTGTTAGGATCTAGGAAAACAAATACTTAGGGGTTAGAGTTTAAACCTAGAATCTCCTTTCTGATTCTTTTAAAGAATTCCCAGTTTGTGCGCTGAGGCATAATTATATTTTTCCTCCATGCACTATTTTCTTGTGGACAACCTTTAATTAGAAAGTCGTAATCCTGTGACCAATTTCCTGTACCCTTAATATTTTCGAGTTGCACAATTTTTTATCTTGCCTCTTTGAATGATATTGTTGAACTGGGTGACTAAGAAAAATGACATAGATCCATTTCCCTAGATATAATACAATGTACTTTCTTTGTTATATATCCAGCTAACATAGGTACTGGAAAAAATGTTCCATGGATGGAGGACTGTATGACTTTTGTCAAATCATTTAAAACCTCTCTGAGCTTAAAAAACCAATAGTACTTGATTTTCTTTCACTAAGAGTGTATGAATAATTAAAAACAAAAGCATTGTACTTGGAAAATTATTAGAGTACTAACTTAAAAGAGATACCCAGATGAAACTGCAGGCTCGGGTGATTCTGTAGGAAAGAGAGTAATTAATTTGACATTGGAGACCTAAGTTCAAATCTTGATTCTGGTTTTTTTCTCTCTGCTTAACTTGGGACAAATCACTTTTGAAAATCAGTTTCCTATCTGTAAAATGAGGAGGATGTTTTGCCTGGATGATCTCTAAGATCCTTTGTAGATTTTTTTTCAATATGTATCTATTTAAAGAATCTATAGTATCCTATAAACCCCTTTCCCATTAAAATCTTTTGGTAAGAAAATAATCCTTAATAAAATTTCCCCATGCTATTTGTCTTATTTAAAGGAATTTATGTATAAGTAAAAACTACATATTTCTGATTAATTTGCACAGAAAATGTAATTCTGTAAAAAATCGCCAACAAAAAAGTTTTTTGTGTTCTTTCATTCATTTTCTTTCAAATGTAACAATTTCCAACAGAAAATAATGGAGATACTAAGAGTTTTGAACTCTGTTCAAAATTCTGAAGAAATACATTCTGAGGAGTTTAAAACTTTGGCAAAACGTGTCCTTTCATCCTTACCCTTTACTTTCCTGCTTAACCAGGTAGAAAAATGGTCCCTCGAAAATTGGACAGCCTAGGTAATGCTGTCATGCTTCTGTATGTATAGCACCTGCTGCAAAGCTCTTAGTTCTTATTATCTCTGTAGAAGGTTTTATCCTTGAACATTTTGTTCCATGGAAGTGTAGAAAAAAGGTATGTTACTGACTAAAGTATCATTGTTTTCCTGAACTGACCATCAGCAATTCAGAATGGAGTTGCAGTGGAGATGATTTCCTTTGCTAGGTATCCTTTCAATCACATGTGACCTAAAAATGACATGGTTAAGATTCGCAGTATGCATAGCATGCCATTCATTTCGCAGCCACACGTCTTGTACAAGGTGGGATCACAATAACTTATTGAGGCCTACCTCAAATGCTATCTTCTCCATGAAGTCTTTCTCTTTCCTCCTGGACTACCAAGGGCCTAGAGTTTTACACCTTTATAAAGTAGGTCTAATCCCTATGCCCTGTTTCTATCATAGGAGTAACATGTCTTATCTAAACTATATATCTGACCCAATGATTAAGCCTATGTTCAGTATATGTTAGGTGACTAGAGATTTGTTGAAATCAAGTCAGTCAGGAAACACTTATTAAATGCCCACTATGAGCCAGGTTTTGTGTGCTATGCATTGGAAGGCAAAAGACAGTCCTGGCCCTCAAAGAACTCACAATCGAACGGAGAAGGCAGGATCAAACACATGTGTACAAACAAGCTATATGCAGGATAGAAGGGAATAATTAACAGAGGGAAGGTACTTGGATTAAGAGGAATGGGGAAAAGCTTCCTGTAGAATGTGAAATTTGATTCATGATACAGGATGATACTTTTATAGAATACCTGTGATTGATATGTCAACACAGTAAGAGATAATAGATCACTTTACACTGATAAATCTGTCATTCTCACTTTACAGATGAGGAAATAGGCTGAAAGAGTTGCAGTGACTTGCCTGAGGGTCACATAGCTAATAAATACTAGAGCCAGGATTCACATCTGAGACTCCTAATCCAAAGTCATTTCCCCCCAACTACACCTGCTTTACTACAAATTCTCCAAAGCATAGTTTATATTTTTATGCCACAGGGAATGGTAATCAGTCGAGTAGTTTCAGTTCTCCCAAATCAGTCAGTCAGTCAGTTATTTTAAAATCATCAACGTTCATCTATGTGTATTATCTTGCCAGAGATTTCTCTGCTAGGTCCTAAGGTTGTGTCTCAATTTCACTAAGATCATATCCCGAAGCAAAAGCCTGAATAATCCTAGATGGCCTGAATTTCAAAACAAATACATATATCCTTCTTTGTTGAGAGAGATGATACATTTTTTATAATCATAATATTCCATGTCAAGATTTGCTGATACCAGGGGATCTAATTTTACTGAAAACCCCAAATTCCACTCCTCTAGCTATTGGTAGAGTTCAATGTCAAGTTTAATAATACATACACATATATTTCAATGGTCCTTTTATATTTTCATAAGAACTACTTATGAATCTTAAAGCTAATCCAGGGTACTACATAGCATTCAATTATTGTAGCAGCAAGCACCCCAGCATCCCCAGGGTGGCTGCCAACACAGGTTCTTAGATATGCTTTGTTAAAGGAAAGCAACTCAAAATGGGTTAACAAGCTTACTTTAATCAGTCAAACATGGATCGTACCTAGTTCAGGGGAAAAAGGTCAGCACCCTGAACTTCAGAATACACAGACAGAATTATCAAGACAGAGAAACAGATCAAGTAGACTGTTTTCATACTGTCCAACCATTACATCCATACCCAATCAACATCTGGATTTCAACATCTGGGTTTTTCAAAGCCGAGGGGCGTTTCTCAACAACGGCTTCCCAGAATCCAGATCAAATCACACAACGCTTCTCAAAGTGAGCCCCCAAACAAAGTCTCACATCAGGGCTTATATAGCCTTCTCCTGGCTCAGAGAATGTAACAACCTTATTGACCCACTGGCCAATCAAAAAGTATTTACTGAAAAACAAGCCTCCCACCCCAGGCTCCAGGTGCACTTTAGCCTAGGGGCAGGAAAGATCTTCAAAATTTACATTCCCATTATACTTATCTGTCAAAAAAGAAATGACACATAGGTAGATATAGATCCAGAAAGAAGAAAATATTTTTTTTTCTCTTCTATTCATTCAAAGATTTCCAACTCATGTTTGTTATTACACAGTAGTCTATTGCTGGATTTTTCCACATAGTTTTTTGAAATGATCTCCACGATTTTACAATTTTTCTTTCTTATTTGACTAATAATGGTTTGTTTTTTTCCTCCCTTCTTTCCCCCAAATTGGCTGTAATTTTCACGTTGACAACCTATACTCATGCAAGCTTACTTTTATGTTTTTCTACCATTTATTGTACTTTTCTTCCACTGTTAAAACAGAAATTCATTTCTTCAAGCACATGGAACATCTTTATTTTTAGGAGATGATTGAATATCAACATCCTTGTCACTGTAGAATACTAATAAAACATCAAGTCAGACTTTCTTTACACCTAAATGTAGTAATTTAAGATAATATTCCTTCCTGATACTAGCATTTATTTTATATTTTAAAGATTATGTACATCAATAATGGTGATTTATATTTAGCAATTTATTTCATCTGGGCTGTATTGAAATGACTGTACCAGCAGGTAGAAAAAGAATGTTTACACAATTAATTCTGTTTTGTTTATATTATGTTAAGCTAACTGAATTGATTTTTCTACTACACAGGGTCAATTGATTTAGATTAAATTGACTGAATTGACCTTTGCCACATCAACACTGCTTAATGTTACTTGACAGAGTATTAATTTTTCTTGTTTATCAAGCCAAGGAATGAACACAAACTATTGAAATAATATAGAGTGATGTCCTTAAGAAAGGTATATTTCTGTTTCTAAGACCTTGGTAAGAAGTTAGTAGTTCTCTGCTGAAGGCAATCTCTTCCTATGACACTCATGGCCATAATTTATAGAAGCTCACTGAAGTTCAGGCTAGTAAACTGTTGTAAATAAAGGAAAGAATAATCTTTGTTGTTCCAGGTGAATGTAAACTCATATTATTGAAGCTGTTACTAAAAAGGATTTGAGGACATTGAGAATGAAAATTTGCTGTATCTATGAGCTTGTTAAGTGAATATTCTCTTCACTAGTGCTGACACATGATCTCAAAACTTTTCTGGTGTGCCCATGATTGTGGGAGATATCCCCTAAATCCTTTGTTATCGCACAGGCTATCTATCAATCGTTCCTTCACTCACAACACACCTGGTTCATTTTTTTATGGTTCTACATGTTTCTGATAAAATCATCAGTTCTCAATCTTTTTGATCTCAGGACCACTTAATTTTCTTAAAAATTATCAAGAACTGTCTAAAGAGCTTCTGTTTATGAGTTTTCATCTACATATTCCCTCTTAGGATAAAATAACACTATTACAAAAATAGTTTTGACATTTAAAGGATGACAGGGACCCTTAGGGAAGGGGTTCCCTGGGCCACACTTTGAGAATCATCTTTGTGGTCAATATGCTGCAGCCTAGTTATACCCACCATGTACCACCCTTTGGGTGATACTACCTTTATTTATTGGGGACCCTCTTATTCCATGATTTATATTAGATACTATTAATGGAAGAATATTGGTATGAAAAAGACATATCTGTTACTAAGCCTGCTACAAGATGACTGAAAACACCAAAACAACAAAATAATAACAATTTTGAAAGATCATACATACATATATATATATACATACATGAAATCTCAGGCACATGAACTATAATGGAAATTATTAGCTCAATTATGAATATATAAGTTTAAATCCATCAAATGCAAGGACTATTATTTGAAATCTGTGATATCAATAATAAATGATGACAAATGGTTTCTATAAAATAAAAATTAGAATCTATGGCAATGATCATTAAATGTATGATATAGAGTCACTCCTAGAAATAAGGAAGCTGGAGATTAGCAATTTACATGTATCCTAGGTATTCTGGCTGGGAAAAAAAATTACTAGAAATTCCCAACTCCTAATAGTCAGAAAAAGAAAAAAGAAAAAAAGAAAGGAATAAGGTTGCTGTTCACTCCATTGCCTGACTGAAGAACCTTCTATTCATCTCTGCCCAGAAAGAAAAAAGTTAAATGTCCAGGTTCCCAATTGTTCTATTCCCCCAAAGAAGAGAAAGTCAGAGTAGAGAGCCAAGTTGAAGCAGAGCTGTACTCTTATGGATAATTGGGAGTGAAAAAATATGATCTGAAGAAAGAATCATAGAAGGCCTAAATGAGGCCTACTTATTACTAATGGACAAATTAAATCATGTCTCATCATGTTTCTTCTTATTAGGATCCAATTCCACTCTCCCACTAAGGATAAAGCAATGCTATATCATATCTGTATTTTATTACACTTATATTCCAAGCTCTGTCAATAGAATAGATAAATAGAATCTTAACCTCATTAATGAACAGAAAGCTTGGTGTTCAGCCCAGTTCACATGACTCAGTTGGGAATACAACTTTGAATAATGTTGGACCTTCCTTATTCATTGAAAGTTTTCCCTTTAATCTATGACCCTCTGGAAAATATTCTTGTCCTTGTTAGAACTAAGTTGGGAGGAGGTAGCTTCTTCCATAACTTTGCCTCCTTTCAAATAGCTAGATTGTGTGAGTTGTTAACCATGATATTATCAAGGATGAGAGATCAAAGGAGGTATTATCATAAGGCTTTATTTCAGGAGAAATGTAGGGTCACAAAAAGCAAAAAACAATTTCAAATATTAATCCAACCCCCTTTCCTACTTTTATTCACTTCTGAGACCAGTTCACTGTCTATCATTGAAGGCATATATACTCATGAACCAGCTTTATTGTGTAATTTCAACTGGATATCAAAATCTGAACAATAGGTATTCATTACCCACTTAGTTTTTCTTGTCTAAAATTAAGCCAAATTTGGGAACACATACTTATATAATGACAATAAGTGAATCAATATTGTCTGTGAACTATATGTAATTAATAACCTAAACTATTAAAATTACTTAAAAAGGTAAATCATACATAGGTCAGAGAATCACAGATTGTCAGGGTTAGAATATTTATCAGAGATCATCTAGTCTAAACCATATTTGATTAGGAATTCCATCTTTATTTCTCTATGAGTGTCCAGAACTGAACACAATACTCCAGATGTATTCTTGTTTGTTTGTTTTTTTGTTTGCATTTTGGAGGGCAATTGGGGTTAAGTGACTTGCCCAAAGTCACACAGCTAGTTTTTGTTAAGTGTCTGAGACCGGATTTGGACTCAAGTCCTCCTGACTCCAAGGCCGGTGATCTATTCACTGAGCCACCTAGCCTCCCCTAAATATTTCTTTCTTTTTTTTTTTTAAAGCAATTGGGGTTAAGTAACTTGCTCAAGGTTACATGGCCAGTTATTTCTGGGTGTGGTGCTAAGTATCTGAGCCCGGATTTGATCCCCAGGTCATCCCAAGACTGGGGTCAGTGCTCTCCAGATATATTCTTAATAAGGTAGAGTATTGCAGGATTATTACTAGCTTCATTTTGAACACTACTTATTTTATTTCCACCTGTGATCTGCTAACATCTTTATAGTCTAACATAACACAATATTGATTCTATGTTAAATGTGTAGTTTGTTTAAAAACCCTTCAAAATATTTTCCCTAATAACTAGTAAAGTTGATTTTTTAAAAAATATAGTTCTTTATAATCATCATAAATCAATTCCATATTATTCAATTTGACCTATTCTTCTGACCTGTTGAGACCTCTTGAGATCTTGAGTCTGTCTTGTTGACTAGCCATTGCTTTCTTTTTTTTTTAATCACTTTAAGCTTCATGGCATCAGAAAATTTGATAAAAATTCTCTTCATGTCAAGTAACTAATAAATTATCCAAGTAATTGATAACAACCATTGAATTGCACAGGACCAAGATCCCTCAGGCATTCTGCAATAGACTTGCCTGAATGTTGGTGAATTATATGCCACATTTGTTATTTTAAAATGGATTCTAATATAAGACTTATTGAAATGTGAACTTTGCCAATAAAATCATTATTTTAAATGGAAACTTCAAGTGTCCATTTTGTGAGAAAGAAATAGATTAAAATGGGCCTATTATTTTGCCATTGGAGGAGGAGATAGCAGATTATTTAGTGATTTCAAGGAATAGTTAGAAACTAAATGATTCTGCAAAAAATCTATAACTCCCCACTTCAATGTTCCATGTTTTAGATTTTCTTAATGTTTAAATTTATTGGGTTACATCCACAAAGGAGAAAAAAATGAGAAAGTTACTCAAAGTATAAGAATTAAACAAATATCATTTGACAATAATAATAGCATGGCTATACATGACTACACATAACCTATATTTAATTGCTTGCCTTCTCAGTGGAGGTGGATGTGGGAATGTGGAGGAAGGAAGGGAGAGAATTTGGGATTCAAAGTTTTAAAAAGGAATATTAAAGTTTTTTTTACATGTAACTGGGAAAAAGAAAATACTAAATAAAGGAAAAAGGAAAAGAACAAAAAGAGCAAAATTGATAAAGGTTAATGAATACTCTTCTAACAGTACTTGTCATGGACTGTTTGTAGTTCATTTGCAAACCTAACCCAATATGGAAACTTCTCATAAACAGGCTAGCCAGTAGAGAATGAATTATTTGGTGATGGTAACCCATTAGACAGAGAAGCATACAAAATGACACCAAGTCCTATGTGGCATAGCTATTTCTGTAGGATTTATGACAAATGTGAAAAACAGAGGGAACAAGAAGGGAAGGAACAATAATTACTTAGCATTTAAGGTGCGACAAGCAGTATGTTAAGCACTTTACAAATATTATCTAATTTGAATCTCACAACAAACCTGGGAGGTAGGTATTATTTTTATCCCCATTTTATAGTTGAAAAAATTAAGGGAGTGTATCAACGATGAAGTATTCACAATGCCTATGGTAACTATAAATATGCTGCTATGGTTATTGATCATAAAATGTAACAGGCTCTCTGCATGGGGGACATAGCTAGAACATTTATTCAAATACCAGAAAACTGAGTCCCCAAACCAGAAAGACAAAGCCATCACAATAGCCACAGAGTTGACACAAGTAGTTAAGGTAGTAAACACCCACATTCTCAAGCCTTCAAAAGAGAACTGGCTACCTCAGGCAAAGATCCTCTTCTCCTCACTTATGGTAACTACTTGGCCTTCAAATAGCTCGCTCCCAGGAGCTCCAGCTCCCTGCAGTCCCTGTCTCTGGCAGTCCTCAGCAGGAGTCCTTAGCAGAAATTCTGGCTGGCTCAAAAAAAAGGAGTTTGCAGTTCTGCCACTTCCAGTCACTGCACTGGCTCCAGCCCTGCTCCTACTTGGCTCCAGCTCTCTCCTGCCTCACACCTTCCCGCTACATCAGCAAGTTCAAGGGGCATGGAAGATCTTCAAAACCCATTACCATAACAGGGAGATAGAGACTAAATGACTTGCCTTAGGTCACACAGCTATTAAGTGTGATCCTGTGACAGAACTTGAATACAGATCTTTCTTACTTCATGCCCAGTACTCTATCCACTATACTACCTAGAAGACAGAATTTACCAAGAAGAATAAAATTTATAGAATATTTATAAACATTTAATGCTAATATTCTTCAAGTGAACCTTAATGTATAAAGTCATGAAAAATTGTAGTAACTGAAGAAAAGAAATTGTGGGAAAGTCAAAAGATGAGGAAGAAAAAGATTGGGGGTTTAAACATTTAAACAAGCATTATTAGAAAAGAATTATATGAGAATAGTAGAATGAAGAATATATTGAGAGATGTATGGCAAGAACAGGAGGCAGGCTCCTATGGGGAGGGACAATTTATGGGTAATCTGTGTGTTCAATTGTCATTCAAGCAATTTCAGGGGATATAGAGAAAAACTTGCCTTTCATAATCTACAGATAAAGAGCAAGGAAATGAACAAGGAAATGACATGTGGGTGGTGAAAGCTGATTGAATGACCTCTGATGAAGTAGTCAATTCAGGTTAATTATTTTATAATTCTAGAGGGAGCAAGAAAGTAACAAGTATTTATTTAGTTCTTACTATATGCTATGTACTATGTTAAGTGTTTTCCAAATATTATCTCATTTGATTCTTACAACTACCAGGTAAGATTATTATCCTTATTTTGCAGTTGAAGATAATGAAGCAGACAGAGGTTAAGTGATTTGCCCAGACACACACAGCTAGAAAGTGTCAGAGGTTGGATTTAAACTTAACTTTTCCTGACTTCAGACCCTTGTGCTTTATCTACTGTGCCTCTAGTTGCCATTTAGGCCCTCATTACATGTCAATTATACTATTACAATGGCCTTCTAAGTAGTCTTCCTGATTCCTGTTCTTCTAGGATTCCTGGTTCAATTAGTTTTCAGAATATAGTTAAATAAAACATAAACTTGTCAGACCCCAAATCTAAATCAGTATAAAGAGGTGAAAAAATAGTAGCAGAAGTTGTTTTCAGTCATATCTAATTCTTCATATCCCCATTTGGGGTTTTCTTGACAAAAATGCTGGAGTGGTTTGCCATTTCCTTTCCCAGCTCATTTTACAGATGAGGTAACTAAGGCAAACAGGTTTAAGTGATTTGCCCATGGACAGCTAGTAAATGTCTAGAGGCCAGATTTGAACTCAAGAAGATGAATCTTCTTGAATCCAGGCCTTCCTGAATCCAAACACTCTATCCACTATGCCACTTAGCTGCCCTGAAATAGTTTTAGAATAACCTATTGGAGTAAGTTCTAGATGCAAAAATGAGAAACAGATAATGAAACAGATATAGACATGATCTATGACAGCATCTTACAGTTTAACTAACCCAAAATCTAAGTCAGTATAAAAAGGAAAAAAATAATAGCAGAAGATATGGCATGCAATAATAATATTTTTTCAGTTGTTTTCACCCTAATAAGGAGGTAATAAAGGGCCAATTTTTTTTCCTCAATCTTTCTCTGAATCAAGGAGTTATGGAATCCAAGGAAAACAGTGATTCAGAATACAAAATTATGTTCTAAATCTAGTCAAGATGATGAATGATTATGAGTAGTGTCTTTTAAAACACAAGGAATTAATGTAAGGGAAAATGAGGTTTCAGCAAGGCTGAAACTGGAAGGGGAGCAATAAAGAGATGACTAATGGGAAAAATTAGTTAACATTCCTAACACAAACTACTTTTTCCTTCCATGACAGTGAAGTCGCCATGTTTAGACTTTTATATCACAGTTCTTAGTACACTCCATAGGAAGGCAGAAATTACTCATAAGGAAAAAAATTACATAGAAGAAGCCTTTCTAAAGGTAACACAATTTTGACATCATTAATTCTCAAGGTACCTGAAGGGATGGAAGATACCTGGCAAATGGGGAAAAGTTACTTTTTTTGATGAATTAATGTATAAAGACACAGACATTATTCTTTAAAAAATTACAGATGATGTCATGATAGAAAGGATAGCCAATATATTGGATTACAATCAGGATCCAAAGCAATGTTAATGGGCTAGGACATTGTCTTGAATCTAATAAAATGAAATCAAATAACAATCAATATAAGTCACATTCATGTTCAAGAGCTTAATTGTCACAAGTCAAGATTGGGTGGGGGATACAGGGAATAGCTAGCTAGTATTTTGTTGGAAATATATCTAGAGTTTTTAGTGGACTATAAACTCAGTATGAGTCAACAGTATGATATGGTAGCTCAAAACACTGAGAGCTTGCACTGCATTAAGAATCCAAACCTCTCTTTTTGCAAGATTAATTCTGTCTCATTGATATCCCAATATGTCTGAACCAGAACCCATTATTTCCTCCCTTCCCTCAAAATCGCTCCCTATTCCAAAATTCCCTATTCTGGCAAAGGGTGCCTTTAGCCTTCCTGTTACCCAGGTTCACAAACATATCTCACTCTTTTTTATCTCACATAGCCACTGTGTTGCCAGATCTTGTCATTTATTTTTCCACATCTTTTAAATACAAATTCAACTTTTCACTCACACAGACACTGCTTGTTTAGTATCTTATTACCCCTTGTGTGGACATCTACAATAACCCCTTAATTGCAATCTACCTTTGCAATCTCTACTCCACATAGAAACCAGAGTGATTTTCCTAATCTACCAGTCTGACATGTTTCCCACCTACTCAACATACTTCAAGGACTCCATAGTAGAACCTCTAAGATATAAACTCCTTGTACTAAAATATTTAATTCCGTTCATGGCTAACTTTCCAACCTTCTGACACATCACACCTCTGTAAGTATTGCTTGGTTCAGCCTATGTACTGTTCTTATAACACTCGGTGACCCTTCTCTGCGCCTTTGACTGGCAGGCAGGAAGCAACAAACATTTATTAAGCATTTACAGTGTTCCAGGCACTTTGCTAAGTTCTGGGAATAGAAATACAGAGAAAAAGAAATATGTTCCCTTCCTTCAAGGAGCTTAATGGGGGAAGACAGCATATAAATGGAGTTAAAAGTTGGGGAAAAGGAGAAAAGGTACCCATGTGGGAGGCAAATTTGCAAAGTCTTGAGAGTCAGAAACATAGTGCAAAGGGAAAATTGGCATAGTTTCTTGGGCCTCTCTACAAAATAAGAAAGAAATTTGTTGATGGGAAAAAGGGTCTGGCAGGAGGAATGTTCTAGTTCTAGTATATCAGTACCCCAGGTACTGAGAGATGTTCTAGGGACAGTAGCTGAGTAACAGTGAGAATGTCTGGAGAATCAGAAGTACAGCACTGACTGTCACCTATGTCTATAATGCTCTTCCCTTCTCCTCCATTTCTTAGAATCCTTGGCTTCTGTCTAACACTGCTCAAAAATCACCTTCTCTAGCCTTCTAACCCTTTCTTGCTTATTCCAACCGCTGGTGCCTTTCCTCACATAACAGTAATTACTCTAGTTCCCACTGCCTGAAGGTCAGGTCTGTTATCTTTCAACCCTCTCCCAGGGTTGTTCTGTTCTTTAAAGGATTGGGGCATTTCTTATGGCTGCCCTTGGCTCAATTCCCCACTGATTGTATTCCTCAAATTTTAGGGTTCCAAGCATCTCAGTTACGTTTAAGCACTTCACGGTCAGATTAGCTTTTACAAATAAATATTTATTTGATAGGTATAACAAGAGTAAGCATACAAACTTTTTACCCAATACTTTAGGAGCAAATTCCTCCCTATACCACTTTAATTTCTGGGAAGGACAGAAGGATTAGATTCACAGCTTAACTCAGTTGCTATATACTACCAGCAACACCAAGGTCCAAGTCCCAAGTTCACCCCAGACTTGCATCCCAGGACCCTGGCTTCTTAGGTCTTCCTTTTTGAACTTGGAACATCTGGCCTAGAATCCTGGACTTCGTGGATTGAACTCCTGTGTCCAGTACTCTCTTCACTTCCTCTAGAACTGAAAAGGACAAACCAAACAAGAACAAGATTCCATGCTCATTTTTCAGGGCCATAGGGAAGAGGTGGAAGACTCTCAGGCCCTTCGCCTTTACTATGTGGTACTCATTTAACAGCTGCTATGAGTTAATAATGTCTTCATGCTAAGATGTTGCAGGAAGAGAGAGCAACTATGCCTCAGTCAGGTAGATTTAAAGACTCAGGCTGTTCCAACTGCACGGGTAATGAAAACAGAGTGCTCCCAACCTCATGGCAGGTCAACATGGAATGTCCATATATGCACCAGATCTCTTCCCTCACAGAAGCAGGCTCCTGTTATCTCCTATGTGGGTGCCTCCATGCTAAGTGGTTTGAGTAAGGGCTAAACTTCTGTTATAGTCATATGGTTATCGCTCATCTACTATTTATGTACATGGTGTCTCCCCGATAAGAATGTAAATTCCGTGATGGCAAGGGCTTTTTAAAAATTTGATTTGATTTGAACTTGTCTTCTTGATGTTAGGCCTATTTTCACTTAGCTGCCCCACAGATAACATGGCCCATTATAACATTTAGAGTTATTACAGAGTGTACTGCCTGGGTAGCAGCGGGCTCTCTCTCTCTCTCTCTCTCTCTCTCTCTCTCTCTCTCTCTCTCTGGTTGTCTCCCTCTCTTGAACTCTTGACTCTTTTTTCAATTCTGAATTAGAATAGTTGACTGATGAAGTTTCCCCTACACTTGACTTTCTGTGTTTCACTTTAATAGAAATACTCAGTACTCATTGCTTGAATAGGACTGTGATCTCATAGATTTTCATATATCTTCCCATGATGCAAATTGATATTCATCCGTGCCTGATCATCCTAGGAGATGGTTCTTTTTCCTGTCCTTTCTAAGTTTGTGACCAGGTGTCTACCCACCATGCTGTTGGTCTTTCTGACTTCGTGAGGATGACATTGGGTCACTAGACCTGTTCTCCCTGTCATCTATTGCCCTCACCGCCTGAGCAGGCTATTGTCTTTATCTTTCCTATTTTCCAGATGGAACGTTTTACTCTTGCTTCTTCTTTGAGATTCCTTATTTATCATACGTTGCTGTCTGCTCTTACTCATTATGCAGCTCTCCATTGCTCTCTGTATGATATCCTTTCCCATGTGTATACTATCGGCATATGAATTACTGGAGACAAGCAATCATTTTGATTGGATTCATTTTGTGGCAGCAATAGTAGTGTGTGTGTTTTTACTGACACTTGTTAAGTCAGTTAGTCAATAAACATTTATTAAGTGCCTATTATATGCCAAGCATTGTGCTAAAACTGGTCTTATATGTGGATGAAACATACAAGTTGGATATGGAAATATAGTTGGATGTGCCAACTAATTGTGGAGGGGATGCTTTTAATGGGTTTGTTACTGACAGATTGCCACAGGAGTGGTACATTACAAGATTCCTTTCCTCCTGGTGGCTGCGGCTCAGATAAAACTATTCCTTTGCCAAATATTCCAGATCCATAAATTGCAGCTATAGTTCTAGTGTTAGATATGTAGGTCAAGGTGAGCTATGGAATCCTGAAAGAATTAGTTGTGTTCCTTTTCAGTTGCCACAGCTATATGCAACAATGATTTGTGGGATAGACTTTGCCCATAATGGTGTTTAGTAACAAATGAACTGTCATGTTAAAGGTTTGCACATCTCTTACCTATTTTACTACTACCCATTTCAAACTGTTCCTCTGTTTCTCTTATTTTGAACAGCATTTGGAAGGAAGATCACAGGAGAAACATCTAAAATCATTGCAATTATGATGATGCAGCAGTATTAGGTATTTCCCACAAGAGGCAGGATAATTTCTATTCAATGTATTGGAACTGTTATTATTTCTGTTACCATTATTTTAGTACCTTGGAATTCCTGCTGTCTCAATACACATGCTAGAAAAAGAACAAAGGGGTTCAGAATCTTGGATCTTAATCCTTACCCTAGCAATGGCAAACTGTAAGACCTCAGATCAGTCACTTAACTTTTCTCTGACAAAATTTCCCTTTCTGAAAAATAGGGTGAGAGGGGAAGAAGAGATAACAACATTGTACCTGACTTCTATCTAATCCTGTGGGTTCTATGGGGAAAAATTAGAAAGCATACTTTAAGTGCTTTCATCAACATGGAAAGAAGGTTTTATGCATACACAAGGTTTGGTTATTAAAAAAAAATCATTATTGTTAAGAAGCAGAATATGTTAACCCCCAAAAGAATTGATGCTATGTATGATATGTAGATGAAAACTGTTGTATGCTGTCTATTCATCATTCCATATGATTCCTTTATTGTTAAGCTGAAGCTATTGTTGGATTTTTATTAAACTCAGAGCTTCATTGGATTTCATTTAGGAATTTAATTTTCATAATGGAAGTGTTTTGCACATTTGAAAACTGTTCATTTATTACTTCAGGGTCCCTCATTTTTCATATTTCATTGCAAAACATATTCTGAAATGAACACGTTAAAGAAAAGTCTCTCTTGATGAGAACATTTATAAATAATCTAACTTCTTAAAAACTGAGTAAACTTTGCATGGTATTCCATTACAAAGTTGGCAATGGGATTGCATCCTCATTCTTCAGGTCACTTCTTTACTCTTATATTCTGCATTTTCCAGGATGATGGGAATTCTACATATTGACTATGATACATAGCATGGAATCAGTATATTAGAGTCAAGATACACTAAACACAATATTAGAATGAGTTTAAAATATTTCACTGAATTTGAATGAATTTTCTTATTTTTACGTTACTGCCAAATGATAACATCTTGCGATGCTTCTGCTATTCCATGTTTTATCTATTCTTCAACAGGGGACACTGAAGTTTTTTAATTGGTTGGTGTTATACATGAATTAGTATATCTTTGTGGATTTTTTTTTCACTAGAAATTAGTCTTTTCATGTTAACTTCAGATATCCCTGCTCCAGTCTTCTATTGTCATCATATAAATTTATTTTTGATAAAATGTTTATTGTCCCATGAAGTTTAAATTGTAATCAGTATAGAAATATTGGCATCTCCACATCTTATAGCTTTCTTATACACACCAAGTCAGAAGCAGTATCATAGGACAGAAAGGTCACTGACTTAAAGGCAAGAGACTCAGGCTGTAGTCATGGCTCTGCCTCTGACTCAATGTGGGATCAAAGGAGCAAGTCATTAACCCTTCTGGGCCTCTCTTTTCTCATCTATAAGATGAGTGTGCTGGTTTAGTTAATCTCTAAGGTCCCTCCCAGCTTTTGTTTTTTTTTGTACCTGTGACTGGATGATCTTTATTTACAATTCCTTCTAATTTTTTGTTCTGGGTTCCTGTAATTGAGTGATCTCTATAGTCCCTTCTAACTCCAATCTAACTCTGTGATTCTAAATTTTAAAAACACAAAACAGTTCTTTTGTTTATTTATTTATGTTATCACAGTGTCTTCTTTGCCTCCCACTCGCCACTTCTTTTTGTAGATCTTTTCCATGGTTAAATCCAAACACTCAGCCTGGAGCCCAGAACATTTTGGTCAGACATAAAGAATTAACCACTATAGCTCTGGGTAACATTTTTACCTCAATTGCACCTGTGGGAATTTCTGCATAGACTCCTGTTTAGACCAGCTGTAAAAGGGAGTACTAAATTGGAAACTATAAAAATGCATGCTTAAAGCCAAGAATGAAAACATTGTTTTGAACTTTAAATATTTAAGAATGCTCTGAATTTATCATGCCTTTGGGTCCTTGCTAGCTTTGTTCAGCCTGATTTTATATGTGATAATGCTATTCTTGGTGGTAGACACTAAGTGATAAGGCCCTTTGATGAAGGTTCATGAATCTGCAGGATGGAAGCCCTTAGGGGGTCACCAAAAGAAAAACAGTCCTTTAAATGTCAACAAAAATGAAAGGACACAGTCATTTTCTATTGGTGTCACTTTCTAACTGCACTTGGGGAAAAGTTTATTTTTCAATAAACAACATCTATTTCTAACTCCCTCAAATAATTCTTTATGAACGAACAAATTCTGCTGGAGAATAGTATTCATGTTTATACATATTTATAAATACAATCCTAGTTATAATGCCAGAAACAAATGCAGAAATAGTTGAAATATGGGCAGGTTCAGAAAATATGTTGGGAATACAAGTAGAAAACTTTTTTTAAAAAACATATTCCTAAGTCAATTCATGCAGTAGCCAGGGGACTTCTTTTTAGTGTTAGAAATGGACAAATAATAGCAACCCCAAAGTCAAAATGCAAATAAATAAAAACAAATCATAAAACAACCTGATATTAAAAATCACTTCTAAAAACTTCAGTTCTCAAATTTTGAAGAAAAACCCTCCATTGCTATGTAGCTAGATTGTATCTATGGTTTCAATTTTGCTTGTTTTGAAAGTATAATAAAGCATAATATTATAGTTTACTGATGAATATAACTATTCATTCACTAAATAATTATTGAGCTACTCCTACAGTGTACAGATGAATGAATGAAAATGCAAATCACCAGGGAGACAAATAGAAAAGTAAAAGTAAGTCTCTGATCTTAAGGAGTTCACATTCTCCTGGGGGAGACCACACAAATAGGTGCTTTCAGCTCTAAGCTAGATGCAGATCTGCGATCTTTAGGGTAAAGCAGAAAAGCAGATGGTAATGCATCTTCCTTAATGGCATTTCTGCTGATAAAATCACCTCTTACATTGAACCATTTGACAGTGCCAAGGTGGCAAGAACTTTCTTTTATAGATCATCAGGAGCTGTAACTACTAAATAGGAATGTGATGCAGCACTCCTAGAAACATGTGTTAGGTTGAATCTCTCCAAGGTTTGTTTCCTGGAATAATGGCTTCAAGAGCTAGCCTGAAAGCTGCATTCATGATCTGGGAGGTGGGAGAGTTTTGCTTTCTCAAAGCTCTTGGTCTTATCTTCTGATCAGTTTTTCACTTATGGGGAAGGCAAGCCAGCCTTGCTGGAGCAGCAAGACACCTTGAAGGAGGGATGTAAGGCAGTATGTGCCAGGGAAATTGAACCACCATCATTAACTCCACCACTGCCTTAACCATTCTTTCCCCTCAGACACTGATAGAGACATCCCAGGACCTGGAGCCTTGGAGCTTTGTGGAAAGAAATGTTCTGCAATCCAATAAATCTGTTTTCAGCCCAGCCACTGAAGCCATCATTGAAGGGAGAAATCATTGCACAGAATTTCCTTATCATAAATGGCAAGAAATGCTAACCAGCCACTAATAGGCAGATGAACCCACAAGCCCCAGGAGGGGAAACAGCTATCACAACACTGCTTCTGCTTCCAGATTCGTCCTCATACTCATCACCCAGAGAAGTAACGCCTATGGAGAAAGGGCTAGCCAGCTCTACTGATTGCCATCTACATGGCAATGTACATGCCAGATGGATCAGCTTAGCTGAAGCAATAGGGAACTTAGAAAGAGTGATGGGAGATAACATATGTCAGGCAAGGTGAACCATCACCACCACCACCTTGACTACCATGACTCCTCAGACCCTGATGGAGACAGCTCAGGACACCAAACTCAAGTGCCTAGCAATGCTTCCATGCCTGTGTGCCAAGTCATCATCTTGGGAACCTATTCCTGTGGATATGTAGCCTGGGAATTGCTCTTACAGGTACCATAGCCATATATATTGAAGACAAAAGAAAGTTCTCACCACCAAAGTCCTTGACACTCAAATTATTCAGCATCAGAAACAGATTGTTTTATCAGTGAAAATGACAAAAGAATTGTCATCTGCTTTGCTACTGCACACTGAGAACCATGACACTTTTGCATCTGAATTACAGCTGAAACCTCATATATATGTATATGTATGTGTGTGATGTCTCCTCCATTAGAATGGTACTTCTTTGCAAATAGGGACTTTCTTACTTTTCTGTTTGTAACTCTAGCTCTTAGTGCTTTGATGTACTAATGATAGAATTAAAACAGCAAGTGGTAGTGGGAATTGAGAGAGCCAAACCTACTTAATCTTGTGACTCAATTCTGGAGCTTATTCACTTTCTTTTTTATTCAATTATGAGTCTAGTTTAATTTCTGTCTCCTGAGAAAAGTTTATTCAACTATGGAAATTGTGAGAAAACTTTACGGCACTATTTGAACCTGCTCCTGTGTGACTGGGAAGCTGGATCACCTCTACCTGATGCTTAGAGACCCTTAGCTAAGTAAGGACCTAGGTTATGCTGACCAAAAACCCAATCAGATATGAAGATTATTAAGAAAAGAGTTTTCTCACAATTATAATCTCAAGCAACTGACTTGTGTTATCTGAAAACTGACTCTGTACTAATTAATCAGTTATTGTTTCCTTGTTGCTTTGATTGAATACAATCACCTAAAGGGAGTAGGCATGACTCCCCTCCTTTTTTTCTTATTTCAGGGAATTTCACCTCCAAATTTGGAAAGTCTGATTTTTTTTTCTCCAATTAGAAATCAGATTACCTAATTTTGAATCCTGGTTTATACTCTGTTAATTGTTTTAATTAATTGATCTTATGTGATTGTTTTTAATGCATACAAATCTCTCCCACTGTATTCAGGGTCTAATATCAAAGCTGAAAAAGGTCTGGTCCCAATTTGTTATACAACTGGCATGCATTGATTAATAAATCAATATGCTCAGAAGCTCAAACTTTTGTTTTCCTGAGTCATTTCATCTTTCCTCCTCCACATTTAGTATTTAATAAATACTTTATACAGTCATTTATCACTGGTGAATGGTCATCAATTGGTGTCGATGGTGGTAAGGAAGATGAACCTTTATTTCATAGCGATTTCTTCCCTCAATAATAGCTAGAGGGTCAAGAATGGAAGAAGGTGAAATTTCCTCTGATATCCTCTGCCCCCTCCTACCCCAGGCTGTCTCCACTGAGGTCTCAGGAAAGGAAGTAATCAAATTGGTGACTGTGATTTGACTGCATAGACACATGCTCCCTCCTTAAGGTATCTTGCTGATTCAGCTAAGTTGACTTCCTTAAAGTAAATGAAATGTAAAAGGTGATGCAAGGGATACCAAGATGTATGTTATAAAATCCCTACCTTCAAGCATCTAACATCCTAATAAGGGAGGCTGTAAGATTTGTACACAAATAAACCCACTAGATGTCTTATGATCATTATAAAGTGCTACAGGATTTAAAAGGAGAGGAGAGATGTTTTTTGACTTGCTGAGAAAATCAAAGAAAACTTCATGGAGGAGCTGACATATTTGTAGGCAAAGAATGTGAGCATATGAAGATATTCCAGATGGTGACAGTGGAGATTAAAACCGTAGAAGTAGGAGATGACCTGCATCACGTAGGAAATGGCCTTTGGCACAAGCTGACTATAATTTATTCAGGAGAGTAGTGGAAGACAATCTTAGAAAAGTAGCTTGAAACATGGTTATTCAAAAACCTTGAATTCTAGTCTAAGGAACTTGAAGATGTGATAGCCATTGAAGTCTTTCTAACAAGAAAATGAATGATGCAAGGGCAGTAGTGCTTTAGGGAGACTAATATAGTAATAATGTAAGAGCTAGAGCTAGAGGAGAAGAGCTTAGAGTCACAGAGACCATGGACAAGGCTATTGTAATACTGTGAGTCCCAACAAATAAAATATAGAACTAAGGAAACCCATGATTGTCATTATTTTCCTGGAAGTAACAAAGTTTTCTGACATCAGTTTTCAGTTATTTTCTGTGTTTTAACTGATGTTTACTACCTTTTCCACAGATATTGCCAATGTGTATGAATGACAAAGGTGTCATTCATATGTTAGGATCTATCATACACACATGTGTGTATATATACACATAGTATAAATGTAGTAAGTAGTATATCTAGTAAGTAGTAGATGGAATACATATGGCACAGACAAGATATTGTTCTTTTTTTTTTTTTAAAGCAATTGGGGTTAAGTTACTTGCTCAATGGCCAGTTATTTCTGGGTGTGGTGCTAAGTATCTGAGCCCGGATTCGATCCCCAGGCCATCCTGACACTGGGGCCGGTGCTCTTACTCGGTGTGCTACCTGGCTGCCCCGATATTGTTCTTTTTAAAGAATGTATTTTGGGAGAACATTATAGGAGTAAAAGCATGGATCAAGAAACTGTATATAACTGGCTCAGACAGGGGAGTATCCAATTCAAAAGTCATGGGGATGGGTTATAGAGAATTGTGTTTGAGGAACAGGAAGTGTGAAGTTTGTATAGCTGTAACTTAGAGAGTGGAGAGTACCTGGATGGGAATAAAACACAGAAGATTGAGACAGTAGGATGGAGCCAGGTTGTGAATGGCATTAAATGAGTCAGTGGGTTAGTCAACAAACATTAAGCTCCATGTGCCAGGCACTGTGGTAAGCACTTGGTATGCAAAAAGGGGGTAGAAGATAGTTCTTGTCCTCAAGGAGCTCACAATTTAAATGTCAAACATAAGACTTTATATTTGATCTCAGAGCGAATAGGGAGCCACTGGAGTTCATTGAATGAGGGGATGACATAGTCTGAACTGTTATTTGTGAAAACCACCTTTGCAGCTTAGTGAAGGTTAGGTTGGATTAGGTGGACACTTGAGGCAAATGCATCATTTAGCCAGCTATTGAAATAGTTCAGGTAATGAGAGCCTGAGGTATGGTGGCAGCTGAGTGAGTGAAGAGAAAGGACATAAACAAAGATATATTGTAAAAATAGACATGATAAAGTTTTTTTTAATAGCTCTTAGATTAGCTATGTGGAGTGAGAGAATGTAAGGGGCCAGAGATGACACTGAGGTTGTGAGCTTGGGTGACTAGGATTATGGCATTGCTTTCAATAGTAAGAGGAAATTCAGAATATAGGAAGGTTTGGTTATACAAATTAGTTTTATTTTGGACATGTTGAGTTTGAGATGGCCAAAGGGCAGTTGGAGATGGACTGGAGCTTACAAAAGTACTTTCCCAGAGATTATATTTTCTATTCCGCTGATTTTTTATAAGAAATAAATAGGGGAGAAGGAAATATGACTAGACCAATAGCAAGAAGAGAATAATTGAGGAAGATTTACTAAGCTCTACCTTACTCTTTTTTTCCTCCCCATAAATCAGGGAAATAATTAGTAAATGGGTCTTGGGATGTGTAAAACACTAAAGAATTTGATAGAAACAAAAGGGAAAAGGACAAAGAAGAGTGTAGAGGATGAAGGAAAGGAAAAGAGCATATGTCCTGTTATTTCATTTTTTTTTGTCATTTTTAAGGGCTGTAGAAGAAGCAGAGGGAAGAAAGAAAATATCGAAAACAAGCCAAAATAAAACTAGCTTCTATGAGAAGAGGGCAGGAGAAAAACTCCTTCAAGGGAAGATTTGTTGTAATGATTCACCTCACAAGAGATGAAAGTGCACTCCGAAAGAGATGATGTGATGGGGGCTCTAATTATTAATGCAATTGGGATGAACCTAGGGGTCATATTTGCAATATTTTAAACCTGGGAAGTAAAGAGTTTAAGGGAATCTTCAGATCATCAGAGAATTCAGACTGATTTTGAACATAACAGGAGAAAAAGAAACAGCAATGCATTAAGAACTTTGTGGTGATTCCACTGAGCAGGCCTGAGCTAAAGACTCTGTTCTTTCTCTTCAGGGTAGGAAGTCATGGATCAAAGAGATCCTGTGATCTTGTTTAAACGACTCTTTGATGTATTAACAGTTTTGATGAAAGTGGCAGAGAGGGGTTTTAGGGTTTGAACTAAATGAAACAAATATGAAGAAGGAATATAGCAAGGAGAATATAGGGTTAATCACCTACCAAATACTTTTATTTTTTTCTTAAAAAGGATACACAAGGATTATAAGTGACAAGAAAGAAATGTAAAAATCACATACCTCCAGAAATTAGCTCAGCGTAATTTGCAATCAGAAAAAAGGTGTTCTATATCTGCAAAAAAAGAGATTTTTTTAAAAAAAGGATATGTATAAACTTTGTGGGGGAAAAGGGTACATTTATAGAAACAGAATTATTATATGTCGATAAAAGGAGGGCCCTATGCAAGAGTCACTGAATTAAAAAGGTGAAAGAAATAATAGAACTGATAACATTTGTCCAAGTAAATTAAGACACCTGTACTGGGACTATTAAAGACTGAGATGTAGTTCCAAATTCTTGACAAATAATCTTTGGGATTTGAGAATAAGAAACCAAGCTCCTGAAATCATCAATACTGTGTTTTTCATAATATTTTATGTGCTTTTAAGTGATGAGTGAACATCATAAATTGTGAATAATTTTCTACAATATAGTATGCTAAATGTTTCAAAGGTTTTCTTTTAAAAAGTAATGAATATATGACTTATGAATCATTGTACTGTGACAAGGTTTAAAACATCCATAGCAATGAGCTAATGTCCTTTATCTTAAAACACAAGCTTCATTACTCATTACTACAGTTCTAAAAATGTTTAATAAATAAATTTAGTAGAATTTCAAAATAACTATAGCTTTTAGCAAATATTAGAATACTTGAGAATGTCAGCAAACATTATTGGTTAGTATTCAGATAGCTTAATATTCAGATGTCCTAGCCAGATTAACATAATTATACAACATCGTATCAAAACTGGCAATTTAAGGACCTAATTTGTTTCCAAAACCTGTTATTTCTTGAGATTTCATTCATGGGATTTATGTAAAATATGTTATGCATATAAGCTTATTCCTATTTATTTTATTTATAAGAATAACTTACCACTAGTATCAGAGAAGGTCACAAAACTCTTATAACATTATAGCAATTATAATCAAGACTAATTAATTAGATTGTGGTCTCTTCTATGTGTTAATGTTTCAGTTCATAGATATATTAAACATAACTCTAAAAGTCACTGATTCCTGTTTTTGCTTTTGATTTTGTCAGTGGATTCCACCAAACCATTAAAATCTCCAATTGTTTATTTTTAAATCTCATAGGTGAATCAGAATACATTTTTCAATTTTTCAACTGATTCTTTCCCCTGGATTTTGGATTTGGAAAAACATATAAATTTCCCAAGAAATGTTGGGCAAGATTTCCCATGGGAAAAACTAAGGAAGAGGAAACAAGAATATGGGACTTTAGGGAAGGATGAGGGACCATAAATAAGAAAATAGAGTTCTGGTTGTGTAGCAGGGAAAGAGAAGAAAAAAGTCAGAGGACCTGGAGAAGGGCAAGAGATCCAGGGAGAAAATGTCAGAAGAGTCTTCTTCCCCATTCTTAAAGAGAGAACATTAATTTCAGAGGACCGGTGACAGAATAATTGTTTTGGAAGGACATCAAATCCATATAGTCCAACCTATGCTAGAACAAGAATCACTTAAAATCATCAGTGACAAGTAGCCATTCAATATCTGAATCAAGACCTCAAAAAAGGGGGCAGCATTTCCCATGTCTGAACATTATTTAATTATTAGAACATTCACCGCCCATCCCAAACAAAGCTGAAGTTTGCCTGCTTTTATCTTTTTAGATTCCCTCTGTCCCACCTCATTCTGCCTTCTGGGACTAAGAAGTAAAAAGTTGGTTCCAGTTTTCCATGACAAATATTCAGATACATGAAGAATGCTTTTATGTAGCTCTTCAGCAATCTATTCGAGCTAAATAGTCTTAGTTCCATCAATTATTCCATATATTACATGGCCTCCAGTCTAATCCATTTGTCAGATATGTTAGTAAAATTCAAGAAGCCATAGGTTAATTTTTGATCTGAAGCTATAATTTAATCAGTATCAGTAGGGTTATGCTGGTAAATGTTTAACATCTTACTGGTAAGGCTTCTAGATTATTGTCATTATAGATGATGCTTGCTCTTGGTTTTAAGTAGATATTACTGAATATGTTAAGAAAGGCTCCATTGATTCCTATGCTTTCTAATATTTTGAAAGGAATATGAATGTATGTTGTATTTTGTTAAAAGCCTTTTCTGTATTGATATGATTTTTGATGTTTTGTTATTGATATAGTCAATTATACTCGCAATTTTTCTAATATTGAACTAGCTCTGAATTTCTGATATAACTCCTACATGGTCATAGTGTTTGATCTCTGTAATATATTTCTTTAATCTCCTAGTTGTTGTTTTATTTAAAATTTTTCAGTGATATTCATTAGGGATATTGGTCTATGATTTTCTTTCTGTTTTTGCACTCTCTGGTTTAGGTATCAAAACCATATTTGAGTGGCAAAAAGAATTTCATAGAACTCTTTCTGTACCTATTTTTTAAAAATAGTTTGTATGGTATTGGGATTGTTTATTCTTTGAATGTTTGGTAGAATTCACTTATAAATCTATGTAGTTCCAGAGACTTTTCAAAGTTTTATTTAATATTTTGCTTTCTCACAATTACTTGTAAAAACAATTTTAATGTTCTTTTTTCCAAATTTTGAGTTCCAAATTTTCACTCTCCCCTCCCTTATTGGGAACATAAACAATTTGACATAGTTATACATATGTAGTGATGCAAAACATATTTCCATGTAAGTTATTCAGTGAAAGAAAACACAGAAAAAAAAGTACAAGAAAAATAAAAGTAAAGAAAAAATATCTTTTGTCTGCATTTAGATTCTACCAGTTCTTTCTCTGGAGATGGATAGCATCATAAGTCCTTTCATCATATACCCTACATAATTATCTTGTATCATTCTATTGTTGAAAACAGCTAAGATATTCATAGTAGATCACTATATAATATTGCTGTTACTGTCTGCAATGTTCTCTTTGTTCTGCTCATTTCACTTTGTGCCAGTTCATGTAAGTCTTTCCAAGTTTTTTTTGAGAGAATCCTGTTCATAATTTCTTAAAGCACAATAGTATTCTATCACAATCATAGATAACAACTTGTTTAGGGGTGGCCAGGTAGCACAGTGAGTAAGAGCACTGGCTCCAGTGTCGGGATGACCTGGAAATCAAATTCGGGCTCAGACACTTAGCACCACACTCAGAAACACCTGGCCGTGTAACCTTGAGCAAGTTACTTAACCCCAATTTCTTAGGGGTGGCTCAGCAAGTAAGAGCACTGGCTCCAGTGTCGGGATGACATGGAGACCGAATCCTAGGCTCAGACACTTAGCACCACACCCAGAAATAACTGGCTGTGTAACCTTGAGCAAGTTACTTAACCCTTATTGCCTTAAAAAAAAATAATAACAACTTGTTTACTCATTCTCTAATTGATGGACATCCCCTCATTTTCAATTCTTTGCCACCACTAAAAGAGCTGCTATAAATATTTTTTGTATACATAGGCATTTTTCCTCCTTTTTTATTTCTTTGGGATTCAGACCTAGTAGTGGTATTGCTTGGTCAAAGAATATGTAGGGTTATAACCTTTTGGGCATAGTTCCAAATTGCTCTCTGGAATTGAATCAGTATACAACTTTACCAACAGTACATTCATGTTTTATTTTTTCCATATTTTCTCAAAAAGTTGTCATTTTCCTTTTCTGTCACATTAGCCAATATGGCAGGTAGGAAGTAGTGGCTCAAAATTGTCTTAATGTGCATTTGTCTAATCAATAGCTATTTAGGACATGTTTTCATGTGACTATAGATGGTTTTAATTGTTTTGAAAACTCCTTGATCATGTCCTTTGCCCATTTATCAATTGAGGAATGGTTCTTCTTTCTATGAATTTGACTCAGTTGTCTATATTTGAGAAATGGAGTCTTTATCGGAGAAACTCACTGTAACTTTTTTTCACAGTAATAGTTACCTGCTGTTTGTTTCCCTCCATCCTATTTTCTGTCTGTTTATGCTATTCTCTCTCTCCTCTTATCCTCTCCATTATCAAAAATGTTTTGCTTCTGACTTTTACCTCCCCCAAACTCATGTCTCATAAAGTCATTAGCTTCCATTTGCTCAGTTCTCACTTTTTAGCAATTATTTTCTTCTGTTTGCTTTTATACCTCCTTTTCCATTTGGCCAATTCTATTTTTTAGGAGTTGTTCTCTTCAGTGGATTTTTACATATCTTTAAGATTGGGTTTTTCCAGTTTGGACCTACAACTTATTGGCACAAGTTAAGTGGGCTTCACAGATCAGGATTATATACCACAAACATGCTTAACCTCATTATTTTTAAATATGTAAGTTGATTTAATTAAGATAAATTTTAACAAAAGATATAGACCCATAGAATTTTCATCTCTGAACAGAAAATAAATCATTGTACAGAACTAGAGAATATTGGCCTATTGTCTTCAAATATCTTATAATTTATATATATCTATCTTTGTTTAGATGCTCTTTTCTGGACTCCACTAGAGCATACATTCTTTTAATTAACATCAAATACCTTTAAGCATTGAATGAAGTTCACAAGGTCTCAACATTTCTTTTATTTTTCTTCTTTCATATAGTGTGTTATGGGCATATCATTCTAGTGAACTTCAAAGTTAAGTTGGATCTACTTTAATGAATAAAAACAATTAGGGCAATGTTGAGACTTGTTTATCATGGAAACAAGAAGCAAGAAGAATTCCTTCCATTGTTTCATCTATAGTCTTATTTCAGGATACTTTATTTCATCTAGATCTGTTATTTCTTTGGCATATGGACCTCTTCTTTTGGAGATTCTCTCCATGAATGCAGATTGGCAATTTGCTTATAACTTACAGTCTTAGATAGCTGTCTGGGAGAACTTAGAGATTATGTGACTTGAACATGGTGACATACCTGTTCTTACTCAAATCTCATTTTCAAAGATAATGAATGACATCATGGGTGATTTCTTGACCTGTATGTGAATTGGATTTCAATGAGGCAGACTTGTGCAAATCTGGCAGTCTCACTCTCTCTTCTGGAGTCGTTGAAGTCCATTGGAAGGACAGAAGTCATGATGACTAGTAATGGCCCAGGATGCAGCATATGATCTTGGCATCTTTGATATCTGATCAAGGTCTAAGTATTCCATAGTGCCTGCTTCAGCTGCTTTCATGGTTGTTAGAATAAGTTGTCTTCACGTGCTTAGGGTAGACACTCACCTAATTTACCAATGGGTTTGAGGTCTGTTGGTTATGCACAACCTAGTTTAGCACCTTCACTGAGATGTGTTTTTTTTTTTTTTTACCAAGGTGTGCTTCCTGTGCATGACACAACTTCTTGGAGCCATTGATGAGAATTAGGTGACAGGTGAACACCAAAGGTAGATAAACAGTTCTGAAAAGGGGGCAGCAAAACCTCACACCAGAGGTGTGAGTCCTCCCTGAACACCCCACACTCCCTTAGTATACTGAACATATAAACACACACACACACACACACACACATATATATCATCACACAATTAGTATAGATCAGAGATAGGACTGTAACTTGTCCAGTCATTCAGTCACATTTAACTCTTATGTGACCCCATGGACTATGAGGTCTTCTTGGCAAAGACTTTGGAGTTGTTTGTCATTTCCTTCTCCAGTGTGTCTCCATTTTACAGGAGAACTGAGGAGAACAGTGGTTAGTTGACTTGTCCAGGGTCACACAGCTAGTACGTGTCTGAGACCAGAGCCAAACTTAGATTTTCCTGACTCCAGGCTGGGTACTATATCAATTGCACCACCTAGCTGCCCCATGGACACATACCTTTCATTTATCAGAAATAAGACTTTAACTTAAGTGTTCTTAACTCCAAGGCTTGCCCTGAAACCATTGTATAATACTTTCTGTAGTGTTATGAATATTATGTAAGAAAAATATGTAATATAAATGTATTATAAACCTGACCAAGGTATATATTATGTAATACACATTACATTGAAATCCCACAATTTAGATTGTGATCTAGATCCATATCTAACTGTTATATAGTACACAGATGAATTAATTAATATCAAGTAAAGAATAATACTGTCTTTTCCCTCCAAACTTTACTTGTTAAATTTGCTTATTAAATTGACAAATGCAGCTGTAACCTAATTTCTATATAATCTGAAGATTTTACATTTTTTACCCGAATTTGGTACTGAATCCAAGAGACACTGGTATTGATTTTAGATGTTCTATAGAGAGGAGAAGAAAATGATTACAAAGCAAGGATGTACTGGAGCTAGTTCAAAGTGTCTAATGAGAGCCAGTTGTTAAATTTTCAGTGTCTATTTCCAAAGATGATTAGGGAAAAAGGAAAAGAATCTATATTTTCAAAAATTTTTATAGCAGCTCTTTTTGTGGTAGCAAAGAACTAGAAATTGTAGGGATATCCATTATTTGGGGAATGGCTGAACAAGTTGTGATATATGACTGTAATGGAATACTACTGTGCTATAAAAATGATGAGCTCAATGATCTTAGAAAAACATGGAAAGAATTGCATGAAACAAAGGAATAGTGAAATGAGGACAACCAAGAAAACATTGTATACAGTAACAGCAATATTATTTTAGAATGACTTTGAGTGAATAAATTATTTTGACTTTTATAAATACTTAAATTAGCTATAAAGGACATATGAAGAAAGACACTATCTTCATTTAGAGAAAGAACTGATAAATAGGAAAATGAATAGAAGGGGTTTACATAAATACAGGTAGATAGACAATATGCATATGTGTTTGGGATGTGCATGTGTGTATGTGTGTGAAATGGTAACCATCTCTAGGGAAGAGGGATAGGGGAGACACATATTAGCTTTATTATATATTTAAAGATAATAGCAAGTTTTACATAAAAATTTTCAGTTTCATGTGCAATCATCTTTTCTATTTTACTATGTTATTGAAATGCTTGTTTTATTCCATAAATTTAAAACAAAGCAAATTTAAAAAAATTAAAAAAAATTTTTTAAGGGGCAGGGCCAAGATGGCAGAGTAGAAGCAAAAACTTGGCATGAGTTCCCTCTCCAGTCACTTCCAATACATGTAAAAAATGACTCTAAACAAACTTTAGAGCTACAGAACCCACAAAGTAACAGAGAGAAACAAATCTCCCACTGAAGGCAGCCTGGCAGGCAGACAGGAAGAGACTATCTCACTGAGCAGGGAACTGAGCATAGTCCCCCAGGCTCCCCCAGGGCGGCCCCATCCAGCAGTGGCCAGAGCAGACTTCAGGAGAGTGAATCACAAGCAGCTGTTGCAGTTTCCAAACTTCTCAGCAAAGAAACACCAAAGACAAAGTAAAAGGTCAGTGTGGAACTCTGTTGGAACAGGGAGGGGATGGAAGAGTCCAGTTCGGCCTCTTCCCTGGGGTGAGAAGCAGCAGAGATGCAGTGGCTGTGCAGCCCCATCACATGGTGGCCTCAGGAGCTCATGGCCTGAAGATTTTAGGGGAACCAAGTAACCATTCAAAGGGTAATTGCTCTTGCTTTAAACTGCTTGAATCTGGGTTGTGGTCTTGGATGGTGGTCCTGGGGTGTGTGACCAGTGAGCCAGAGCTTATGGGGGCTGTAGAGAGGGCAGCCTCCTGATAGCTCTGGCAGTTGCAAAACCCCCAGCGATTTGGAACAAAGCTCTCTCCATTCTGGAAGCAGAGTTCTACTGTGGCAAAGAGCTCAAAAGTCAAGTAATTGGCTGCCAAGATGAACAAGCACAAACAGACCATAGAATCCTTTTTGGGAGACAAAAAGAATAAAGGTATGGAGTGGGAGGAAGCCAACAAAGTCAGAACTCCTACATCAAAGGCCTCCAAGAAAATTATGAACTGGTTATCTGCCATGGAGGAGCTGAAGAAGGATTTTGAAAATCAAGTAAGAGAAGTAGAGGAAAAATTGGGAAGAGAAATGAGAATGATGCAAACGTTTTTTTTGTGTGTGTGTGTGTGTGTGTGTGTGTGTGTGAAAATTTGGTTACACTTAAGAAGTCAGAAAATGGTAACAATTAGTGTTGTTGATTATCTTCAATTAAGACATGATGGAGAAAATATCATTAATGCAGATTACTTAAAATATATCTTATGAATATTTTCCCCAGAGAACTAGTAATTAAACATTTACCAAAACACATCTTACAGAAACTCTCAGAAGAAATAAATCATTTAAAAATGATTTATTTAATTTTAGTTTTCGACATTCATTTCCACAAGATTTTGAGTTACAACTTTTTCTCCCTGTCTTTCCCCTACCTCCATCCCAAAATAGCAAGCCTTTTTACCCCTTTCCTCAATCTGTTCTCTCTTATATTTTTCCACCATCAACCCCCCACCCCCAACTTTCTAGTAGGGCAAGATAGGTTTCTATACCCTAGTACATGTAGATCTTATTTCTCAGTTGCATGTAAAAAACAAAATTTTAAACATTTTTTTTTGAAATTTTGAGTTCCAGATTTTCCCTTCTTCCCTCCTCACCCATCCCTCCTGGGAAGATAAGCAATTCAATATAGGTTGTACATGTGTAGTTTCCCAAATAATTTCCATAGTAGTTATATTGTGAAAGACTAACTATATTTCCCTCCCTCCTAACCCACCTCCCACTTATTATATTTTCTCCTTTGACCCTATCCCTTTTCAAAAATGTTTTTTTCTAACTACCCTCTCCCCCAACTGCCCTTCCTTCTATCATCCCCCCTCTTATCCCCTACCCCCCTATTTTCCTGTAGGGTAAGAAACCCACTTGAGTGTGTATGTTATTCCCTCCTTAAGCTAAATTCGATGAGAATCAGGTTGTCCCATTCCCTTTCACCTTCCTGCTCTTCTCCTCCATTATAACAGTTTTCTCTTGCCTCTTTTATATGAGATAAGTTACCCTAATCTATCTCTCCCTTTCTCCTTTTCCCAATAAATTCCTCTTTCACCTCTTAGTTTTATTTTTTAGATATCATCCCTTCATATTCAACTCTTCCTTTACCCTCTACCTATGTATATATGAACATTTATATGCCCATACTCACACACATTTTATATACACATACACCCTCCTATGCATACATATTTCCTTCAATTATCTTCATACTGAGAAGTCTTATGAGTTTCAATTATTGTTTTTCCATGTAGGAATGTAAATAATTCAACTTTAATAAGTTCCTTTTGACTTCTTTTCCCTGTTTACCCTCTCATGCTTCTCTTGCTTCTTGTATATGAAAGTCAAATTTTCTGTTCAGCTCTCGTTTTTTCTTTAAGAATGCTTGAAAATTCTCTCTTTCATTAAGTGATATTTTCCCCAGAAGCATTATACTCTGTTTTGCTGGGTAGGTGATTCTTGGTTTTAGTCCTAACTCTTTTAACCTCCAGAATATCATTTTCCAAGCCCTTCAATCCCTTAATGTGGAAGCTGCTAGGTCTTGTGTTATCCTGATTGTGTTTCCACAATACTCAAATTGTTTCTTCCTGACTGCTTGCAATATTTTCTCCTTGACCTGTGAACTCTGGAATTTGGCTATAATATTCTTAGGAGTTTTCTTTTTGGCATCTTTTTGAAGAGGTGATCAGTGGATTCTTTCAATTTCTATTTTGCCCTCTGGTTTTAGAATATCAGGGCAATTTTGCTTCATAATTTCTTGAAAAATGGTGTCTAGGCTCTTTTTTTATCATGGCTTTTAGGTAATCCAATAATTTTAAAATTATCTCTCCTGGATCTATTTTACATGTCATTGATTCTTCCAATGAGAAAAGAAGTAAATCTTGACATTTTGTTGCTCATTAATTTTCCAAGAATCATTTCTTTTATGAAGAGAAAATAAACTTTATCTGAAGAAGAAATAATAGTTTTGTTTTAATATTATATCCACCCATAATATTTTTGAAACCATAATAACTTTACCTACCTAATCCAACATATTTTTCTGAAAAATTTCAAGCAACTTTATTTCATTTCTCATAGAAGATTATATGTCTAACCATACACACAGTCATCTCAATTTTTCTAATACATTTATCTAGTTGCTAACAAACTAGTAGTTAATATTATTGATTATTCACATTACTTCATTTGATACTTGATTTTACTTGTCATGTCTAGTGGGCATATGTGTTATTAAATGAGGTAACTGATGAAATGTGTATATCATTTTCCAAAGTTCTGGGAAGGAGAATGGAAGGCAGAACTTATGGTTTTATGAAAAGGCAAGCCAGAGGCATAAGAACAAAATATTATTAATGTCTGCTCTTAAATGTGTTAGACTTGTGCTAACTGACTTTGAAGAATGAGTTTCAGGGGCTGTGCCTAAGGTCTGCCCAAGACTGATGCTAAAGGAAAGGGAAAACTGAAAAGTTCATGGTACTTATCAGCAAAACAATTGAGTTTTAATGACCCATGCAACAGCTTTAAATACGTTGATAGATTTCTTTACTTATGGTTTGCTTTTAAAACCCCAACAATGACAACAAGAGAAAGGCTGTATCCATTTTTCATAAGTCTTTTGGCATATGCATTTTCAACTCATAGCCAGTTGTTTTAACAAGAAATCCTATTTCAAACCTGAAAGTAACCAAAAATTCTCATTGTATGCCTAAACTAGACTATTTAGGAAATGTTAGCTTTCTGAGGTTTGTAGGAAACTGTTGTTTGATATAAACTTCTCTGCTTTCAAGCCTCTCACTAATGATGGAATATACTTCCCATTTTCAACAACCAAACAATGTTTGATGAGTCCCCATTAGGTATTCATCAACAATTATTTCTATTCCTCTTTTTTTAGCTTGGGGATAAAATGAAGAATATTTATCAGCACATTCTGTCACCCCTTTCACTAATTTTTTTTGTAGTTTATTTTCCTATTTTCTTGTGCTAATGGGAAGAGAGAGGTCATGTTAGATAATTGTTCTTTCCACTAAGCCTTAAGACTTCATATGATTAGAACATTCCACAACACATTTATTTTCTCAAATATCTGACAAATTCTAGTAATGATTAGAAAATTTCTGCCCTTTGGAAAGAACTTTGAAGTGACAAAACTTTGATTTAAGTTATAGTTGTAAAACCAATTAGCTGTATAGTCCAGGCCAAAACACTTGACTTTTCAGTTTCTTCTTGTGTAAAATAAGAAAGTTAGACCAGGTCAGAGAATCACAGTTGACAACTAGTCTAATTTCTACTTGATTATGGGGCAGCATGATATAGTGGACAGAATATAGAGATTTAGCCAGAAATGTACCTGGATTCAAAACCTGTCTCAGATACTTACTTATTAGTATGACCATGTTCAAGTGACTAAGACTTTCTGAACCTCAGTTTTTTAATTTGTAAAATGATGATAGAAATATTTCCAATACTAACTCAGTTTTTTGTTTTGAAGTTAAAACAAGATAATGAGAATGTGGTCATTTCCCTGAAAATGTGTAAATCAGGGGGGTAGGGTGGAGAGAACCTGTGGCATCAAAGCCACATGTGGCCTTGTAGGTCCTTGGGTGTGACCTTTTGACAGAATTCAAGTTTTATAGGAAAAATCCTTTTATTAAGGGAATTTTTTCTGTGAAGTTTGGATTCAGTCATAGGGCTGCAATTGAGGACCGAAAGGGTCACAAGAGGCCTGGAGGCTGCAGTTTCCCCACCTCTGATCTAAGTGCTATCTAAATGCCAGTTGTTAACACCTGAGAGGCAACATAGTATCATAGAAAGACCACTGGAATTATCAGAGTACCTTGGTTTCAATGCAGGGTCACTTACTATCTCTAGGACCTTGGCCAACTCATTTAACCAACTTCAGACATATTTTCTCTTTCATAAGATGAGGATATGGGGCTAGGTGATTTCTTATGTTCCTTGTAGTTTTCAATGCTATTCCCTTTATGAGTTATTATCTAGGGATTAACCATTTGAAGACTACTGGAGATGGTGAGCTCCTGATTTGTGAGGAAGCCCATTCCATTTTTTGTACAGCTTTAATTGCTAATAATTTTTTTCTTGTTATATGAATCCTAAATCTATTCAAGTCATGTGCATTGCTGTTTAACTTCTTTTTTTTTAAGCAATTGGGGTTAAGTAACTTGCTCAAGGTTACATGGCCAGGTGTTTCTGGGTGGATGCTAAGTGTCTGAGCCTGGGATTCGATCTCCAGGTCTTCTCAACACTGGAGCTGGTGCTCTTACTCGCTGTGCTACCTGGCCGCCCCAAGCTGGTTAACTTCTACAGGAATGACCATTCAATTATACATCAAAGTTTGCACCACAGATGTTCCTAATTCATTTTGTGGTTCCAGGGAGGATAGTAAAGACAAAAACTTCTGAACAAATAAGGATCCCATTTAGAAAACTTTATTAAGCTTCATGGTTTGATGTCACCAACACAATGCTATGTAAAAATAGGAGTGTCAGAAGGATGTTACCCTCTGAAGGAATTCCTGCTCTTTGAGTTCTGCTGGATAGCTTCCATGACAGTGACAAACACATGTGGTGAGTGTATATTTCCCTGTTTTATGTCTTGCTTGATTTTAACAAAAATGAGTTGCCAAACAAAATGATCTCTGTTTTACATTGTTCAAGAACTTGTGTGATTTTCACATGAGCCTCTGAGATAACTTGGAACAGAGGTTTTGAGATAGTATTTGTTTTACTCAGTCAGATGAAGTTGGACCCAGAATTGAACAGAAGGAGAACAGACTGTATTGTCTATGGAAAAACATATAGTGCTTTTATTGATGGATCCCAACCTTCTCTCTGAAACAAAGGGTCATATTCTAACTGGAAACAGAGAAAATTATAAAGCTGAATTCAGCACAAATTTATATTATATAATATCAATTAATCCCTCACATCAGCAAGGCAAACCTTTTACTTCCCCCTCATTTACTACCCCTCTCACTACAGTGAGCATTACAAACTTTTTCATCCATCTTTACTCCTTTAGTGGCACCTTTCCTTTCACCCTCTCAATCAAGGATTTTGTCTAAAAATTCACAGAAAAAAATTGAGTCAGTTTTCAACCACTCTGCCTTCTCCCCTTCTTATCATCTCATGCAACTCTGATTTATTTCCCTTTGATCTCCTCTCTTATCCCTGCCTCAAATGGAGAGGTGGTCTTCCTTGTTGTCAAAGCAAGTTATTCAATCCATAAGTAATTTCATTCCATCCCAATTTCTCCAACTGATTGTCCCCTCCATCATCCCTACTCACTCATCTTCAATCTGTCCCCAGCTATTGCCTGCTGCTCTACAGTCCATAGTCTTTTCTATAATTTCTCTATCTTAAAAAACCCCTAACTTGATTTGACCCTCCCCACTAGCTATTGGCCTATATATTTCCTTACTTTTGTGCCTAAATTCCTTGCATCATTTGCAATTAGTCTCTCCACTTCATCTCTTCTGAAACCTCTGAATATTGGCTTCAAATTTCATCATTCAATGATATCTCAAGTTACCAATGACCTCATAATTTCCAAATCAAATGATCTTTTCTTAGTCCTCACCCTATTTGATCTTAGCCTTTGTGATACCAATGATCTTCATCTTTTTTGTGGATATATGCTTTTCTCTACTTTTTTTTAACTTTCCTCTTCTGATTTTTTTCCCACCTCTTGAATATTGTTCAGGCTCTTTTGTTGGATCATAATCCTGGTCATGCCCACTAACCACAGGTATTCCACAAGACTCTGTCTTAATTCCTCTTCTCCATCTCTATTATTGATGATATCATCGATTCAAAGAAATTCAAATATTGTGTCTATGAAAATGACTCTCAGATTTATTTATCCAGTCCTAGCCTGTCTCCTGAACTCATTTCCCATCTCTGGCTACTTTGTTGGATAATTCAAAATGAATACCCCTTAGATATCTCAAACTCAATATGTATAAAACTGAATTCATCTTTCTCACTGAATGTTTCTGTCTTCCCAGCTTCTCTATTACTATCAAGATTGCTACCATCCTTCCAATTACCCAGGCTCACAACCTAGGCATCACTGCCAATTCCTTGCTTGCATTCATCCTACATATATAATTTGTGACCAAGATTTGTTATTTTTACCTTCAGAGCATCTTCTATATATGCACCCTTCTTTCAGCCTATATGAAAACTACCTTAGTAGAGGTCTGATCATCATATAACTAGACTATTACAGTAGCCTTCAGGTTGTTTTCAATGTCTTAAATATCTTTCCACTCTAGGCTGCTTTCCATTCAACTGTCAAAGTGATCTCCCTTAACCATAGGTTTTAGCAGGTCATTCCCTCCCCTACTTAATAGACTCCCATTACCTCCATGTTAAAATATCAATTCCTTCTTTGGCATTTAAACTCTTTAACATCTTGGCCTGATTCTGTATTTCTAGTCTTCTTATTCTTTGCTTACTCTATTCAATATATTCTATGATACAGAAACACTGACCTTCTTGTTATTCCTCGCATTGGATAGTCTGTTGCTCATGTCCATGTATTTTCACTGCATGACTTTCATGTAAAGAATGTTCTCTTTCCTTGCCTCTCCTGCCTAGCTTCCTCGGGAATGTCTCTCACCCCATTGTCTTTCCTTCCTTTTAGACTGTGAGTACATAGTGTGTGCACACAGTTGTTGGAGTGTTGTCCCCCATTGGAATGTGGACTTCTTTAAGTCAGGGACTTGCCTTTATGTCTGTATCTCCAGCACTTCACACAGTTCCCGAATCACTAAATCCTTCATAAATATTTATTGACAGACTGACTGTTAATAACAATATTCTTCTAATGATGGCTTTAATTCAGGGAATGTAACAGTTGACGGTCATTTATAGGACAATGGAGAGGCCAGTTGTGAAATACATATATAATAAAATGTTTACAATAAAGAACTATTCAGCAGAAATAGTGTAAATGATATCAGTGAGATACATGTGACAGAAAAAAGATGCATCAGTTATGTTGTGAAAACAAAGTATAACATGATGAGAGTGAAAGATACTGTGTAACCCTCTGCTATCTAGCTGATCCTAGAGAACCAGAGAAAGAATCCCTTCATCTGTGGTAGGTTACCTGTTGAAGCTTTATAGGAGCATATGAACAAGAGTTACAGAGTGCGAGAGGTCATTGATAAGATGTGATCTGCTCTGCTGTAGTAGGGATCCATGGTTATGAGATCAAAGATCCACTAAAGCATTGCGATTCTAACCCAGATTTTCCCTAGTTCATCTCTTTGGGGATAAACAGATCTAATCACTCTTCCATGGGACGTCCCTTTAAATACTTGAAGACCCTTGTCTCATCTTGCCTAAAGTTCTCTTTTCTAAACTATCTAGTCCTAGATTCTCTACCTGATCCTTATATGCCGTAGGCTATAAACTTATGCAGTCTTTGCTAGCCTCTTTCAAATCTGCTACAGTGGGTCAATGTTAAAAGGTGGAATCCTGAAATGAAAAAAATAATGTTCCAGCCATGGTCCATTGAGTGAAGAGAACACTAGGATTCTTATCTCCTCTGAGCATAAACCAAAACTCAAATGAGCAGTTTTGTCGAAACTTTGTTGACTGTTATTGATGTTACCATACACTAAAGCCTCCAGATCTTTTCCATATGAATTATTAACCTATCATATGTAATAAGAATGTAAATTTTAAAGATCTTCCCTGCCCCTAGGCTAATGTGCACCTGAAGCCTGGGGTGGGGGAGGCTTGTTTTTCAGTAGATACTTTTTGATTGGCCAGTGGGTCCAAAAGGTTGTTACATTCTCTGAGCCAGGAGAAGGCTATATAAGCCCTGATGTGTAGCTTTGTTTTGGGACTCACTTTGAGAAGTGTTCTGTGATTTGATCTGAATTCTGGGAAGCCGTTGTTGAGAGTCCCCCGGCTTTGAAAAACCCAGAATGTGGAAACCCAGATGTTGACTGGGTATGGATGTAATGGTTGGACAGTTTGGAAAGCTGTCTACTTGATGTTTCTGTCTTGATAATTATGCCTGTATACTTTGAGGTTCAGGGTGCTGACCTTTTCTCCTGAACAAGGTAAACAATATATGTCTGACTGATTAAAGTAAGCTTGTTAACCCATTTTGAGTTGCTTTCCTTTAACAAAGCAGATCCAAGAACCTGTGTGAGCAGGCACCCTGGGGACACTGGGGTGCTTGCTGCTACATCATATCATTATGAAGTTCACTTTTTAAACCCACATCTTGGAATTTAGAGCTATTAAGTTTTCTAGTACTAGATTTTACCCACCAAACATTATGGCTTATTGAAATATTGTAGTACCTTTATTCTGTAATCCAACATGTTTGGTATTCCTTTGCTATTTCTGTTTCCATTTGTTATTCTAGATTTATGTTCTCTGCTATTATGCCTACATTCAAGCCATTAATAGAATACTGAACAACATGAGATAGCTCCCTGAGCCAACTTCCTCCAAATTTACATCAATCCATTTTTTCACTGCAACCTTTTGTCCAATGTCTGTTATTCAACTAGCTCCAAATTAATCCAGCAGTTCTATCATTTCGCTTATTGTTTATCTCTCAATTGTGCACATAAAGATATTGGAGCTTCTGCCTCTACCAGTGTAGTAATCCTTTCAATAATGTAAATTATATTGTCTGGCTCTAACTGTTCTTTATTAATCCATTCAATCTCAATGAAAGCTGTTTCTCTTACTAAATGTTCACAACCATGCCTTCTAATATAGATTTTTAATTAATCTTTTTTTAAAAAAACCACTGAAGTTTCCCAATGTATTCTTTTTCCTATAACAAAGAATAAAAAAGAGGGGGAAATGCTGTCCAAGAAAACCAGCCAACACCTTGAAGAAGTGTGACATTGAATGTAGTGTCCCACACACATATTTCCTCCTGTCTTTGCACAGAAGTGGAGGGGAAGTTTTTTTCCCCTTATCTTCTTTGTAGCCAAGTTTGGTTATTATAAATTGATAGAATTGAGTTCAATTCTTTTGTTGTTCAATTTACATTGTGCATTGTATTTACTTGAATATACTGTTTTCCTGGTTCTGCTTACTTCACTTACCTTCAGTTTATTTATCTTCCTATAACATTCTATGGTAGCCATCTTCATCCTTTCTTATATAATATTTCTAACATATAATTACAACTTATTTGACTATAGTATAATTGATAAGCAGATACATTTTCTCATATTATTTGTGACTACAGAAAGTATTGCTATAAATATACAGGTGTATATATGGTGTCTGTCTTTTTATCACAGACCTCTTTGGGAGAAATACTTAAAAGAAAATTCTCTGGTTCATAGGGTATTAACATTTTATTCACTTCCTTAGCATAGTTTTGAATTATTCTCCAGCATGGTAAAACCAATATATAACTCCATCAAGAGTATATCACTGTGTTCATCTTTCCAAAATCTCTAAAAATGGACTATTTTCATCTTTTGTCACTTTTGCTGATTTCCTGGGAATGAGGAGAAACTTCAATGTTCTTCTGATATACATTTTCTCACCTTAAGTGATCTCCCTTTTTTCATATTGTTAATAGATGCCATCCATCACTTTGGCTAAGTGTTTATCAATTTTGTTGTTTTCAAAGAATCAGTATTTAACGTTTATCAATTCTATGGTCTTTAGGGTTTTAATCATTTACTTCTCTTCCAACTTTAAAATTTTTCCTTTTTTCACTTATATTGAGTTTATTTGTTAATTTTTTAAAGTTTCAATTGTATATTCATTTCATTGTTCCTTTATTTCCTAACACATATTCTTAGAGATTTTTTTTTCCTCCAAGGACTGCTTTATACATTTTGGCATAAAGTCCCATCATTGTCATTGTTTTTCAGAGTTTTTTAATTATTTCTGTACCTTTTTCTTTGGCTCATTAATTGTTCAGGGTATCATGAGAGGTATTTAAGTGGTATAGTGGATAGAGTATTGTACAGAAAACATGAACTAAAATCCTGCTTCTGACATTTCTAATACTATGACTATAGACAAATCTCTTAACTTCTTTTAGCTTTAGTTTCTTCTTCTTCAAATTAGAGATAATGGTAACACCTCTTTCTCCAGATTGTTGTGATGCTGAAATGAGAGAATATTTGTACAATACCTTAAAAACTTTAAATTGTTGTTGTTCAGTTATTTATATTGGTCTCTTCATGAATTTCTGCCAGGAATCAAAACCCAAAAGGGGTTATCTTGACAAAGATAATGCGATGGTTTCCCATTTCCTTCTCTAGCTCATTTTACAGATGAAGGACTAAGGCATATAGGGTTAAATGACTTGCCCAGGATCACACAGCATGTAAGTGTCTGAGACCAGGTTTGAAATCAGGAATGTGAGTCTTCCTAACTGGCATTCTATCTACTGTGCCACCTCACTGACCTATGTGAATTTTAAAGTCATTTACAAATGCAGTGATGATAACAATGATGATATATCTATGTATATTTTTTGTCTTTTGCTTGTACTCTTTGTGTTGATAATTTTATTGCATTATTGTATTATAGTTTGTAAAGTATGTGTTTAGTACTCATGCCTTTCTGACAGGAATAATTGCATTGAGTACATGGACTATATTTTTTTTGGTAAAGTGGTCATGTAGTACTGAGAAATAGATATTATTTAGCATTCATATTCAGAGGGTGCTATGAGGCTTTCTGCTATGAATTCCAAATTGTTTGTTTAATTCTATATTTTCCTTTTTGTTTATCTCTTTGTTAGAACTGTCCAGTTCTGAAAGAATATTAAAATCTTTTACTGTTTTCTTTTACTATATATATCTTTTAACAATTCAGTTAATGTTTCATTTATAAATTTAGATGCTATACTATTTGATATATATAATATATACACACATATATTTGTCTATTGTTTCTTTAAACCTAACAAATAATTTTCTTGTTCATTTCCATGGATTTTATGAATTTTTAGTTTTGTTGTTTAGTAACATGATTGCAAATCCTATTTGCAACTGCTTTTTTGTTTACTTTATGCAGAATAAATTTTGTCCAAGACTCTCATTTTGATTTTGTGCATGCCTTTGCTTTGTGGATGTGTTTCATATATTCATAAGATCCCGTTTTTTAGAAACTATATCCTGCTACTGTATTTTTATTTTATTTAATTTCTTAGTCCACTCACAAAGTTATGGTTGGTAGGATTAGGTTTTCATCCATTTGTGTCTTAGTGTTATTTTGTAAAAAGGATTTCTTTCTTCCTCTTTAGTCACTTATTTGTCTCTGCATTAGACAAATCATACCTTTTGTAATATATTCTTGAATTTTTGTCATGAATCAAAGCCAAGGTGCCCTAAGACGAAGATAGGAAAAAAAAACCCATAGAGCTGTCCCTGAAGTCTCTTGAGGCCACTCTGCCCCAGTCACCCTCCCTTCCCTTAGAAGAAACAGAAGAACAACAATAAATAGACCCATTTTTTATTTATAAAAATATATTTTGAGGGCTTTCCCTCCCATTAGAGAAGGACCCTAGACCTCTTTTAGCAATTCTCCCAGACCAAACCAGCCCTCCTGACTCCTTTGAGAACACCTATCCAAGTCCTCCAATAATTCCCTCCCTTTCCTCTGTTTCCTCCACATCTCTGCTGGATAAGCTACCCTGCCAACCACAACTGCTTTTGCTTTTGCTAAGAATAGTTCTCCAATTTTCCCACTGAGCCATATTCTACAATTACTACTATAAGCTATAACTGTAGAATTCCTCTTTAAAGCTGGAATGAACTCTTAAATGAGAAATAGAAGCCTATTATGGGAACATGAGAAACTGTGGAACATTGTGATTTTGATTTGTATTTTTCTTTTTTTTTAAAGGCAATAGAGTTTTATTAATACAATAAACCACCAGGAAACATCCTTAGCAACACTGGTTACTACAGTCTTTTGGGAGTGTGGGTGACACTGAAGAGAGTGAGGTGTGTACATGCACTGATCTTTTATTGCAGAAAGCTCTAAAGCATTTCTTCCATGGAAGGAATAGTAGCTTTGGCTTCTGGTTCAGCAACTTCCCTGAAGAAATGATTAGTAGGTGATATCCTTGAGACCTAGGTTATTTCCACCCTTTGTGGCCCAACAAAGACAGTAATGCTGCATAAGTTGTTCAAGAAGTTCCATTTCATCAAGGAATTCAAGTGATTCTATTCTGCTCACTTCAGCTCGGGGTAGATTGCTATATAATTTCATCATGTCAACAGCAGAAGCTTTCTCCCATCCATTTGACAGAAGATGTTGTTTCTGAGAGTCTAAAGATTTGCATGTTTCAACTCCAGCCAGGTCACACTGTCATCTTCGAAGGTTCTCAACCATGATCTGCCCAAACTTATCATCCATATTAACCTGTTTGTAGTTTATGAACATTGCTGTTTCAAAGGTGTTGGCTGCCTATTTTATAAGACTTGAGGATTGCTCTGGTGTCATGTAAACCAGTACACATTCTGCTATCAGCAGAGTTGGAAATTGTGCATTCATGTTACATTTCTTTAGTTTCTCTTTCAAGCTGTGTAAGTGTCTGAGATCTGCTCCCACAATGGCAAATCTATTTGAATCCAAGACATGTCCATCTAGTAGAAAAGATTCTTCTGAATGTAATTCCTGGATTGGTTTTGATAGAGAAGATTTGGCTTTAATATTATATAGTTTTATTGTGACTATCATTGGAAAATCAAGTTCAAAATATTTCCTTGGTAAAAGATTTTCATCCTTTAATTTCCAGAAGGTAGTATCCATTCCAGCACCAAGATTTATAACTTGACAATTGCATTCTGTCTTCTTTAGGAAAGCCTTTAGCAGTTGACTGACACCATGAACCCGAGCAAAGTACCCTCTGTTAATTTCAGGAGCCTTTCTTTCTTTTGACAGCCTCACAAAATGTTGAATATAAGGGTCATGCCAGTAGGCAACACTTACAGCAAACCTTTGTTTCTCACCGAGGAAGGAGAAGCAATGCAGCCTCTAGAAAGTTTAGTGTGGGTGGAGGGCAGCACTGGTGGGAGGGGGCGATTTGTATTTTTCTTAATAATTAAGAATAATTTTGTATTCTTTATTTTCAGTTTTTAAAAGCATACTGGTTACTTGTCTTAGGCCTCTTATCCATGGGGAAATAGTTGTTGTTCTTATATATATGTGTTAGTTCCCTATATATCTTGAATTTCAGGGATAACTGATTTTGAGCTTTTTTTTTTTCTCAATTGAGAGCTTCTCTTCACATTCTGTTATAAGACAGATAATGGAAACACAACCCCTACAGCCTTTACTGATTACCCTTCTCACTGGCCTGTGAGAAGGGGAGAGACAGCTACTTCTACATCTCAATAGGGTCAATCAAGACAGGCACAGCTTATGCATTCCCCTAAATCCCCTCAAACCTCAATGGGAGCTTGTGGAGGCAAACACAGGTTTCCCCCAAGCCTTGATGGAGGTTGATCAAGGCACACAGCATTCTTGCTTGTGCATTCAACCCTAAGGTTTCCCCACTCCTTGACCAGTACCCACCTGCTTTATGGGGCAACAGACAAAGAAGGCATATCGCCAACAATAGTTTCACAAGCTTATGTCACGCCCTCCTTGTTTGTCACTGTGCGGTTGCAGTGGATGCTTACAATTTAAGCATAAATATTTATATTATTTATCATCATCTAATACTGCACAAATGTAGTGGAAATGTTTTGAACCATTATCATAAGAACTCATATCTAATACCTGGGAACAAGATATTGTTATGGCCATGGATCCTGGAAAACTGAACTCCAAAAATCCACTTTACATGCACTAAAATCCACCTTACTTCCACTAAAATCTACCTTACACCTGGTTTTAGCTAAATTGCTGTGATGGGAATGGGAATCTGAAGATCTTCCCTGACCCTTGGCCCTTTGATAGGCTTAAGTGACTATGAGAACCTTCCCTGATTTGAAAATATGCTCTGCCCCCTAATAGGCTGAATGATAGGTGACTTGTTCTTCAGGAACACCCATGCCTTGATACTTTGTGATTGGGCAGTGGGTCAAGAAGGTTGTGACATTCTCTGAGCCAGGAGAAGGCTATGTATGCCTTGATGTGAGGTTTTGCTTTAGGGCTCGCTTTGGGAAGAGTTGTGTGATTTGACCAGATGAGGCTCTGGGCAGCCGTTGAGCCCCTTGGCTTTGAAAATCCAGATGTTGGTGCTTTCTTCTCTGGTAATTGACTAGGCATAGATATAATGGTCAGACAGTTGGAAGCCTGTGTGCTGAATTGTGTTATTTCCTGTTGTAACTTCTATTAGTATTTGCTGACGTTTAGGGTGCTGACTTTTCCCTCTGAACTAGGTAAATGATATATGTTCGATTGATTAAAGTAAGATTGTTAACCCACCCTGAGTTACTTTCCTTTAGAAAAGCAGATCTAAGAACCTATGAAAGCAGCCACCCTGGGTATGTTACAGTGCTTGCTGTTATAATTGCTTTACTCTCCCAGTTGTAATTCCTTGCAAGAACTAGGTCATAAACAAAACCAAAACCCATATGCAAATCTGCTATTTCATTCATTCAACCCACCTGAACAAGAAATTTGTTGAATTTACTGGGTCATGATCAAGGCTAGGCCAAGGTAAAGCTCTTAATAATAGCTACCATGATACAATAGCTAGCATTTATATATCACTTTAAGGTTTACACAGAACTTTGCAAATATTATCTTATATTCACAATGACCTATGGAGTTAGGTGATATTATTATCCCCATTTTATAGATGAAGAAACTGAGGAGGGGAAAGATAAGTGACTTGCCCAGTTCCATGTAATTAGTATGTGTCTGAGGAATGATTTGAACTAAGGACTTAATGATTCCATGTCTAGCACTCTAAATACCATACTACCTGGTTTCCTATTTGTAGGTTCATTAAAATCATCAGAAGAAAAACAAAAGAATCTTGTGTTTCGGTAATTCAAGTATCAGTGTCATAGAAAGAGGAGAATTTTGATTGGATTGGATTGTAGAACTTGTGGTCTGTAGCAGCTGTAGTGGCAGGTACATTGGAGACTGAGAACTGAGTCCCATTTTAAGCAAATCTATTTATAATAATGGGTGCCTTTGAAGAGTGTTCTTTTATTTTGTGATACTCCCTTTCCCCTTCCCTCTAATTTCTCATTTGAGACATTGTATTTTTTGATAGTATGTCAACACATTGAAATTGAACTTTGCAGGGAGGATCACATGGGAAAAGTTGTGATGGGAATGTAGGAGAAGACTCTTGCTCTGTGCCTATGCCTAAGACATTTGTAGGTCCCAATGAAATAACTTCTTTGTTAATGAGCTTGATAGCCTGTCATGTTGGTTCTAGAAATGAAAAGGGGCATAGTAACTTTAAAAAACCGAAAAGTGTTTCTCAACATTTTCTACTAGGCTTATTTCTTTATCTCCAGTCACATTGCTCACTAGGATAATTGGCATTGCTGAAAAGTTTCTGGTGAGATGCTAGCTAAATTGATGTAAAGGAAGCCCAGGTGACTTTTACCAACTCTCATGGGTCAAGGAAATTGTCTTTCCTGATAATAGTTGCTTTTAATAACTGTCTTTCCTGGCAGTTGAGTAACTGGAATGCCCACTGGTTCTTTATATTCTTTTAATCCTTCTTAAATGACCCCCTGGAGCACTGCTGAATTTCTTAAGCTCATTATTACCTCTAACTGGGTTATAAGGTTGTGCTGCAGAATCACTGTCAAGAAAGCCTCATTGCAAAGAAGTGATGATTAAGAACAGGTTGTAATACTCACCCCCATTCAAAGTATGGTGGCACTACTTCCACCAATATATGGATGGAAATGCCTACTAATTCTGGGTGCTATGCAAATCAAATTAAGTACAGGAGGTTTTGATGATTATATAAGATGAGTTCATTGTTTTCTTCCTAGTTACATTTTGAGGTATTAGAGAGTATTTTTTTAGGACTATCCCATTTTTCTGTAATAAATCATTCCTTCTTCCATTCTAACATTCTGTCTACCTAGGAACCTGATGTTCTACTGATTCCTGGACATCTTAGGCTCTTCACTATCACACCCAATTGAAGTTTGTCATTCCAGGCAATCACCCATTCCCTAATAAAACACTTTCTTCTTTTATGACTCAAAGCTATGCTTTCCTCAAAACTCTGCATGTACCAGTCAAGGAACATTTAAAACCTGAGGAATATGCTCATTAAATGTAAATGACTGATATAGGTCCCTTGAAGATATTTTCTGCATCTGCTAAGTCTTATCTCTCTGTAATTTCTGGTACAATAGAATGTGCTTAGTAAATGCTGGTTTTATTTTTGCTTTTGTAATGGGTCATTCTTCAAGGGCATTTACATTTTAAAAGAGATTATCCATCTTTGTGAGTTAAAATTTGGCTTCAGAACCCTACTAGTTTTGTGATCCTGGGCAAGTCACTTAACTTTGTTTGTCTCAGTTCCTCATTTGTAAAATGAACTGGAGAAGGAAAAATGGCAAACTCCTCTAATATCTCTATTAAGAAAACCCCAAATGGAATCACAAAGAGTTGGACTGAGAAACTGAAGAATGAACCCACAGATTAAGACAAAAGAATAAATCTCTCCAGTGTTAAACCATTTTAAGTACTATGAGAAGCCGTCTGAGTGGGAAGAGTGTTGAACTTGCAGTAACAAGGCCCGAGTTGGGGTACTGGATCTTCTACTATACGCATTCTGTAACATAGTTATTCAGTCAATCAGTCAGTCAGCTAGCATTTAGTAAGAGCCTGCCATGTGCAAGGCACTGTGCCATGTACCAATAATATAATGCAAATAAAAGGATAGTCTGTTCTCAAGAAGCTTACATTCTAATTGGGGAAGACAAAACATGAAAGAAATCTGAAAGTAGAGGGGAAGTGCAAGTTACTTCACTGTTCCGAGACCCACTATTCCTATCTAACTCAGAGGGGTTCTGTGAGGATCACTTAGCCACAATTGCCCCACCTTCCACCCTCAAAAAAAAAACAACCAATTTCTAATCCAATGTGATTTTCGTACTGGTCCTTTTAGAAAATCTTCATAGAAAATTTGATCCAATTTGCTATAGACATTCATCAATTTTTTTTAAAACTCCAGCACATAGGTCATTGATCCATTATCTCTCTCTTGCTACATAGTCAATTCATTTTATATTCTGATTCTACATGTCTTTTAAGAAATCTTTTTTTATTGTTTCTTGCACATAAATTATCACTGATAATATGTTGTAGTTTGCTTATACCCACTACATATCTTTACATCACTCTGAGTAAGGTGCAATTTTGATTCCTATGAGTGTCATAGTCAATAATTTGCATTCTTGGAAGACTTTAAGTGCTAGAAGTCTTTGTGTTAAGATTTTGTAGAAAAGAACTTAGGATTCTTGAAAGTGCTATATAGTTTCTCAAATATCATTCAATCTGCTCCATTTCTTCATTTCTATACCCAGAGCTCAGCTCATTATGTATCTGATATTTGCCCAAAACTGATATGTTAATGAATTAATTTAATTGATTGTCCATTTAAGTTCATATCCCAATTTAGTTCATATTCATTGTACACCCACTTTTTTTTGTAGGTTACTAGTTTTATTCCTTTTTTGAATGGTGATATATTGTCAGACCTCAAAAAATTGAAACAATTCAACATGACTAATATGAAAATATGTTTTGCCTGACTTCACATATATAATTGATATAAAATTGCTTATCTTCTCAAGAAGGGAGAGAGAGAACTGAAGGAGAGAATTTGGAACTCAAAATTAAAAAAAATTGTTAAACATTTTAAAATGCAATTGGCAATATTTACTGAAATAAAAATATATTTAGAAAAAGAAAAAAAACATTGATCCCCTCTATTGGTTTTCAATATTGCAAGAGGAGATTCTGTCCATTTCTTGTTTTCCCATTCCTTAATATTTTGCAACTTAATTGTATTCTAATTTTTTTTTGTCCTTGGATAAAATATTTCTCTGCTTGGCAAAGATGAAGTATTTGGTCACTGAGGCTGTTTCTTGGATCCTCAGAAATATTTCATGGCTTTGATTGTTTTGTATTAGTTATATTTCTCTAAAATATTTTGATAATCTGAAGTTGTCTTTAGTGTTATACATTTCCTAATTTTTGGATGAAGCAGCTCATTTTAGTAGGCTTTTGTGAGATTTTGTGATTGTATATAATACCTTTCTTATGCTTATTTTCCTAATTTTGTGTTCATTCTGAAATTTATTATGTTGAACATCTGATTTGTTGCTTTCTGGCCATTTTAAAGCTGTGTATAATTCTTTGTAACCACTTTGGGTTTTTCTTGGCAAATATCCTGGAGTGGTTTGCTGTTTCCTTTTCCAGTTCATTTTACATATAAGGAAACAGAGGCAAACAGGGTTAAATGACTTGCCCAGAGTCACATAGTAAGTGTCCAACTTCAGATTTGATTTCATGAAGATGAGTCTTCCTGACTACAGTTCTGGTACCCTATGTACAGGGTCACCTAGCTGCTCTTAAGAAGATGTGATTGCACACAAAAAATAAGTCTTA
>NW_027186304.1:6129158-6159644 GCF_028583685.1 Petaurus breviceps papuanus | reverse complement strand
GGCTATGTAGAGGATGGATTTGCGCTTGGGAAAATTTGAGACAGGGAGAACAGTTAGGATTTTGGTGTAATAGTCCTGGCAAGATGTCATGAGAGTAGATATGTGGAGAGAAGGAGGTGGAAGCAAGTAATTTTGAGAAAGTAGAATTGACAAGACTTGGCAACAGACTAAATATATAAGGTGACAGAAAATAAGTACTTAGGGATCACTTTGTGATTGCAAGTCTAGGTTTCTGGAATGATGATGATATAGAGAGAAATTGTTAAAGTAGGTAGAAGGATGAGTTGTATGGGAAGGGTAATATTTTATATTTGAAATATAGGTTCATAAATCCAGTGTTGGATAAAACTTGAAAGACCATCAAGTTTAATCCTCTTATTTTGTGAATGAGTAAACTGAGTCATAATTAACTGATTGGCCTATAGTCATATGGTAAGTGATAGAGATAGTATTTGAAGGGAGGTTCTTTGACTACAAAGACAAGACTCTTTTAACTGTGCCACTTTGCCTTTCAACCTGTTGAGCTTGAGATGCCTAAAGGACATCCATTTGGAAATTAACAAAAGAGCAGTCAGTTCTTCAGGTGTTAGAGCTCAAGACAGAAACTAATGTTGTATTTCTGTGTGGATGCACATATACATATATTTATTTAGAGAATATGTGTATGTAAACTTTTTTTGGTCATGACCCAATTTAGGGTTTTCTTAATTTAATATTTTTCCCCATTTGCATGTAAAAACAATTTTAACATTCTTTCCTTTCAAATTTTTAGTTCCAAATTCTCTCCTTTCCTCACCTCCACTGATATCAAGAAGGTAAGCAAATTGATGTAGTTTATACATGTGTAGTCATGTAAAACACATTTCTGTGTGAGTCATTTTGTGAAAGAAAATATAGAAAAAACCCCAAGAAAATAAAGAAAAAGTATCTACAATCTGCATATGGGCTCCACTAGTTCTTTATTTTTGGAGATGGACAGCACCTTTTATCATAAGTCCTTCAGAATCGTCTTGGATTGTTGTCTTGCTGAGAATAGCTAAGTTATTCACAGTAGATCATCATACAATATTGCAATTACTTTCCACAATGTTCTCCTGGTTCTGCTCACTTCTCTTTGCAACACTTCACGTAGATCTTTCCAGGTTTTTCTGAAAGCATCCAGTCATTGAACAAATGATGTACATCCCCTCAATTCCCAAATCTTTGCCATTATTAAAAGAGCTGCTATAAATATTTTTGTACACCTAGGTAATTTTCCTTTTTTTAAAAAAAATCTCTTTGTGATACGTCCTAATCATGGTATTGTTTGGTCACAGGGTATGCAAAGTTATATATCTCTTTGGGGATAGTTCTAAATTGCTCTCCAGAATTAGTTGAATTTGTATACAAATTTTAATTAGTTGAATAAGTATACAACTTCACCAACCACATATTAGTGTTTTAACTTTCCTGTATCCCCTCAAATATTTGCCATTTTTCTTATTTGTCATATTAACTAATATGGTAAATGTGGAGGGGTAGATCAGAGCTGTTTTAATTTGCATTTCTCTAATCAATAGTAATTTAGAACACTTTTTCATATGACTCTAGATAGCATTGATTATTTGTCTGAAAAATACCTGTTCATATCCTTTGACCATTTATCAGTTGAGGAATGGCTCTTATTTCTACAAATTTGAGTTAGTTTTTAATATATTTGTGAAATGAGGTCTTTATCAGAGAAACTTACTATAAATTTTTTTCACAGTAATGATTACCAACTATATATTTCCCTCCATCCTATTTCCCCCATCTATCCTACTGTCTTTTTCCTTTCACACTATCCATCATCAATAGTATTTTCTTTCTTTTACCTCTCCCAAACTGTTCTCCCTTCTATCAACATTTTCTTTCTTTTTTTCTACTTCCCCTCCTTCTTTCCTGTATGATAAGATAGATTTCTATACCCAAGTGAGTGTGTATGTTATTTCCTCTTTGAGTCAATTCTCATGAGAGTAATGTTCATGCACTCCTATGTCATTCTCTCATCTCCCTCTCCACTGTAAAATCTCTCTGAGGCCTCTTTTATGTCAGATAATTTGCCTCATTCTACCCTTCCCTTTCCCCTTCTCTCAGGACATTATTCTTTCTCACCCTTCAATTTTATTTTTTAGACAATCATTCCTTCATATTCAACTCATACCTGTGCTCTCTGCCTATGTATACTCCTTCTAAATGCCCTAATCTTGAGAAAATTGTTAGTAGTTAAAAGATTATCTTCACATGTAGGAATGTAAATAGTTTAGCCTTATTGAATACCTCATGATTTCTTTTTCCTGTTTACCTTTTTATGCTTCTTTTGACTCTTGTATTTGAAAGTCAAATTTCAATTCAGCTATGGTCTTTTCATCAAGAATGCTTGAAAGTTCTCTCTTTCATTGAAGATCCATTTATACCCCCTGAAGGAATATACTTAGTTTTACTGGGTAGGTAATTCTTGGTTGTAATCCTAGGTCATTTTTTGTCCTTTGGAATATCATGTTCCAAGCACTCTTTAATATAGAAACTACTATAATATACTTTAGTATAGAAACTACTTAATCTTGTGTTATCTTGGCTGTGGCTCCATGATATTTGAATTATTTCTTTTGGGTTGCTTGCAATATTCTCTCCTTAACCTAGGAACTCTGGGATTTGACTATTATATTCTTTGCAGCTTTTAATTTTATTTCTATTTCAGTATTGTTGGATTCTTATGATTTCTATTTTACCTTCTGATTCTAGAATATCAGGACAGTTTTCCTTGATACTTTCTTGAAAGATGATGTCTAGGTTTTTTTTTTTTTATTTTTTTTTATCATGTGGGTAGTCTTAAATTACCTCTCCTGCATCTATTTTCCAGGTCTGTTGTTTTTCCAATGAGCTAGTTTACATTTTCTATTTTTTCATTCCTTTGCTTTTATTTGATTGTTTCTTGGTGACTCATAAGTCATTAGCTTTCACTTGCCTAGTTCTAATTTTCAAGGAATTATTTTCTTCAGTAACCTCTTATAGCTGCTTTTGCCTTAGGTCAATTCTACTTTTTAAGGAGGTCTTTTCTTTAGTGGATATTTGTAACTCTTTTTCCTGTTGACCAAGTCTGCTTTTCAAAGCATTCTTCTCTTCATTGAATTTTTATCCCCATTTTACCATTTCGTCTATTCTGTTTTTTTTAAAGACGCTGTTTTTCCCCCCAGTGGTTTTTTTATGCTTTCTTTTCTAAGTTCTTAATGCTTTAAAAAATATTATTTTCTTGCATTACTCTCATTTATCTTCCCAATTTTTCAATTCTCTTGCTTGATTTTCCAAGTCCTTTTTGAGCACTTTCATGATCTGAAGCCAATTCATATTTTTTATCTGAGGCTTTGAATGTAGGAGTTTTGACTCTGGTATCTTCTTCTTAGTTTGTGTTTTGACCTTCTCTGACACCATAGTAAATTTCTATAATCAGGATCTTTTTTCTACTGTTTGCTCATTTTTCCAGCCTGTTTCTTAACTTTTAGCTCTGCTGAAGTGGGACTCTGCTTATGGATTGGAGGAGGTAACATCCCAAGAATCAGGTCTTTTTGTGCAGCTTTTTTCAGAGATAATTCTGAGCATCTATAAATTTTCAGTTCTTCTCAGGTGGTATGATCTAGGGAGAGGTGTGTTTACTATTCTCCTGAACTGTGCACTCATCTGCGAGAGCCCACATGTATCTTTTCCACTCTGGAAGTGTGACTAGGATCCTTACTCCCCTGTGGCCAGAAGTTATGCTTTGATAGTGCTTCTTCTAGCCCTGGTACTGAGATTCAGGCCTATGACTCAGATCCAAGTATGAGCAATGCAACAGCCCTTGTGTCAGCCTAAAGGATTACTGTAGTCTCTTTCTGACCAGTTGCCAGTTCCCCTTACCATCCATGGGCTGAAAGGCTCAGAAATCACCACTGTAGGCACTGATTCAGTCAACCCCAAGATTTGTTCCTTACTGGGGCCTGTTTTGCATTGGCACAGCCTATGACGAACTGTACTCCCCTTCCCCATTATGCAACAGACATTTCCTGATGACGTTCAAACTGTTCTTGGCCTGGAAATTTTTCACTCTCTCATTTTGTGGGTTCTGCCACTCTAGAATTTGTTTTGAGGCATTATTTAAAGGTATTTGGAAGGGTTTTGGGGAAACTCAGGCAAGTCCCTGCCTTTCCTCCTCCATCATAAGAACTAGTCTGTTTGGAGTTTTCTTGACAAAGGTGAGGTTTGCTATTTCCTTCTTCATCTCATTTAAGAGATGAGGAAACTGAGGTAAACAGGGTTAAATGACTTGCCCAGGGTTGTACAGCTAGTAAGTGTTTGAAGATGGATTTTAACTCAGGTCCTCCTGACTGCAGGGCAAATTCTCTATCTATTCCACTACCAATGTGTGTGTGTGTATATACACATGCCAACAGATGCATATATATTTGTATATGTATATATGTGTGTATAAGGCATGTATATATAATGTGTGTGTGCTCATGTGTGTATGATAATTTTGCCCCATAGGAGAAAATGAAGTCACTGGGAGAGTATAAAGAGTAAAGAGAAGAGCAACTAGTATAGGGCATTTGGGTGTAGCTATTTTTAGGGGGCAGAGAATGAATAATCCAGAAAACAATTGACTGAAGAGTAATCAGAAAGGCTGCAGAAGAATTAAATGAGCAGTGTGTATAAAAACCCAAGGAGGAGGTGGTCAAGAGTGTAAAAATCTGCAGAGAGATGAAAAGCAATGGTCTCACTTCCATCTCATACCTACCTTTTTGTGAACAATTTTCCCCCCATCTTCTATGTTTCACTGTTATTTTTGATAATACTGATCCCATTTTTCTACTATTGTTTGAAAGATTTTACAAAAAAGATTATATTCTAAATAATTGACTTACTTGGCAATGTACCTTTCCTAAGATTTTTGGTCATTTTGTTTTGATTGTTTATATGAATTGAACTCCCATAGGAATAGTTGATATGTATTCCTTTAGACATTTCCCATTTTTCTCTTCATTAGGTTGGCTAAACAGCTCACATTGAAGATGCTTTCTTGTTTGTCATATCTTCTCATGCTTATTCTTTAAATTTGGTGTTGATTACAATCCTTCCTTGAATACCATTAATTATGTGATTATACCCAGAAATCTGACATGGAAATAACTCCTGTTTAGTAGTTATTTCCTGTTTAACAGTATTTTTTTAAAACCAGTTCCATTGACGGCAAAGCTATTCTATGTTTACCATGTCCATCCTCTCCAGACTATAGTCTTGAATCCAGTTTGATTAAGCAAGCATTTATTAAACTCCACTTATGTGTAAATCTTTGGTTTCAGACCTTGGAATAAAAATATATTGGGGCATTTACCACTAGAGTTTCCTAAATAGACATATATTTCTAAGAATTCATTTACTTGAGGTTCTATAGAGCTATGAGATTGTGGATTAAAGTTAGTCCCTTCTATTCTTAAAGTGTGTGTATGCATTGGTGGTGGTGATGAAGCAGAAGCTTTAATGAGAAGTAATTGTGTTAGATAGCATGATTGTTGTTTGCCAATTTCAATACTATGGATGAGATGTAAGAGGTCACAGTTGTAAAAGTCTGTGGCCTTGCTGCCACCATAGTCACTGCTGGGACAGGCAGGACAGTAGGTCTGAGAAACAAACAGAGACACTGGCTTCGGGATCTAGAAGGAAACCTCTTCGAAGAGAAAAATAGATTCTGACTGATCAGGAACTAGGAATAGGTCCAGTAATCATGATTCTCAGCCTATTTCCATTCTGTCCTTCCCACGGTTTCAAGGAAGTGATGGATCTTTTGTTCCTAACCCTCATTCTTTAAGCATTTTTCTTTCTCTTTGCCATTTGATTTGAAAGAAAACATTTTTCTATAAGTTTGTCTTTCTTTTTTTTAATTTTTAATTAATTTATTTTTAGTTTTCAACATTCATTTCCACAAGATTTTGAGTTACAATTTTTCTCTCTCCCCATCTTTCCCTACCCCCACCTCAAAATAGCAAGCCTATTAATATGCCTTCCTGAAATCTGTTCTCTCTACCTTTACCCCCCTAACTTTCTAGTAAGGCAAGATGGGTTTTCATAACCCAGTACCTGTATATGTTATTTCCTAGTTGCATGTAAAAAAACAATTTTTGAACATGTGTTTTTAAAACTTTGAGTTCCAGATTTCCCCCCCTTCTTCCCTCCTCACCCACCCCCCACTGGAAAGATAAGCAATTCAATATAGATTGTACATGTGTAGTTACCCAAATCATTTCCATAGTAGTTATATTGTGAAAGACTACCTATATTTCCCTCTATCCTATCCCACCACCCACTAATTCTATTTTCTCCTTTGGCCCTATCTCTTTTCAAAAATGTTTGCTTCTAACTACCCGCTCCCCCAATCTGCCCTTGCTTATATCTTCCCCCCTCATATCCCCTACTGCCCTATTTTCCTGTAGGGTAAGATACCCACTTGAATGTGTATGCTATTCCCTCCTTAGGCTGAATTCAATGAGAATCAGGTTGTCCCAGTCCCTTTCACCTTCCTGCTCTTCCCCTCCATTGTAACAAGTTTCTCTTGCCTCTTTTATAGATAATTTTCCCTAATCTATCTCTCCCTTTCTTATTCTCCCAATAAATTTCTCTCTCATCTCTTAATTTTATTTTTTAGATATCATCCCTTCATATTCAACTCATCCTGTGCCCTCTGCCTATGTATAGATGAACATACAAATGCCCACACCCACATATATTTATATACACATACATCCTCCTACATATACACACATATGTGTGTATACATACTTATATGTACACACACACACACACACACACACACATATATATTCCCTTCAGCTATTCTCTTTCTGAGAAAAGTCTTATGAGTTACAATTATCATTTTTCCATGTAGGAATGTAAATAGTTCAACTTTTATAAGTTCCTTATGATTTCTTTTTCCTGTTTGCTTTCTCATGCTTCTCTTGCTTCTTGTATTTGAAAGTCAAATTTTCACTTCAGCTCAGGTTTTTTTCATCAACAATGCTTGAAAATCCTCTCTTTCATTAAATGATATTTTCCCCAGAAGCATTATATTCAGTTTTGCTGGGTAAGTGGTTCTTGGTTTTAGTCCTAACTCTTTTGACCTCCAGAATATCATTTTTCCAAGCCCTTCAATCCCTTAAGGTAGAAGCTGCTAGGTCTTGTGTTATCCTGATTGGGTTTCCACAATACTCAAATTGTTTCTTCCTGACTGCTTGTAGTATTTTCTCCTTGACCTGGAAACTCTGGAATTTGGCTTCTTAACCAACAGCAAGTTTCCAGAACCTCTGCAACAACAGCACTGTCCTTCACCAGTGGACACAATTCACTCTCTGTCTGCAGAACAGTCTCAGGACCCTGGAACCAGCAGCAAGTTCCCAGCCCTCTGCAACAAAAGGACTGTCTTTCACAAGTGGAGAAATCTGGCAAAACAACATCAAAACAGACACACAAAGTACCAGCATCACAGCCATGTCTCCTCAGTCCTTGACAGCTCCAGGGGCAGGTCTCAAAAGTCCTGGGCAACTTGAACTGGCCCTCAGGAATCCTCTCTTCTCCCCACCTGCCTCCCTGATGCTGCTTCGAAAAACTCTTCTGCTTCTCTTCCTCTGCTTGTGCCTTTCTAAATCCACGGCTCCTCCCAGTTCAGGACTCTCTTTTCACGTCAACAAGTCCGTCCCACAGGTGGGATTCACAATCTCTGGGTTTTAACACTTAACCCGAAAACCAAGCCAATACAGGGGGATCTTTAAATTCCATTACTATTACAGCATTATACCTGGTTTATCTGGGCTGGTGATTCTTGGTTTTAATCTTAGCTCCTTTGACCTCTGGAATATCATATTCTAAGCCCTTCAATCCCTTAAGGTAGAAGCTGCTAGGTCTTGTGTTATTCTCATTGTGTTTCCACAATACTCAAATTGTTTCTTTCTGACTGCTTACAGTATTTTCTCCTTGACCTGGAAACTCTGGAATTTGGCTATAATATTTCTAGGAGTTTTTCTTTTTTAAGCAATTGGGGTTAAGTAACTTGCTCAAGATTACATGGCCAGTTATTTCTGGGTGTGGTGCTAAGTATCTGAGCCAGGATTCAATCCCAGGTCATCCCAACTCTGGGGCTGGTGCTGTTACTCACTGCACCACCTGGCCACCCCTAAGTAATTGGGGTTAAATAACTTGCTCAAGGTTACACGGCCAGGTGTTTCTGGGTGGGTGCTAAGTGTGTGAGCCCGGATTTGATCCCAGGTCATCCCAACTCTGGGGCTAGTGCTCTTACTTGCTGTGCTACCTGGCCACCCCTAGGAGTTTTCTTTTTGGCATCTTTTTCAAGAGGTGATCAGTGAATTATTTCAGTTTCTGTTTTGCTCTCTGGTTTTAGAATATAAGGGGAATTTTGATTGATAATTTCTTGAAAGCTGGTGTCTGGACATGTTTTTTGATCATGGCTTTTAGATAATCCAATAATTTTAAAATTATCTCTCCAGGATCTATTTTCCAGGTCAGTGGTTTTTCCAATGAGATAGTTCACATTGCCTTCTATTTTTTCATTTGTTTGAATCTCTTTTATAGTATCTTGATTTCTCAAAAATCATTAGCTTCCAATTGCTCCGATCTAACTTTGAAGGAGTTATTCTCTTCAGTCAGTTTTTGAAATTCCTTTCACATCTGACAAAAGCAGCTTTTTAAGGCTTTCTTCTCCTCATTGGCTTTTTAGGCCTCTTTTGTCACTTGAGTTAGTCTATCTTTTAAGGTGTTATTTTCCTAAGTGTATTTTTGGGTGTCCTTTAGTAGGCTGTTGACTCACTTTTCATGATTTTTTTGCATTATTCTCATTTCTCTTCCCAATTTTTCTTCTACTTCTCTTACTTGATTTTCAAAATCCTTCTGGAGATCTTCCATGGCTTGTAACCAATTTACATTTTTCTTGGAAGATTTTGATACAGGAGTTCTGAATTCACTGTCTTCCTCCCACACCATGCCTTGATCCTTTTTGTCCCCCCAAAGGAATTCTATCATCTGTTTGTGCTTCTGTTGATTACTCATATTGGCAGCCAATTACTTGACTTTTGAACTCTTTACCATGGTAGAACTCTGCTTCCAGAATGGAGAGAGCTTTGTCCCAAATTGCTGGGGTTTTTGCAGCTGCTGGAGCTATTAGATAGATACCCTCTCTACAGCCCCCTGTGATAGTAATGGCAATTAAAGATTCCCCTGTATTGGCTTGGTTTTCAAATTGATTGTGTTAAAACCCAGAGTTTGTTAATCCCACCTGTGGGATGGGCTTGTTGATGTGAAAAGAAAGTCCTGAACTGGGAGGAGCTGGTGATGTAGATTTGGAGAGACACTAGAGAGAGGCGGAAGATCTTTTTGGAAGCAGCACCTCGTGGAGAGAGAGAGACTAAGAGAATTGCTGGTGGCCGCTTTGAATTGCCCTGGACTTTTGAGACCTGCCCCCTGTGCTGCCAAGGACTGAGGAGACATGGCTGCTTTGCTGGTACTTTGTCTGTCTGTTTTGATGTTCTTTTGCCAGATTTGTCCACTGGTGAAAGAATGTCCTGTTGAAGAAGTCCTGGAACCTGGCTGTTCGCCAAGAAGCCCTGAGACTGTCCTGCAGACAGAGAGTGAATACTGTCCACTGGTGAGGGACAGTGCTGTTGTTGCAGGGGTCTGGAGACTGTCCTGCAGACAGAGTGAATACTGTCCACTGGTGAAGGACAGTGCTGTTGTTGCAGGGGCCTGGGAGCCTTTCTGTTGGTTCAGAAGCCCTGAAGAAGGATTTTCTTGTTGTATGTTTACAGAAATCCTGGGAGAGGGCTTTGCTAATGTGTTCAGGGGTTCTAGGACTGTTCTACAGACAGAAGATAAATTCATGAAGGGACTGGCAATGTATCTTATGGCCTTGCTAAGCCTTGTCTCCCCAGGAACTAAGATTGCTGAGAACTTGCCTCTTGTCAAGATGAAGAAAAGACCTCCATTTGGGTATTAAGTGCTGTGTTTAAACTTGATGTAACTCTGGGGTAGATTCAATTGTGATCCAGGGGTGGGGAACTTTTGACCTTATGTTTGGAAACTAATCTCCATTTGAGAAGAGGGGCTTTGTGGTGGACTTAATTAAGGTATAGCCTAGGGGTGGAGAAGTATTTAGAACAGAGACTTTGTAATTGATTGAATGATTGGAAGGTCCTGGGGTGGGGTAGTACTTGGAGATTATTTAATCACACTTAGTAAATGCTGTATTTTGAATGATGTCATGTTTTGATCTTCTCTGTTCTGGGTTTGTCACTGAATAAAATGGGGAGCACCTATGCTGGTATTCTGAACCTTGGGAAGTTGCCTTTCTTTTGGCATTACATTACACCCCCACATGATCTGGCTCACTGGTCACACATCCCAAGACCACCACTCAAGACTGTGATCTGGATCCAAGGAGGTCAAAGCAAAAGTGATTACCCTCTGAATGGTTATTTGGTCCCCTTGTAGTCTGCAGTCCAGGAACACCAGGAAAAGCCACATGGCAGCAGCTGCAGCCACTGCACCTCCTCCACTTCTCGTTCTGGGGGCAGCACTCCCCCTGTTCCCCAAAGAGTTCTACCCTGGCATTTTACTTTCTGTGGCATTTGTGGATTGAAATGTCTGAAAACTGCTCCAACTGCTGGTGATCCACTTTCCCAAAGTTGGCTCCAGCCATGGCTGGTTGGGTCTACCATGGGGCTAAAACTGCAACACAGTCAGGACTGTGCTTGGCTCCCAGTGGGATGCAGTGGACCCTTCCTTTCATCCTGCTGGGCTTCTTTCAGTGGGAGATTTATTTCTTTCTGTCACTTTGTGGGTTGTGCAGCTCTAAAGTTTGTTTAGAGTCACTTTTTACATGTATTGGAGGAGGTGGGAGCCAGAGTTGTGCAGAAGTCCTGTTTCTACTCTGACATCTTGGCTCCGCTCCTACCCCCCACCCCTAATAAAATTGTCTTTCAAAGAAGTATTGTGTTGCATGTGTTTTGAGAGGATTAAACATAGTTAAATGGGAGGGCATACTTTGAGAGACACACAGGCAGAGACATCACTAAATTTTTTTTGCTACTGGGAGGCTTTCACTGGTATAAAAATTTGAGTAGTGAGAGCAACAAAAGAAATTATACTGAGCTAAATTTTCATTTCCCCAAAGCAGAAATAGCACGAATCCTCAGTAGACTGAAAGCGCCTGAGGGAGTCCTAGTGGGGGGAAAGTCTTGCAAATGAGATAAAGAGAAAGTCATGGTTCATGGATTTAAAGAGGAGTTGAGGAAAAATGGGGCTTCTCATTGGGAGATGGGGCCTGGAAAGCAGGAGGGACTCATTTCCTTATCAGCCTTTCACATTTTATCCTCTCACACTACTGATAACAGAACTGGTCCAATAGAACCGATAAACAAAGACAAGCAAATAAATTACTCAGTATTCTCAAGGCATTTATATTCTCTTGGTGGGGGAGGGGCAACATATATACAACATATAAACATGTAAGTAAATACAAAGTATTTTGCATGAAGACTAAATCCCTACTGTTTCCAGCATCAAATATAAATTTTTCTATTTGTCATTTAAAGCTCTTCCCAACCTTGCTTCCACTCTTATATTTCTCTTTGATTCAGCAATACCTTGCAATTCCTCAGGTATTTCTTAGTCTTTGTAAAGGCTGTCCTTCATGGCTAGCATGCTCTTCTTCCTCTGTTTCACAGCGTCACTTGCTCCTTTAAAGACTCAGGTCTGATGTTACCTTTTGCAGGAGCTTTTCTAGGTCTTCTTCCTCATCTAGCCACTTGGTCCTTCCTTTATAAGGTTCCCTTCCTCTTACCCTGTACACATCTTATATGTGCCTATTTATTTACATGTTGCTTCTCCATTAGATTACTAGCTTCTCAAGGGTAAGATAAAAATTATCCAAGGGTCCATTGATTAGTTATTGCTATCAGTCAATGAATCAACAAAGTTGATGTAGTCACTGAAGTTTTATGACACTCAGAGCACAGACTTCACTGAACATAAAGTCAGTGAGCCCAGACAATCTTTTTTAGCATCATTATATGAATGTGAATAAGCCACCAACATGGGAATAATGAAATTTACAGATAAGGGTATACATATCTGGAACAAACATCAGAAGAGGAAGATAAGGATATCTGCATCAGGAAGGTCAGGGAACTAACTGGACCAAATTGGAACTGAAGTTTATGTCCAGAGCTTGAGTTTTGCAGATTTCAGCAGGCAGTGTGACCTTCTAGCTTCCAGTAACAAGGCCTGAAAATTCAAGCTACAGACCAAGGCAGAGTTCTTTTCAGTACAGTGGCTGCCAAAAAAACTGGAGTGAGAAATTCTCTTATCACAAGGACAAAAACTATTTTTGTCTTTTTTGGTATCCCCATTTCTTAGCATGATGCTTGGAATATAATACTTGCTTAATGGATATTTTCTGGTTGTTAGTGGTGCATCCAGCATGATTGACAGTTATAATGCATAATTTTTAATACCTCCCTCATATAACAAAATTATTTTCAGTAATAATTATGGAATGAAACAAATAATAATAATGGCCAGAAGATAAACTCTGTGAAAATATTCTTTTATTGAACTTTTCATACAAAATTGTGACAGAGAAAAATAAAAATAAATAAATATTGAGGTATAAAAGAAAAAAGTAATGAATTAATGCTTTATAGCTTTATAATTAGATTAATGCATCTTTTGAAAAAAGGAGAAATTATATTTATAAATTGGTCTGTCATAGAAGTGAATAATAATATTACTGTCTTTCTCCTCAAGCCTTAATTTCTGCAATTTTGCAATAACTTGTCATAACTGATCTTTGTATATTCATGTTCACTATATAGTATAGCCAAATTTATCCATCTCTCTTTGCCCATAGTTGGCTGAAAAACATTTCTTCTTAATTTTAATTTTAAAGTTTCATTGCCATAACAATGCTCATTTATATAATACTTTTAGGTTTATAAAGTGCTTTGTAAATATTATTTCATGTTATCCTCCAAATAATACTGCTATTATTACCCCCATCTTACAGATTGAGAAACAGAGGCAGACAGAGTTTAAACAACTTGCTTAGGGTCATCATAGCTGTTTATCCTTTGCTCTCAAAGAGGACCAGTAACATCAGCAGGATGCTGTCTATTTTTAAATTTAAATTTTATGTTTATTTTTAGTTTGCATCATTCATTTCCACAAGATTTGGAGTTACAAATTTTTCCCCATCTTTTTCCTACCCACCACCCCAAAACAGCAATCCCACTGTATACCCTCCCCCAGTCTACTCTCTCCCATTCCCCCTCCAAATTCTCAGTAGGGCAAGATGGATCTCTATACCCCAGTGCTGGTATATTTTATTTCCTAGTTGCATTTAAAAAAATAATATATATTTTTAAAAATTTGATTTTAAAAGTTTGAATTCCAGATTCTTTCCCTTCCTCCTTCCTCACCCTTCCTTACTGGGAAGATAAGCAATTCCATATAGGTTGTGCATGTGTAGCTACACAAAACATTTCCATAACGGATATATTGTAAAAGACTGACTATATTTCCCTCCATCCTATCCTAACCCCCACTTATTCTATTCTCGACTTTGACCCTATTCCTTTCAAAAGTGGGTGCTTCTAACTTCTCTCCACCCCAACCTGCCCTCCCCTCCATCATCCCCCCTCTCAGCACCTTCCCCCCTACTCTCCTTTAGGGTGAGATACCCTATTTAGTGTGTATGTCATTCCCTCCTGTAATGGTAATGTAATTTTAAATTTGAAGGTCCCTTTTTGTTGGCAAAAGTAGAAGGTGCTAAGTACTTAGTAACTGATCAAGCCTCTATTGGGGAAATAGAATGTATGAAGTCTTGTCTCCTTGTTACTGATGTAACAGGAAATTGTCTGAAGGAAGTAGCTAATACTGTATAAGAAAAGCCCGAGAGAGGCACTATATTTCTATTACCTTCAACTATTTTCAAACTGAGAAAAGTTTCATCAAGTGACAATTATCGTTTTTCCATGTAGAAATGTAAATAGTTCAACATTGATAAGTTCCATATGATTTCTTTTCCCTGTTTACCTTCTCATACTTCTCTTGCTTCTTGTATCTGAAAGTCAAATTTTCTATTCAATTCTGCTTTTTTTTCATCAAGAATGCTTGAAAGTTCCCTATTCCATTGAATGACCATATTTTCCCCTGAAACATGATACTCAGTTTTGCTGGGTAGGTGATTCTTGGTTTTAATCCCAACTCCTTTGACCTCCGGAATATCATATTCCAAAGACTTTCAATCCCTCAGTGTAGAAGCTGCCAGATCCTGTGTTATCCTGATTGTGTTTCCACAATATTCAAATAATTACTTCTTGGCTGCCTGTAATATTTTCTCCTTGATCTGGGAACTGCAGAACCTGGCTATAATATTCCTAGGAGTTTTCTTTTTGGTATCTTTTTCAAGAGGTGATCAGTGGATTCTTTCAACCAACCTCTATTTTGCCCTCTGGTTCTAAAACATCAAGGCAGTTTTCCTTCAGAATTTCTTGAAGGATGATTTCTAGGTTCTTTTTTTGATCATGACTTTCAGGTAGTCCAATAATTTTAAAATTATCTCTCCTATATCTATTTTCCAGATCAGTCATTTTTCCAATGAGATATTTCACATTGCCTTCTGTTTTTTCATTTGCTTGGAACTGTTTAATAATATCTTGATTTCTCATAAAGTCACTAGCTTCCATTTGTGCCAGTCTAACTCTGAAGGAATGATTCCCTTCAGTGAGCTTTTGAGATTCTTTTTCCATCTGGCAAATTTGGCTTTTTAAGGCATTCTTCCTCTCATTGGCTTTTTTAACTTCTTTTGTCATTTGAGCTACTGTATTTTTAAGGCATTATTTTCTTCAGTCAGTTTGTTGCCTCGCTTTTCATGATATTCTTGCATCATTCTCATTTTCTCCCAAATTTTTCCTCCACTTCTCTTATTTGGTTTTCAAAATCCTTCTTAAGCTCCTCCATGGCCTATAACCAATTCATATTTTTCTTGGAAGCTTTTGGTGCAGGAGTTCTGACTTCACTGTCTTCCTCCTGTTCCATGCTTAGATCCTTTTTGTCCCCAAAATAGGAATCTAAAGTCAGATTGCTGTGCTTGCTTTGTTTCCTTAACTTGCTCATGTTGCCACTCAGTTACTTGACTTTTATCCTTTTTGCCACAGTAGAACTCTGCTTCCAGAGGGGAGAGCTTTTTACCAAATCACTGGGGTTTCCTCAGCTGCCAAGGCTATTAGTTGGGTGCCCTCTCTGAAGCCTTCACCAGCTCTGGCACCTGATCACATATCCCAGGATCTCCACTCTAGACATTGATTCAGATACAAGCAGGTTAAAGGAAGAGTAATTACCCCTCAGGCTGGTTGCTTGGTCCCCCTACAATTTGTAGTCCAGGACCTCTGAAGCAGCCACACCATGGTGGCCATCATGCCTTAGCCACTTCTCCCTCTGGGGTCAGAGGCCAGACCTCACTATCAAAGTCCACACTGACCTCTCACTTTGTCATTGACATATATTCATTGATAATTCTGGAAACCACCACAGTTGCTGGTGATCCACTCTCCCAAAGTACCTCCAGCCATGCTGGTTTTGGCCACTCTGGGGCTAAATCCATGGACTCAGGCAGGGCTGGGCCCTGCTCCCAGTGCACTGCAATGGACCCTTCCTCCCAGCCTGCAAGACTGCCTTCAGTGGGAGATTTGTTTCTCTCTGTCACTTTGTGGGTTCTGTAGCCCTAAAGTTTGTTTAGAGTCATTTTTTATAGGTATTTGAGGTGTTTATGGGGGCAGCACGTGGAGTTTTCCTCCTTCTATGCTGCCATCTTGGCTCCCTGCTAGGATGATGTCTTGACTTGCTAATGAATTGGGGTTAAGTGAGTCTCAGTCTCAGTCTTTTCTCCAGAGTCATTGAAGTCCAGTGGCAAGACACAGGTCGAGATAACTGTGAGCATTCTGGAAGCAGTGGGAGATATTGACCTTTTTCTAAGCCAAGGTCTTCACCAAATCTCAATTTGTCTGAGGAAATGCTCATTCAGCATTTAAGGGCTAGGTAAGAATTGAGACAAAAGATGGATTACTTTGACTTATAAAAGAATCAATGTGGGAAGGAAAGTGCCCCAGCTTTTGACTAGAACAGATATAATTGCTATTTATTTACCCAGGATGACACAGATAATAAATTCTGAGGTCGGATTTGAACTCAGCTCTTCTGGCTCCAAGTCCATCTATCCATTGTGTTACTTAGATGCCTACATGAAGTAACACCTACAAAAGTAGGAAAAGTCTGAAACATGAGGATAAATTTAGCAGAGATTAATGCAATTCCCATTTCACAAGTTAAATGAAAAAGAAAAACAAAATGTCTTAGACAGCTATAAAATCATGGGTAGATCACTGGGCCTGGGATCAGGAAGATCTGGGTTCAGATTCAGTCTCAAACACTTACTAGTTGTGTGACCTTAAGCAAGTCATTTGACTTCTGCTTGCCTCAGATCTCTCAACTATAAAATGAGGATAATAATATCCTTGCATCACAGGATTGTTGTAAGGATCTAATGAGATAATATTTATTAAAAAAAAGTTATTACTTCTGGGAACCAAGAAGGCAGAGTAAGCTGAAAATCACTGTAACTCATATTTACCTCCAAACTATAAAATGATACTCCCCCCGCCAAATTCTGGAATGGCAGAACCAGTAAAAAGATGGGGTAAATAATATTTTAGCCCAAGAAACTTGGCAGGTCAACAGGAAAGGTCTGTCTTACTTAGGTAAAGGGGGAGCACAGTCTAGGACAGGAAACATTCTAGTAAGCCAGCAGCAAGTTCCATCTCAGCAAACACAATTGCAAATCCTGAGTTCCCCCTGTGGTAGAGCAAGCAGATGCTCACACCAGGATCCTACCATGTGCCTCAGCATAGCAACGAGAAGGGGTAAATACCAGTTCTGGGAACTGTCACATGCTTCAGTGTAGCCCTGGGCAAACAGACAGATAAACCAATGCAGGAACACTCACTCCTCAGGCCTCAGCACATGACACATAATAGTAGTGGGAACCCAGTTCAGCTCCAGGTAAGTGACTAGACACTCTACAGCTTCCAGCAGGGCCAGCCATCCCCATCCCAACCACTCAGCACAGCACCATACACTAGAGTCCCTCATGGGCCTCAGGGAAATAGCAGTTCAGCACCAGGTGAACAATCAGGGCCTGTATGTAGCCTCTGGTGCAAGAAGCCTGAAACGGTTCCCCCATACCCCCACCCCAGAAGCAGTACTCAAATTAAAAATAAGGAAAAAGACCAAAAAATATCAGCAAAAAAACAAACAAACAAAAAAAGAACCTGAGGGGCGGCCAGGTAGCACAGCGAGTAAGAGCACTGGCTCCAGTGTTGAGAACACCTGGAGATCGAATCCCGGGCTCAGACACTTAGCACCCACCCAGAAACACCTGGCCACGTACCCTTGAGCAAGTTACTTAACCCCAATTGCTTAGGGGCGGCCAGGTGGCTCAGCGAGTAAGAGCACCGACTCCAGTGTTGGGATGACCTAGATCAAATCTGGGCTCAGATACTCAGCACCACACCCAGAGATAATAACTGGCCGTGTAACCTTGAGCAAGTTACTTAACCCCAATTGCTTAAAAAAAAAAAAAGAACCTGACCATAGAAAGTCATGACAACAGGGAAGATTAAGACACAAACTCAAAAGAGGACAAAAATGTCAAGCACCTGTGGGCAAAACCCCAATGAAAAACAAGAAGTGGTCTTAAGTTCAGAAAGAACTCATGGAAGAGCTCACAAAGTGGCTTAAAAATCAAATAAGATATGTAGAAGGAAAATTGGGAAAAGAGTGAGGCAAGAGAATTATGAAAAAAGAATCAATGGCTTGGAAAAAGAAAGCAACTTCTTAGGAAATACAGTTGGCCAAATGGAAAAATGAGGCACAAAGGTTACTGAGGAAAACAACTTCTTAAAGGTCAGAATTGGTTAAGTAGAAGCTAATGACTCTGAGACATCAAAAGTCAAATAAAAATCAAAACAATGCAAAAATGGCAGAAAATGTAGACTATCTTATTGGAAAACGCAAATTGACCTGGAAAATAGATGCAAGAGAGATAAAGTTAGGATCTTTGGAATATCTGAAAGCCATAATCAAAAGAAGGACTCCATCTCGCATGATGTTATCAAGGAATATTGCTCGTATAGCCCGGAATCAGAGGGCAAAATAATCACTGAAAGAATACCCAGTAGGGGTGGCCAGGTAGCACAGCGAGTAAGAGCACCCGCTCCAGTGTTGAGAAGACCTGGAGATCGAATCCCAGGCTCAGACACTTAGCACCCACCCAGAAACACCTGGCCACGTACCCTTGAGCAAGTTACTTAACCCCAATTGCTTAGGGGCGGCCAGGTGGCTCAGCGAGTAAGAGCACCAGCTTCAGTGTCGGGATGACCTGGATCAAATCTGGGCTCAGATACTCAGCATCACACCCAGAAATAACTGGCTGTGTAACCTCGAGCAAGTTATTTAACCCCGATTGCTTTAAAAAAAAAAAAAGAAAGAATACCCAGTCACCTCAGGAAAGAAATTCCAAAATAAAAGCTCCAAGGAAGATTATAGCCAAATTTCAGAAATATCAGGTCAAGAGAAAAATACTGCAAGTGACCAGAAACAATGCAAATATTGGGGAGCCACAATCATGATTACACGGGATTTATCAGCTGTAACATTAAAGGATCAGAGGTCATGCAACATATTTGGATATTGGAAGGAAAAGGAGCTGACTACAAACCAAGAATCACCTACTGGGTGAAATTAAAGAGAAAAAAATGGTCATTCAATGAAAGAGAAGGATTTCAAGCTTTCATAAGGAGAATACCAGAACTGACCAAAAAATTTAATTCCCAATATCAAAACCCAAGAGAAGCATAAAGAGGGAAAGGAAAACATAAAGGATTTGGTCAGGCTAAACTGTTTCCATCCCAGCATGGGAAGATCATTCATAGAATTTTTAAAAATTGTTCACTAACAGTACAGCTAGAAGGAATGTGTGTGTGTGCGTGTGTGTGTGCATGTGTGTGTATGTGTACTTACACACACATATAGACTGAGTTACGGATATATGGTGAATTTGAGGGAATGACACTAAAAATAATTATGGGGTGAGAAAGAGGAATACCCTGGGTGTAGAAAGAAAAGTGAGGCAGAAGGGGGTAAATTAGTTCACGTGAAGAGTCACAAAAGGTATATTACAGTGGAGGAGAAGATGGGACGGTAGGTGATAGGTATTGCTTGAATCTTACTCTCATCAGGAGTGGCTCAAAGAGGGAATAATATATACAATTAACTGAATATAGACATAGTTTTTCCCTGATAGGGAAGTAAGAGGGGAGGTTATGAAGTGGAGGGGACTTATAGAAGGAATGGCAGATCAAGAGAGGCTAAATACTGGTGAGGAGGGAAAGGGTTAAAGGAGAGAGAGAACAAAGAGCAGGAAAAATAGAATGGAAGGAAATACACAGTTAATAATCATAACTGCAAATGTGAATGAGATGAACTATCCCATACAATGGAAGTGGATATCAGAGTGTATAAAAAACCATAATGCTATAATGTGCTGTTTACAAGAAACACAGTTGAAGCAGAAAGAGACACACAGAGTAAAGGTAAGGGACTAGAGCAGAATCTATTATGCTTTAGCTGAATTGCAAAAGGCAGGGATAGCAATCCTGATCTCAGACAAAGAAAAAGCAAAAATAGACCTAAGTAAAAAAAATAAGGAAGGCAACTACATCTTACTATATGGTACCATAAACAATGACATATATATATATATATATATATATATATATCAATACAAAACATATATGCACTAAGTGTTATTGTATCCAAATTCTTAAAAGGAGGTTAAATGTGTTACAGGAAGAAATAGACAGTAAACTTCCCTAATGTGGTCCTCAACTGTCCATTCTCAGAACTTGATCAATACAACCAAAAAAATAAGTAAGAAAGTGAACAGAATATTAAAAAAGTTAGATATGACAGACTTGTGGAGAAAATTTGATGAGAACAGAAAGGAATATACCTTTTTCTCAGCACTAGGTACTTACACAAAAATTAATCATGTATTAGTGCATAAAAACCTCAAATTCAAATGTTGAGAGATAGTAAATGTATTATTTTCAGATCATAATGCAATGAAAATTGCATTAAGCAAAGGACTTAAAGATAGTTGTGTAAAGATAGATTAAAAATTAATTGGAAACTAAATAATCTAATTCTAAAGAATAAATGGGTCAAAAACAAATCATGGAAACAATAATTTCATTAGAGATAATGACAATAATGAAGCAACATCCCAAAATTTATACTATGCAACCCAAGCAGTACTTTTGGGAAAATGTATTGCTCTAAATTCTTACATCAACAAAATAGAGAAAAAGCAGATTAATGAATTGGGTATCCAACTAAAAAAAACTAGAAAGAGAACAAATTAAAAGTCCCCAATTAAGCACCAAATTAGAAATCCTGAAAATCAAAGGTGAGATTAATAAAACTGAAAGTAAAAAAAAATATTGAGCTGGTTTTATAAATACCAATAAAATAAACTATTGGTTAATTTGATTTTAAAAAAGAAAGAAAACCAAATATCCAGCATCAAAAATGAAAAAGGTGAAATCAGCACCCATGAAGAAGAAATTAATGCAAACATTAGGAAATATCTTGACCAATTATATGCCAATAAATCTGACAATCTGAGCAAAATTGATGACTATTTATGGAAATATAAATCCCCAAGATTAACAGATCAGGAAATAGAATGCCTAAAAAAACCCCATATTAGAAAAATAAATTAAGTAAGCCATCAATGAACTCCCTAAGAAAAAAGTACCCTGGACTAGAAGGGTTCAGAATTGAATTCTGCAAAACATTTCAAGTACAATTAATTTCAGTAATTATAAACTATTTGGAAAAATAGGTGAAGGTGCCCTACCAAATTCCTTTTATACCACAAATATGAGGCTGACAACTAAATGAGGAAGAGTCAAAACAGAGAAAGAAAATTATAGACCAATTTCCCTAATGAATGTTGATGCAAAAATTAAAAAAAATACTAGCAAGTTGATTACAGCAATGTATCACAATGATTATACACTACGACCAGATTGGATTTATACCAGAAATGTGCACTTGGTTCACTATTGGAAAATGACCAACATAATTGACCATGTCAATAACAAAACTAACAGAAGTCATACCAATATCTCAATAGATGCTGAAAAAGCTTTTGACATAATATAGCACCTATTCCTATTTAAAAAAACTAGAATTTAGGAATAACGAGAGTGTTCCTTAAAATGATAAGCAGTGCCTATATAATGGGGATATTCTAGAAGCCTTCCCAATATAATTGGGGTGAAGCAAGGGCCCCTTTATCAGCACTATTATTGAATATGGTACTAGAAATGTTAGCTATAGAAATAAGAGAAGAAAACTAAATCTAGGAATTAGAATAGGCAATGAAGAAACAACTATTACTCTTTGTAGATAATATGTTGGTATAGTCAGAATCCTAGATAATTACCTTAAAAATACTTGAAATAATTAGCAAATTTAGCAAAGTTGTAGGTTATAGGATAAACTCACACAAATTATCAGCATAATATGACCAACAAAGCCCAGTAACTAAAAATAGATAAACAAATTTCAATTACAATTTGTGTAAACAGTATAAAGTAATCGAAAGTCAGCCTGCCAAGACAAACCCAGGAACTATATGAACACAATGACAAAACACTTTTCACAATAAATAAAGCTAGATCTAAATAATTAGAAAAATATCAATTGCTCATGTGTAGGCTGGCCCAATATAAAAAAATTACTTATTCAATGTCATGCCAATCAAAATACAAAAAAAGTTATTTGATAGAGCTAGGAAAAATAACAACAAAATTCATCTGGTAGAATAAAGGGTCAAGAATATCAAGAGGATTAGTGAAAAAAAATACAAAGGAAGATGCCCTAACAATACCAGATCTCAAACTATTTTATAAAGTAGCAATCATCAAAGTACTCTGGTGCTGGCTATGAAATAGAGTTGTGGATCAATGGATTAGATTAACAATGCAAGACACAGCAGTAAAAGACCGCACTAAACTAGTGTTTGATAAATGCAAAGACCCCAGCCTTTGGGATAAGAACTCACTATTTGACAAAAGGTGCTGGGAAAACTGGAAAACTATAGGGCACAAAGTAAGTATAGTCCAACATCTCATACCATGTACTAAGATAAGGTCAAAATGTGTACATAATTTAGACATAAAGGGTGACACCATAAACAAATTAGGGAATGGTCTACCTGTTAGATCTATAGAGAAAGGAAGGATCCATGACCAAACAAGAGATAAAGAGCATTATAAAATATAAAATAGATAATTTTGATTATGTTAAGTTAAAAAGCTTTCACATAAACAAATCCAATGAAATCAAGATTAGCAGGACAGCAGAAAGCTGGGAAGTAATTGTTACAGCAAATGTCCCTGATAAAGACCTCATTTCTGAAATATACTGAGAACTGAGTCAAATTTGTGAAAATATAAGCTATTCCCAAATTGATGAATGATCAAAATATATGAACAGGTAGTTTTCAGATGAAGAAAACAAATCTATCTACAGGAAGAAATGCTCTAAATCACTTTTGATTTGAGAAATGTAAACTAAAACAATTCTGAGGTAGCACCTTGCATCTATCAGATTGGCTAATACAACAAAAAAGGAAAATGATAAAAGTTGGAGAGGATGTTGGAAAGTTGGGACATTAATGCATTGTTGGTGGAGTTGTGGACTGATCCGACTATTCTGGAGAGCAATTTGAAAGTATGCTCAAAAGGCAGTCAAATGGTCATATAAAGCTAAGCATGAGCAGTTTTCCAGTACACTGCTGCTGTGGATAGCTCTAAGGTTCTGATCACATAGTATAATGAATTCTCTATTTATTCAGCAGTAAATTAAAGCAAAACATTCACAGAAATCAAAGTGCAACATTCACAATGTTATAACATAACTTATCGCTAAAGTGGCCACATAGTTTTAAGCAAAATATATCATTCAGTAAGTCCTTCACTCAGTCATCCTTAAGGAGCAAGCTTCCTTGAGGGACACAAAGCACAAAGGTCAAAGTTCTTTACCCCTAGGTCACATTGTCTTGATCTCTCAGTTCAAAAGTCTTCTTTATTGGACATTAATTTCTAATCATCCTTAAGAGGTACAAGGTAAAAGAGTACATAGTTCTCCCATTCTTAGGCCACAGTACATCATGATCTTCTCAGTCAGCATTAAGTACTCAAGGAGCAGTCTTTTCATCTTGACTTGAGGCTGGCTCCCAGATTCCATGGTTCCTCTTCCATGGGTCCAGCTCCTGCCTGAATCTACCCAATCATTTCCTGAATTCACAGGTAGGCAGCTTTCAGCTCCTTGTCCAGCTCCTTTCAGTTCCTCATCCAGTTCCATATTGAAGCTCAGCGTGTCCAGTCCACCTCAAGTCCTTCACGGTTTCTGTTTCTGGGAAGACAAAGCTTAATAGAGCCATAGTACATTCATACACATTGCCAACACCATCATCAATTCACTCTCTGCCTCTGAAATCAACTCAGACCCACCAACAGGGTTTGAGAACTCAACACACATCATTAGTACAATCCCTGGACCTCTGAAATCCTCCTCTGGGTCTTCCTGTAAACAGAAAACAAGAAAATTATCCTTCAGGGCTTCCAGTAAGTTCCTAGGGCTTCCATTAAAAGTATTACAAACACAAATCAACATAGACAGAACAGACAGAGTGCCTGGCTTCCACAACCATTCCCCTTCTCAGTTCTGCTCTCTCTCAGCTTGGGCTTCTCCTTATATGTGGTCATTAGCTCCTCCCTGTTCTATCCCATCCTGTTGCATCATCAAGTTCCTCCCACTGTGGGTTTCACAAGTTCTGTTTCTTAAAAATGACTTGATATAATCAAGGGCAAGGCTCAACTGAAACAAGGAGCCAACTTGTTTGCTTGCCATTACAGCTCCATACCCTTTGATCCAGCAATACCATTGCTAGATCTATATTCCAAAAGGATCACAAAAAGTGGAAAGGACATACATGTTAAAAATGTTTATAGCTGGGGGCAGCTAGGTGGTGCAGTGAGTAAAGTGCTGGCCCTGGAGTTGGGAGGACCTGAGTTTGGTCCCGGCCTCAGACACTTAACACTCACACCAAAAAACCAGCAGTGTATCTTTGGGCAAGTAAGTAACTTGTTAAGTAAACACCAATTGCCTCCAAAAGGCAAAAAAAAATGTTTATAGCAGCCCCTTTTGTGGTGAAATATTGGAAACTGAAGAGATGCCCATCATTTGGGGAATGACTAAACAAATTGTTGTATATGAATGTAATGGAATACTATTTTGCAATAAAAAAAATGATAACAGGAAGATTTCAGAAAAACCTGGAAAGACTTGCATGAAATTGTGCAAAGAGAAATGAATAGAACCAAGAACACACCATACCAGCAACATTGTGTGATGATCAACTTTGAATGACAGCTCTTCTCAGTAACACAATGATCTAAGCAAATACAAGTACAAAGGACTCATGGTGGAAAATCCACATCTAGATAAAGAACTGATGGACTCTGAATGCCGATTGAAGCATACATTTTTCACTTTATTTTTTTTTCATGGTTTCTTTTCTCTTTGATCTTTTTCTCCCATAACTGTGACTAATATAGAAATAAGTTTTGCATAATTGCACATATATAACCTATATCAAATTGCCTACCATTTTAGGAAGAAGGGAGGGAAAGGAAGGAGGGAGGAAGACAAATTTGGAATTCAAAATCTTGTAAAAATTAATGTTAAAATTGACTTGACATATAAGTGGGAAAAACAAAATACTATTAAAAAGAAAAAGGAAAAATGTATCTGTACCACAGTACCTGGAACACAGTAGACACTAAATAAATGCTTATTTCCTTTCCCTCTTCCTACCATAGCACTAAAGAAACATTTAATTTTCTTGTTTTCGTCTTTACTTTTCAAATAATTAACAATTTAGGAAGAATACATTTAAATTTAAAATATATTATTCAAATTCTGTGAAATGTTAATGTATGACCTAAGCACATAAAATATTCTTCCTCACAGTTTGAACTCTGTTTCACTGTTTTAAGCTTTAACACAAATACAAATTTTAAGTGGTCATATAGAATGACAATTTAAGCAACTCAAGTTTTTTGTTTTCTTTGCCTTTATAATTAGTGGGCTGTTTATGGCTCATATATAGGAATATGTAGGCCCACAGGAATTGGAGATATGCATTCTTCCCTAAGTGAATGATTCAAGACCATTAGGAACTAACTTCCCCAAAGTCACCCTTTCAGCTGAACCGTCTGTAGGGGTGATGGCATAAGTAGGCGCTCCTCAGTGAACTTCCGTAGAGAATACAATGGTTATTATTTTAAGTTTTTTATGGACGATGCATCTTCCCATTGCCTACACTCATCATGTTGATTCATTGATTCAATAAAGGAGAAAAATGTAACTATTGGCAAGATCAGGAAAGATTTTCCGTTGGCTGTAGGAGGTAATACTTGAGCTGACCATTCAAAGAATATCAGGACTTCCCAAATCCAAAAGTCAAAATGGAACTAATTATTCTTTCACTGTCCTCCAAGTTTATCTCCTCCAAAATTCTCATTTTGATTGAGTGGACCTTTCCGGTTATACAGGTTCGCCACTTACCCTTCCTTCTCCCTCAATCCCTCTCTATATATTTTTTTTCATTTTTCAAGTCTTGTCAAGGCTAACTTCATTACATTTCTCATATCCATTCCTTTTTTCCAACTCATATCCATTTCCATGTCCCAACATCACTCAGTTCCTCATCACTTCTTGCCAGGACTATTGCCATAACCTTCAATCCAGTATCCTTGCTTCCAGTTACTTAGTTCTCTAATACATCTTTGCTGAGATTCTTTACAATAACTCTCTACTTGAAGTCCTTTTCATCTCTAATGCATCCATATTGTTACCAATGTAATTTTCTTAAAGTCTAGATATGACTTTCTGTGTCCCTCTTCTGCTCAAAAGTCTCTAGTGGCTCCTTGTTAGTTAAAAAATAAACTCCTTAGCCTAGATTTTTTTTGAAGGGAGGATGTAAGGCAATTGGGGTTAAATGACTTGCCCAAGGTCACACAACTAGTTAAGTGTCAAATATCTGAGGTCACATTTGAACTCAGATCCTCATGACTAGAGCCTGTGCTCTAGATTCTCTGTGCCATCTAGCTGCCCCATTAGCCTAAAATTTTAAAAGCCATTAACAATCTTGTTTTACCTTACTTTTTTATCTTACTTTTTAAGACTTATTTAACATTACTCCTTTACAGTAGGCTGACTATTCAATTCACTTGACATTGAATCATGCCTCAGTACAGTTTATATCTCACCTACCTGCAATGTATTTCCCCTTTACACCCTCATCTTAGCAACTTTCCTAATCTTCCTTCTAGGCTTAGCTCAGGTATTGCTTTTTCTGTCAACAAGTTTAAAAAAAAAACTAAATTGCTACTATGTGGCAGGCACTGTGTTAAGTGCTAGGGATACAAAAAAGGGCAAAGAAAACAAGTCCTTGCTCTCAAGGAGCAAAGGGTCCAGTGGGGTGGGACAACAGACAAACAACTAAGTACACATTTTGTCTCTTTTTTTCTCTCTTTCTCTCCACACACACATATACATACATACATATACACATCATATACATATATATGTGTGTGTATATACATATATACACACGCATATGTGTGTATGTGTGTATCTGTATCTATATATGTCCAACATTTGTTGGATTATGGAGGAAGCTAGGGAGTTCCAGAAAAACATCTACTTCCACTTCACTGACTGCACTGACTACTGCCTTGTCTGTGTAGTTCCTAATCAACTGTGGCAAGTCCGCCAGGAGGTGGGACGACAAAGTCATCTTACTTGTCTCCTGAGGAACAGGTCAGGAAGCAACAGTTAGAACCAAATATGGAACAACCCATTGGTTTAAAGTTGGAAAATAAGGACAAGGCTGTATATCATTACCTTTGTTTAACTTCTATGCAGAGCACATCATGTAAAATGCCAGACTGGAAGAATCAAAAACTTTATTTAAGATTGGTGGGAGAAATATCAGCCATCTCAGATATACAGATGATGCCACTCTGATGGCAGAAAGGGAAGAAGAAAATGTAAGAGTGTAAAAGCTAATTTGAAGTTTAACATAAAAATTCTAAGATCTTGGCAACTGGTTCTATCACTTCCTGGCAGATAGAGAAAGAAGAAATGGAAGCAGTGTCAGATTTTAGATTCTTGGGCTCAAAGAGCACTGCAGATGGTGACTGTAGCCATGAAATTAAAGATGCTTGCTCCTTGGAAGGAAAGCTATGGCAAATTAGTACAGCATACTAAGAAGCAGAGATAACACCTTGTTGATAAGTCTGTATAGTCAAAATCATGATTTTTCCAGTCGCAATGTATAAGTGTGAGAACTGGACTAAAAGGAAAACTGAGTGCTGTAGAATTCATGCTTTTGAATTGTGGCACTAGAGAAGACTTTTGGACAGAAATGATATCAAATTAGTCAATATCAAATCAATCAAATCAGTCAATATTTAAAAGAAATTAATTCAGAATATTCACTGGATGGTCAAATACTGAAGCTGAAGCTTAAGTATTTTGATCACATAATGAAAAGATGGGGCTCGTTGGAAAAGACCCTGATGTTGGGAAAGAATGAAGGTAAAAAGAAAAGGGGACAGTAGAGATGAGATGGATAGATAGTGTCAGGGAAACAATTAAAATGATTTTGGACAGACTTTGAGAGATACTACAGGATAGAACAGGCTATACTGGATAAATTGGAAATAAGCTCAGAGGGAAGGCAAATAAGATTAGAGAAGACTTGGAAAGGCTTCCTACAGACAATGAAACTTTAGTTGAGACCTGAAAGAATCCACAGAAGCTCTGAGGTGGAGATGAGGAGAGAGATTTCTAGACACGGGAGACAGTCAAAAAATGCATGGATTTGAGATGTGCAGTATTATGTGCAAGGAACAGCAATAAGGCAATGCAATATCTCCTTACCTTCACTTCACAGAGATTTTCTTCCTTTAAGACTCAGCTCAAACACTTCTGTGTGAATCCTTTCTTTATCCCCCTACCTACTACTGACCTGTCTCTGAAACTACATTTCATTTAACTGTTTCGCATGTATTTTTGTTAATTATTTTTATATTTATCCTATAAGTATTTTCATATTTACCTTTTTTCTCACTTCTTATCAGTTGGGATTCTTTCATTCTTTGTATTTGTATCCTTAGTATCTGACAAATATTAGGTACTTAATACATACCTATTGATTGATTTATATAATATAAATGAAGAAACTGAGGCCTTAAGAGGTAAATGACTTGCCCAAGGTCACACAGGTTAAATTTGTGGTAGTAGGGCCAGAAATCAAACCCGCATGCTTAGACTTTAAGTTTAGTGCTCTTTTGAGTATGTCAGACCTTACTACTTAAACAGACCTTTCCATTAAAGGCCTTCTAATATAAAAGGAGAGGAAGGAAAGCACACTAATAACTGTGATACAAGATAGAGTAAATAATAATTAGTAAGGAAATCAAGGGAGATGGTGATTCTGAAAGTGTATTTTGGGGGTATTTGTAGTTATTTTCATGATTTCATTGCAAATTTCAATAATTACTCTAATTTCAAGTTGCTTCTGATTTTTTTAATAACACTTTTTGTTTTGATTGCCTCTTAAAGTATATTTAATAAGCACAGAATGACTATTATTTACTGAATATTCTGGTGTCTTGAAAGAATGAAGAAAATCCTTATGTGTTTTTATATTCATTCCAGTAGTTCCTTATTGTGTATCTTCCATTTTTGTTGTTACTGTCAATTATGTATTTAAGGGATTAACCTTTGAAACATAGTTTTTAAAGCCTCATGTGTTACCTAATAAAGTGAACTGTATGGCCTCTGTTTCTTAAAGTGATAATTTTTAGAAATATAGAGAAAATCCCAATTGCATTTATTATAACTGCTTAGGTTATTAAAATCCATGCATATTAAAAACACCTTTTTATGATTATACAAAATAATCATTATTGTTTCTTCTCCAAATACATGTCACCATCAAGGTCTTAGAAAGAAAGACTCCATGGACAGTCAAACATGTCTATTGATATTTCCCTTCTCACAATTTTCTAAAAACTGCACATATGCTAATATCTAATAAAATTCTTCAGTAAAAATGTAGCAAAAAAATTCAGATAAAACCAAAACTGCTCGTGGTTAATGATTCTCTAAAATTATATGTCTATAAAATCTGTCAAATTCTACTATCAAGATATTTATGTGAATAAAACACCCAATTACATGATATTTTTTTGCTATTTTTTGTGGCTAATTTATAAATTATGTGACGAAATCTAGCAACCAAAAGCCAGGTAGTTTTAGCTTAGCCTAACTTAGCTTAGGATAGAACATAGCACATGCATAGTGATGGCTGTAACTTAGGAGGAGGTGTGCTGTAGTTGCAAAGGTTCTTCTAGAACAACATTATAAGAAGAATGAATATAGCCATTTAGGGGAGAGAAATTTCCATGTCCCCATTTGGGAAAAGTGACCAGCAATATGATATATCCTAAAGGGCATTCATCTTGGAAATTAGAACATTTGGTTTTATGTATGTCTTCCCAATAGACTTCAACTTCAGAAAAGCTGTGAACTTCAGAAAAAACCCAAAGTTTCAAGCTAATTGTTTTTTTTGTAAATGGGGACAAAAGGAATTACACTGCTTTCCTCATTATGAATAATACTTATGAAGAAGAGATAAAAGGACACATCTAATGAACAAATGACCTCATAATGAAGATAGTCCCAAAACTGAGGCAATAAGGCAAATTTGGACTAGCTCAGAGTAAAATAATATATTGGCCCAATTAGACTATTAGATGACTTTTCCCCCCCTTAATTTTACCTTAAGGAAGAAAGAGGAGAGTGAAAGTGAACTTCTAGTTTTCCCTAATCATTGTGTTTAGTGGTCTGTCTTTATAGAAAGTTGTCTGAATTACCTAGTGAAAGTAGCTAAACAATCTAAAGCACAAAAGACCAGACAAGGTTGTAGTTTAAATAGAGAAAATGTTTGCCCTTTTATCAATGGCAAATTGTTGTATGTGAATATTTTCATCTATCTATTCAAGAGAAAATTAATCCCCTAGCAAGAAGTTGGTGACACTGTTAAAGTTTTGCTTGTAAATTATTTATTCTAGCTCATTTGTTTCTCATAGTAATTCCTATGAAATA
>NW_027186304.1:6000002-6128758 GCF_028583685.1 Petaurus breviceps papuanus | reverse complement strand
ATTGCAAGCTCTTTTCTTCCTTAGGGGAAAAGAAAACAAGTAAGGCTGATGATGGAGAATTTTGAATCCATATTATCTAATTAGCCCCATTAGAAGCTGATTTCCACTAAACTTAGAGAGTAAGAAAGATTGTTGGGTCACTTGTTAAAATTCCTAGTGCTTTCTTATTCCTAACAGAATGGATCTGACACTAATTTCTCTTTTTGCTCCATTTGTGAGAATGTGAACATTGAACTGAACTTTGTGCCAATTTCCATTAAATTCCTTCTAAAGCAACATAATAATAATGGTATTAATAGCTAGAATTTATACATTTCCTTAAGGCTTACACTTTGAATACTATCTCAGTTGAACCTATTAACAACCTCAGGAAGTAAGTATTACAAGTATTATTTCCCCCTCTCCTCCCTGGGGTGGGCTGGTAAATGTTTAACAAATAACTAGTTGGTGGGGGGGGGGGAAATGTATATTGAACACAGTTTTAAATTTAATCTGCATTATTAAACTTCTTCATTAACTTTTTAGTATAGACAATCAACAAAAGAATAAATCAAAGTCTGATTTGTAGTGTTTACCAGTTTCTTAGATATAATGCTCAAATTGAAAATTTAAAAATATGCTAGAGACTAGTTTGAGCTAGTTCTAGCCCACCTCCACCTTCTGCCCCACCTCCTTTTTTTGAGGGATATATGTATTCTGGTATTTTAGAGCTCCTTCCACCCATGAAGGTCTGTAAACTGTGGCTTCAAATGTTAGATGCTGAGGGTACCAACTCTCCCATTGGAAGTGTAAGAGGCAGCATTCAAACCTGGTCTATTCTGACCCCAAATCCTTTTTTCCAGTATACTGTATTGTCCACACTATCAAAGTAAAACATTAAAATTGTCATTTAAATATGACATAATACTTTATTTTTATTTCTTAGGCACCATATCTAATCTGTTGCCAAGGCCTATCCCTTCTCTAATCTGACACTCACCATCCTGGAGCAGATCATTATCTTCTCACTCTTGGACTGCTGCAATAATAACCTGTTAGTTGGGGAGGGTCTGCCTACTTCAAGTCTCTCCTCTATCTAATCTACCATTCAGTCACCACACTGTTCTTCCTAAAACATTGGTCTGACTATGTCATCCTCGTACTTAAAAACAAAACAAAACAAAACAAAAATGTAAAAAAAAATCTAGTGTATTTCTATCACCTTTAGAATCAAATATAAAATTCTTTTACATTCAAAGTCTTTTCTTTTCTTTTTTCTTTATTAATTTGTTTGTTTACTTTTGGTTTACAAGATTCAGTTCCACAATCACTTGAGTTTCAAATTTTCTCCCCTTCCCTGTCCTCCTCACCACCCCACCCCCCATGGTTATATGGAATGGGGTATAGGATCTACAAATACTTTCACATTAGACATTAGTCAGGTTATAAAGAAGGATTGTAACAGATGGAATGAACAATGGGAAAGAGGAAATAAAACCAAACATGAAAAAGAACAAGAACAGGTAGTTTGCTTCAATCTGCATTCAAACTCTGTTCTTTCTAGTTCTTTCTCTGAATGTAGACATCTCTCTCCATCATGAATCTTTTGGAGTTGTCTTATAACTCTGCATTGCTGAGAAGAGTCCAGTCTATCAAAGTTAGTCATCACACGTATGTTGTATCTGTAATTGTGTATAAATTTATCCTGGTTCTGCTCTTCTCACTCAGCATGAGTTTGTGTAAGCCTCTCCAGGTAAATATGAAGTCTGTTTGCTCTTCATTTCAGCACAATAGTATTCCATTACATTCATATGCCACAACTTGTTTAGCCATCCAAATTGATGGGCATCCCATTGATTTCCAATTTTTTGCCACCACAAAATGAGCTGCTATAAATATTTTTGTGCATATGGGTCTTCCTCCCACTTCTATGATCCCTTTGGAATATAACCCTAGAAGTGGTACTGCTGGGTCAAAGGTATGAAATTATTTATAGCCCTTTGGGTATAATTACCAATTGATTTCCAGAATGGTTGAATAAGTTCACAACTCCACCAACAATGCATTTGTTTTTTCACATTTCCAATTTTTCCACATTTTCCAATATTCCACATTTTAGTGTTCCAATTTTTCCACATCCTCTCCAGAATTTAACATCTTCCTGTTTTGTCATCTTAACCAATCTGACAGGTGCAATGTGCTACCTCAGAATTGTTTTGATTTGTATTTCTCTAATCAATAGTGATTTAGAGTATTTTTTTCATATGCTTTTAGATATCTTTAATTTCTTCCTCTGAAAACTGTCTGTTCACATCATTTGACCATTTATCAATTGGGGAATGACTTGTATTCTTATAGATTTGACTCAATTCTCTGTATATTTTAGAAATGAGGTCTTTATCAGAGACACTAGTTGTAAATATTCTTTCCCAATTTTCCACTTCCCTCTTAATCTTGGTTACATTGACTTTGTTTGTACAGAAACTCTTCAGTTTAAAGTAATAAAAATTATCCATTTTACATTTTATAATGCTCTATAACTCTTGTTTGGTCATAAAATCTTCCCCTCTCCATAAATCTGACAGGTAAACTATTCCTTGCTTTCCCAGATTGTTTACAGTATCACCTTTTATACCCACATCATGCACTTATTTAGACTTGAGTTTGGTATATGGTGTTAGATAATGGTCTGTGCCCAGTTCCTGACATACTATATTCCAGTTTTCCCAGCAGCTTTTGTCAAATAGCAAGTTTTTATCCCAGAACCTGGTATCTTTGGGTTTATCAAACAGTAGATTACTATAGTCATTGACTGCTCAGTTGTGTGTACCCAATCTATTCCATTGATCCACTACTCTATTTCTCAGCCAGTACCAAGTAGTTTTGATGACTGCTGCTTTATAATACAGATTAAAATCTGGTATGACTAGACCACCTTCCCTAGCATTTGTTTCCATTAATTCCCTTGATATTCTGGACCTTTTGTTATTCCAAATGAATTTTGTTACTATTTTTTCTAGCTCTATAAAGTAATTTTTTGGTAGATTGATTGGCATGGCACCAAATATGTAATTTAATTTAGGTTAAATTGTCATTTTTATTATATTAGCTTGACCTAGACATGAACAATTGATATTTTTCCAATTAGATAGATCTGACTTTGTGTGAAAAGTGTTTTGTAGTTGTGTTTATATAGGTCCTGGGTTCAAAGCCTTTTCTAACTTTCTCCTTCCCAACCTTTCTATTCTTCTTAAACGTTAACCTCCCTCAATGGTCAGCTCACTCTTCCCTCCCCAGTACAGGCTTTGATCTAGTAACACTAGCCTCCTTACTATACCATAATCAAGACATCCATGAGCATTCATCTCTATGCTCTGGGCATTCTCTCTTATTGTCCCAGTTGCCTGCAATGCTCTCTCCTCTCATGTCTGCCTCTTGATTATCTTGGTTTCTTTCAAGTACCACCTAAAATCTCACCTAAATCCCTAATCCCTTTAATTTGAGTTCCTTCCCTCTGTTAATTTTTGCTTATTTATCCTGCATATGTAGATTCCTTACACATACTTGCTTGCTTGTTGTCTCTTCTTAGATAGCGAGTGCTTTGAAGGTAGAGACTTTCTTTTGCCTTTCTTTGAATCTCTAGTGCTTACACAGTACGTGGTACATCATATACATTTAGTAAATGCTCATTGACTGTTTCTAAAATATTTTTAATTTTTGTCTAGATCAAGGAATCCACTGTCTATCTTAAGAAGGTTAAATACCATTCAGTGTCCAGGACAAGGCATACCCATTTTTACTTATTCTGCACTTATTATATTACTAGTTTTGTTCTCTTTCCCCCTACTGAGCTACTGCTTTGAAGTTCTCAGATATTAAGGCATGTAATTAGTTGGGCACTTTCTATTTTACCTTTGGGTAAGTCAAGCATCTGAAGTGTTCCAAGAATGGCAGACAAATGAGTCAAGGTGAAAGCATCAACAGCTGTACTTTTCCACTAGGCGAAGTCATATAATTACATTATCTGTTGTTTTCTTGCCAGATTGCTTAATGACTGTTGATATGCCTTAACAACAACAACAAAAGTAAATAGAATTATAGCATGACATGATGACTTATGATGGCTTTGGGGAGTTATTTGGACTGATACTGTTGTCTGTATGCAATTTGATAAGTTGTTTGCCAGATAAGTTTGCACATTCTGGGTAGATGTCACCTTTATTTTAATATGACTATCACAAGAGTAGAGTAAATGGCAAGGGAGAAGAATGATTAAAAACTATTAGGAGTGGTGGTATAGGGGTGGGGAAATGAGCTACAAAGCTCTCCCTTGAACAACTACATGATGTTTTGCCAATTAAAAGCTGGAACTGAAAAAGTAGTTATGCAGATCTGGGCACCCTTTGAGTGTGGCTTTACAGTTATTACATCAAAGACACAGCAAATAGTTCAGTAATTCACTTTAGAGATTCTGCAAAGCCTGCACAAAAATGGCTTAATGTCTACAGAGAGGAGAGCATTTATCTTGTGAAGCTATTAACACCCTCGTTTGCAAAAGGGTTGGGCTTTTTTTTTTTACTCTTCATGAAATATATTTTTTTGCTGAGACTGTTAAAACTGTTTCTAGTAAATTGTGCTCCCCCTGTGCTCAACACCTGATTTCATCTACTACCCTGCAAGAGATGTCATCTCCCACGATGCCCTGTAAAAGTTGCTGGGCTCAGCTGATACTAAACCGGGTCACTTTGACACTAAACATCTGGCATAGAGTTTATTTATACTATTATTTTTCTTAAATAAATGTGAAATATCAACTTCTTCATGAAAATTATTTCTCCAGTTATTAATGGACACAATCCATCACTTTATTCAGCATATAACTGGCATAAGCTATAAAATATTATTATTCAAGTCAAGGCAAGTCAACAATAATTTATTAAGTACCTATTATGTTTCAGGATCTTTTCTGAGTATTAGTTGCATTAATTACTTGAAAATCCTTTTAATGCAATAATACTTATATTAACTAAAAGGTTCTTTCAAGTAAAAACAAAATATATCCTTGGTGATTGAGAGCCAACTGCTTAACTAAGCAAACCAACCTTAAGCTTGATTACATTTTGTATACCTGCTTCTTTCTTATTTATCTTTGTACTGGACTAGAGAAAAGATTCTTATTGATGATCCCTGACTCCATTTATCATGGAGCTCTTATTGGTTATAATTTACTTTATATAAAAAGTAAGTTTAATAATATTCACTATCTTTGGGATTCACAGTATGTTGTTTTATCATTGAAAAGCAAGTTATCAGTGATGGGCTTGAATCTTAGCTTTGCTATTTACTCACTATTTGACCTTGGGAAGATGTTTGGCTCTTCTGAGTCTCAGTTTCTTCAACTATAAAATGGAGATAGTAATACTCATACTACTCATAGCACATTTATGAGGAAGAAATAACAGATAATATGCCAAATGCTTAGAAAACTTTAAATAAATATATACATGTATGCTGCTTATTCACATTAATGTTTGATTTTCCTGGTATCATGTTTTGTTTTCTTTTTGGACAGGAGAAGGCATGGCAATTGGAGTTAAGTGACTTGCCCAAGGTCACACGGCTAGTAAGTGTTAACTGTCTGAGGCCAGATTTGAACTCAGGTCCTCCAGACTCCAGGGGTGGTGCTCTATTCACTGTACCACCTAGCCACCACTGGTATCATGTTTCTTAAAGCAATTTAATTAGATTCATTATTGCTACAACTCAGGATGTAAAGGACAGATTTATGACCATATTCTATTTTCTGATGGTAGGTCTCCAGATTTAATTACCCTAAAGTATTAGAACTAGAAACATTTCACATTTGCCAAGGCCAAGACCCTTCTAAAAGCACCGTTCTTTTTGATCATTTACGGGTTTATGCTGCTAAAACTTATGCCTGGAGCCTTGTTTATTCTATTTGTGGCTACTGACCATGGTACTTGTGAGCACTGACCTACTGCTAAACCCCAGCTGACAGAAGTGACTCTATGTTTGATCATAGATTGACCTACCTAAGTGATTTAGTCAGCTTCATTTAGATAAGGAATGAAAGGTTCTCTTGATCATAGTCAAATAAGCAAATTTACCCACACTTGCAATGTTAGCAAACTTTCCTAATCACTATGGCCTTGTGATTGACAATGGTGGTTGCTGCAGTCTTGGCCTCCCACTAACTGATTCCTGCCAATATTGCTCTCCCAGTCAGTTCCTATGTCTGGAGAAAACAACCATAAGACATAAGGACAGAGAACCTTCACTCTTTGCTGTTGATTAGGGTATGCATCCTGTTTTAAACCTGTGCTACTACCCATGCTAGCCTAGAGGGCTAAAGGACTGGGGAATCACTCACTGTCATGCCTATGAGTAATAAATAGCTTAACTTGTGATCCTTTGAGCACTTGTAGTCCTTCTTGGTACCTCACCCACAATGTCCTCAGGGTTATAGCATTTGAAATATACATAAATATATTGTAGGAAGAAACTATGAGGAATCCTCAGAATCTCACATGTTCCAATGGAGAGCAGGAGGAGATAGAACTATTAATAGCTTTCTTATGAGGTTTCTACTAGTTCTGTGCTCTATTTTATGTGTTAGAAAATCAAATTAACGGAGAATATATAAATAACATAATTAAGACAAGAATTAAAAACAGAAGTAAAAATAGCGCTTATATCTTGATCATCTGGTCTAATCTCTATTGACCAATCCAGGATTTCTGAGCCTCTTTTCAGATAAAAAGAAAAAGAATTTAAATTTTACAAAACTGTTTTGTTCTTCACAACCCTGTGACTTACATGGTGAAGTAATGTAAGTTTTGTTATCCCCATTTTACAGAGGAGAAAATGAAAGCCTAGGGAGTTTATGGTTTCCTCAGGATAACATTACTAGTAAATTTCAAACAACGACCTTAGGCCTTTGGAATTCAAGTCCGGTGCCTTATCAACTGTATCTCATTACACAAATATAATTATGATCATTATGAAATACAATTCAGGGCAAGAAGGAAGCAGTCTTTCATCTGATATATTTCATAGTATATACTAAGGACAAAGAAAATATATGCTGATATAGTCTGAGCAATCAGTTCATTCCACTTCAAAAGTTTCATTAGTAAATGGAAAATTTGCTACCTGAGAGTGACTAATAATTTTTACCACAGCAGGAAAAAAGCTCTAATCATCATCATTATTATTCTCAGTGTCATTTCACATACATTAAATTGTTTTAGTCACATGACTAAATCATTCCCTTTTTATAAAAAAATACTTAAAATTATTTTTTGTTGAGACAAGGATAGGGAAAGAATAGAGCATGTGGAACATAAATGAAAGATTGAATAAACATCCTTTTATTCTTCAGCAATTAAATCAGGAAGTTTTTTCACTTAGATGAGGAGAAATAAACAGGGAATAGGAGTTTCCTTTGGAGTTGACTTAATTCTGAACAAATTGGACCAGGGCAGTAGGTAAGCTATGTAAAGCTATGCAGAAAATTAATTTTGCTATAAATGAAGTTCATCTGTTTTCTAAGAAAACTAAATGAAGTTGTAAGTTGGACTCTTTCTTTATCTCTACCCACATGCAATGAATGAATGCACACATATACTCCTGCATTCACTTACCTGATTTCACCTAAAGGTTCTATACTGGTCATGAGAAAGGAGAGGGTTTTTTTCTTGGAAGTAGGAGCATAAGAAGCTTCCTCACTGAGGCTGAAGTACCCTTCTGTATCAAGGTCTCTTGGCATTATGAAGTATTTGTTTTAGTCTATTATTTTTTCTTCTACCTATTCTGGTTCTTATTCATTGTCTTGTTTTCTAATTCCCGTGTGTGTCTTGATCTTATATTCTTAGTCTAGTTTGACCCATAGACTTGCCTCTAACTGACTATGTATGGTAGTAAAGGTCTGTCTTAGAGCAATCTCTGGCAATTTAGATTTGAGCTTAGAATGAAGTAATACTTATGAGATATTTGGCAGTTAACAAAAGGATAATTATTCAACCATAGCAGGGGAAAGGTACTCAATAAAGATATTAAGTGAAGACACCAAGTTCATTCACTTGAACACAGCTTCTCTATTGCTGGTTATGCTAATGAGTCTGCATTTCAATTTTTTTTCAGATAGATTTGGAGATTCCTGTGCCTTTTATTGTAGTTAAGTAGCCCAGAACCCACATCAATGACCTGAACTTCGAGTTCTTGAATTAATAAAGAAAGACAATTTCGCATAATTAAGTAAATTGATATCTGAACTCACTTTGTGGGGCACACTAATAGATATCTCCCACCATTCCTACCATGTCCCCCACTTTGGTGGAAAGTTCTAAGGATCTTTAAGAATAGAAGTGTCCAACTCAAATAGAAACATATCCCTGTGGGCCACATATTGACTATATTAACATTATGTTTATTATATTGATTTTTATTTAAAAAAACATTTCCCAATTACAATTTAATCTAGTTTGGGCTGTACTTGGTAGTTTTGCTGGCCAAGGAGAGCATGGTATTTTTATTCTGTAAGATCTTCCACTGCTTTAATGGCTTTTGGATTATTACTGAATGAACCTGACTAGGGATTTAAAAAGCTTGGCATAGGCTGCCCAAAAAGAGAAAAAGGAAAAAAAATTAAAAAGAAAGAAAACAAAAATGAATAAAAAAGAAACCATATAATTACCTACTAAAAGTCTAAGATAATACTAAAATATAAGAGAGTGAAGAACAAAAGTCTCACAATTTTTCTCCCCACTCAAGATGTTGTGAGTCGATGATCTAAATAATCAGAGATAATATGTAATGCCTAAATTTTGAAGTCTGTAAAGGTTTCCTGACACAAAGGACAGAATTAGCACCAGGAATACAAGGGCTACAGAGAAGATGAGGATGCTTCTGTCATAATCAATGATTTGTCATCACAGGTCAGGATCCTCTGTAGTAAGGTAGTTAAGAGGTCCTTACTCTCTTATCCACATTCTGTGTCTGTGTGAGGGTCAATTATTAGAATCACTCTGCTCACCTACTTCATGTTTCTTGATCCACCAGCCAATACTTTTCATTCTGTATGTCCCTATGCCCTGCACAAAAATATATTTCAGGAGTGGACCAGAAGTTCAAGTCATGTGTCAACCCCAACTAGATTAAAAGGGGAAAGGATTATAATAGGAAGATTCAATATAAAAAGGCATCCTGGAAAATGCAGCAGAAAATGGTAACACTAAAAATGCACAAAAATGAGCAAAGTATAAATGAGCAAATAAGCAAAAACAAGAGAAAACAAAAATAGGGAAAGGAAGCAATACTTTGATTATGTCCAATGGGGGAAAGGAATTAGTCTTGAAAATCTTTTATGGGGGAGTTCTACAAGGAATCTTGCAAAGGTTTTTACATATATTATTTTCTTTGAAATTCAGAAGATTCCTTAGGTAGATATTATTATTTTGCCCATTTTACAGATGCAGAAACTGAAGTGAAGTTAATGGATTTGTCTAGAATCACACAGACAGTGTCTGAGGCAGAATGTGAATTGATGATTTCCTGATTCCAAGTCTGTCGCTCTAACCATGATGTTACCTTAATTTCATGACATGAGGAGAAACAACTGATTGTGTTTACCTTGTAGAAGGGATAATTTACTGAGAATATAATTGAATATTTACATTCATATGAAAAACATTTTTCACACATTAGAGAGTAATCTTGTTCTGCTTTTCTCCAGATGGCAGAACTATGGACAAAAGTGAAAAGGAAAATATAGACCAAATAAGATATGGTTTCCTAAAAATTAGATATTCCATAATGGAATTGTTGCCCTGGAAAGTAGGAATTCTCACTCCTTGAAACTATCCAGTTAGAACCTGCATGTCCTTTTGTTAGGTATAATATAGAGAGGGTTCTTACACAGGAATGAGTGAGACTTGTTTGTTTTTTTTTTAAAGGAAAAACTAGATTTATTTATTTTTTAGTTTTCAAAATTTACTTTCACAAGATTTTGAGTTCCAAATTTTCTCCTCATTTCTCCCCTCTCCCCATGCCAGGATGGCATGCATTCTGATTATCTCTTCTCCCAATTTGCCTTCCCTTCTATCTCCCCCACACCCTCTTCTTATCTCCTTCCCTTTCTATTTTCCTGTAGGGAAAGATAGATTTCTATACCCCATTTTCTGTGTATCTTATTTTCCAGTTGCATATAAAAACAATTATAACTTTTATTTTTAGAACTTTGGGTTTCAGATTCCCTTCCTTCCTCCCTCCACACCCACCCTCATTAGGAAGGCAAGCAATCCAATATAGGTTATACATGTGCAGTCATGTAAAACACTTCCATAATAGTCATTTTTTGAAAGACTATATTTCCATCCATGCTATCCCAGCCTGATTCATTCCATTCTCCTTTGACTCTGTTCCTCCTCAAAAGTGTTTGTTTCTGATTATCCCCCCCCCCAATCTACCCTCTCTTCTATTATACCTACCCTTATCCCTTTACCATCTACTGTCCTGTAGGGTAAGAGAGATTTCCATGCCCAATTGAGTGTGCATGTCATTCCCTCCTTAAACCAAATCCAATGAGAGTAAGGTTCACTCATTTCCTCTCACCTCCCTCTTCTTTCCCTCCATTGCAAAAGCTTTTTCTTGTTTCTTTTATGTGAGATAATTTACCCCATTCTACTCTCTCTTTCTCCTCGCATTACATTCCTCACCCCTTAATTTTATTTTTTAGATATCATGCCTTCATATTCAACTCACCCAGTGCCCTCTGTCTCTCTGTCTCTCTGTCTCTGTCTCTGTCTCTGTCTGTCTCTCTCTCTCTCTGTCTCTCTCTCTCTGTCTCTTTCTCTCTCTCTCTGTCTCTCTGTCTCTCTCTGTCTCTCTCTGTGTCTGTCTCTCTGTCTCTCTCTCTCTCTCTCTCTGTCTCTCTCTGTCTCTCTCTCTCTGTCTCTCTCTCTCTGTCTCTGTCTCTGTCTCTGTCTCTGTCTCTCTCTATATGTGTGTGTGTGTGTGTGTGTGTGTGTGTGTGTGTGTGTGTGTGTGTATTCCTTCCAACTACCCTAATACTGAAAAAGGTCTCATGGGTTACAGATAGCATCTTTCCATATAGGAATGTAAATAGTTCAGCTTTAATAAGTCCCTTATAATTTTTCTTTCCTGTTTACCTTTTCATGCTTCTCTTGAATCTTGTATTTGAAAGTCAATTTTTCTATTTAGCTCTAGCTTCTCAAGAATGCATTAAATTACTCTACATCATTGAATATCAATTCCCCTCCCTGCATTGATTACACTCACTTTGGCTGGGTAGTTTTTAATTCTTGGTTTTAATCCTAGCTCCTTTGACCCCCCACAGTATCATATTTCAAACTCTCAGATCCCTTAATGTAATATCTGCTAAAACTTGTATTATTCTTATTGTAATTCTACAGTGTTGAATTCTTTCTTTCTGGATGCTTGCTATATTTCTTCTTCACCTGGAAACTTTGAAATTTGGCCATAATATTCCTAGGAGTTTTCCTTTTGGGATCTCTTTCAGGAGATGATTGGTGGATTCTTTCAATTTCTATTTTCCCCACTGGTACTAGAATATCAGGGCAGTTTTCCTTGATAATTTCTTGAAAAATGGTGTCAATTTTTTTTTTGATCATGGTTTTCAGGTAGTGCAATAATTTTTAAATGACTTCTTCTGGATCTATTTTCCAGGCCAGTTGTTTTTCCAATGAAATATTTCACATTGTTTTATATATATATTTTTAAAGATTTGCTTGGTTTTGTTTTATTGTGTCTTGATTTCTCATAAAGTCATTAGCTTCCATTTGCTCCATTCTAACTTTTAAGGAATTATTTTCTTCAGTGAGCCTTTGGACCTCCTCCTTTTCAATTTGGCCAATTTTGCTTTTTAAGGCATTACTCTCCTTGTTGGCTTTTAGGACTTGTTTTGCCATTTGGGTTAGTCTATTTTGTAAGGTATTATTTTCTTACATATTTTTTGGGTCTCCCTTACCAAACTGTTGATTCTTTTTTCATGTTTTTCTTACATCACTCTCATTTGTCTTCCAAATTTTTTCTTTATTTCTCTTACTTGATTTTCAAAATCCTTTTTGGGCACTTCCATGATCTGAGACCAATTCATATTTTCTTGGAGACTTTGGATATAGGAGCTTTGACTTTGTTGTCTTCTTTGTTGTCTTGTTTTGATCCTCCTTGTCACCAAAGTTAGTTTCTATAGTTTGAGTTTTTCCCCACTGTTTGGTCATTTCCCCAGCCAATTATTTTACTTTTTGATTTTTTTTTAAGGATGGGCTATGCTTCCAGTGTGGCGGGTGCACTATCCTAAGCTCCAGGGGTTTTAATCAGCTATTTTCAGAGATATTTCTAGGGACCTGTAATTTTTCAGTTCTGCCAAGGTAGTACGATCTAAGGAGAGGTGTTTACTCTTCTCCTGGCCTGTGCTCTGGTCTGTGAGTGAAAGTACAGGATGGATATTATTGATTTCCTATTCAAATAAATTCCTGGGGCTCCCTATTGATTCTAGGATCAAATATCATTTCACCATCATGCCATCTTTAAAAAATTTCTTTTCATTTGTTTTATAACATCTATGATTACTAATACAGTGTTTATATATGTAATTTATAGATAGGTCTCTATATATTTAATGCTCAATTAATTTGATAAAAATATATAATAAAAAATATAAAAACCATTGAACTAAAAAATGAATTAGATGATAACTGATAATACAGGATTTGAGAATTTAATTGAATTGTATTTGAAGTGAAAAAAAGATATAAACTAGTTTCTAATTATATGAGAATTTATAGTCTTTATAAAAGAAACATGATTACTTATTAGAAGTCAGAGTGGATCAATAGAATATGCTTTATATTTGTATAATTATCAGTTCTTTTTCAAAATGTGTTTAACTTACAAATTATCATCTGTGAGACTGCAGCCAAGTCATTTTAATTCTCTGGACTCAGTTTATTTTCCAAATGCAAAATAGAGATAACAATAGCCACATTGCTTCTCTATTTCACATGGTTTTTGGGAAGTCAATCTAAGTTTTTAAATGTGTATATAAACATAAAAAGTATATCAATGTGAGCATCACTTCTACTCTAATGGGTCTCCAGTTAAGACTGTAATAGTTGCCTGTTCCCTCTTATCCTGGCTCAAAGGTAGTTACAACCCAACACTAAAACATGAATAGAAAAGAAATATCAAATATGAGCACTTTCAGTTCCTTATGTATTATATCATTCCTGTCTCTCATACATATTAGGCTAACACATTGCTTCAAATAATTCTCCCCCTTCCTATAGAGGTGGTAATATCAGGGAGGGAAATTGTATTGCATTTATTCATAGATAATTATAAGTTTTATTAAAGAGATGTGAGAGAAATATTATAAATATTCCTTCTTTTTACATTTAAGTAAACATTTTATAGGATTCTGTTTGATACTGGAACCAAGGGGGAAAAGTGAGTATAATTGGGTGAAATTTCACTTGTAACAGCCTATTTTTCCTGGTTTATTTCATTTATACAAAATTGATCATTTATTGTGTATAATAATACAGGAATACTTTTAATACTTGGATTTAAAATAAAAAGAGGAAAAAATACACTCACATTTTCTATAAGGTTGTATTCCCTTTCCCCTCCTGCCCCAAACAATTTTCATATTGTAGTAATTTTTCTTATGCCTTCTACATCTCTCACCCAGGAGACTTGTGATCACCAGAGGGCATATGGAATGTGTGGCATAATGAACCAGACTGCACTGAGTAACTTCCTTATGCTATCCTGACTGCTGTAATAGAAAGCTTGGCAATGTGGCCAGTAGTACGTGCCCAGGCATATTTCAGAGTCCCTAGTCTTACAAGTTAACCTGGGTTCTTGACATGCTTTTGATTTTTGAAATCACACTATAGAAGTAAGATGATAGGCATTATGAATCCAAGGGAGATAGTTGGCCCGAGGGAAGAATGGGAAAATAAACCTTTTTCCCTGCCAGAGGGCAAGGCTTTTAAGACAGCCTTTTCTCTTTAGATGAGGAAAAATAAAAGGCTTCCAGACAGATGTGGCTCTTGGCACAGGGCTCTCTGACTGTATAGACCAGACTTATGCATTCAAAGTGCTAACTGGGTTATGGTACTTCTTTACAATTTAAAAGTCCTGCTGTCTCTGGCTTGACTCTGATTATCGTGGACCAAAAATGGTACTTGGAACTTTTCAGAATTCTGCATTCTGCTTTTGCAACAAAGCTGATGTGTCCTTATGGCTTGCCCTTTTTGGAAATAGTCTCATAGAAAGTCCCTTGTCCTATATTCCATTCTAATAGCACATTGCATTTGACATGAGTAGGATATAACTTCATTATAGTCAAGCTGTTTTCTTTTCTTGTCTTTTTTTAAAGCAATTGGTGTTAAGTAACTTGCTCATGGTTTCACAGCCAGTTATTTTGTGTGGGCATTAAGTATCTGAGGCCAGAACTGATCCTGGGTCTCCTGACTCTGGGCCGGCACTCTTACTGGGCCACCTGGCCACCCCTTTCTTGTCTTGATTGAATTTTCCACACTAGCACTGTTTTAATGAATTAATTCAGTAAATATGTATTAAGAATCTATCATGTAGTACCCCATCTCACTTCATGCAAATTAATTTGTACTCATTTTGCTTTTACTCCTCTGCATGAATCATAACAATAATAATAGCAAACAGTTTTATAGTACTCTATGGTCTGTAAAGTCCTTTACAAATATTGTCTCATTTTATCTTACAAGAAACCCTGGGAGGTAGGTGCTATTATTACCTCCATTTTACAGATGAAAAAACTAAGGCAGACAGAGGTTAAGTGATCTCTCATACTTTCTATTATATCTATTTTTAATCAATGTCATTACAATCTCAGCACACCTTGAGTTAAATTCTAGATAGTTTTTTCCTTTAGATTGATTTCCCTACTTAATTTTGTTATTTAAATTGTTTCAAGGACTCTTGTTCCAATGCCTCATTGTAGAATGATGGTAATCCTGGATTCTTGAAGGACATTCCAGTGGAATATAAATTTTAACAGTTTCTACCATGCTGGAAAACCTTTACTTACGATTTTAACAACTGGGTAAAGTCTTGTTCTTGAGGACTTGCCTAGCTAAGTATAGAAAAACTTTTCTCCAGTTGACTCATTGCTTAATTATGAATTCCTTACCCATGGCAACCCATAAAACAAAGAAAAATGCAAATTTGTTCTCAGGCCTATGTGCTACCTCCCCCTTCCCTTTCTGCAGTAATGGGAGCAGAGTGGCAGATCAGCAAGCAAAGATTCATACACATTTTAGTTACTATAGGTGCTCTAGATGTGAGAGCCTTGTTCTGTGTCCAATTAATGAACAAACAGCTGGAAAAGTTAAATCACATCAATCTTGATATTTTCATTATAATGAAACTATATTCTTGAAGTAAGGCATACATAGCAACTCATACCTTTTTGATGAGTAGAGAGTCAGCAACTATAATCTATCTAGTAAGATTCAGAACCACCTGACTTTATCATCTGCCCCGTCACATATCAGAACTCAGACATCTGCCCTGGCGCAGTCCCTGAATTATTGTCACCTGAGCCTTTACATTCATCCTGTGACTGAATTTCCTATATGTGTTGTCTCTGCAAATACTATGTAAGCTCTTTAAGAGCAAGAAATGTCTCACTATTCTACTTGTGTATCCAGTGTGCTTTGCACAGTGGTTTAAGAATACTAAGCATTTATAAATGATTTTCCATTTGATTTTCATGGTAGGATTTTTTTTACTAGGAAATATAACAAATACGTTATTTTAAAATTTATACCTGTAGCTCTAAATTTAAATAGTCAATTTATCTTTCTGCCTCAATATGAATTTTAAGACCTTAATACAATACCTGGTTCAGACTAAGCACTTAATAAATTACATTGGGCTCACTGACTTTGCATGTACTTGAATGCTTAGTTTTTAAAAAGTGGCTATCAAATGTTCAAGTGTTAGGAGGAAATTTTTGTAGCAAAATGAATTTTCTTCATTTCACTATTACTAAGAAAAACTGAAATATCTTCTTTTGTCTCAAAAAATCTTGAAAATACTTTAGCATGGGAAATCCATTGTTTCTTATAATAATATAGAAGCACCTTATATTCTGCCCTCATGTCATCATGTAATTGGGAAAAAGAGGATTGTATTTTAAAATGTTTATTTCTCTTATGTTAGTTGTACTCATATTAACTTTTCATATTTCTTGATACAATTGATTGTTGGTAAAGAATGCAACTTTTTCAAATGCACAAGTATATACACATATTGTTTGCAAATCTCACATAGATTTAGCTTAATCAACATAGATTTGTATATCATTCTACCATATCATTTTTATTAGAAAATCAGCAATTGTATTGGAATTTTAATTTGATATAATATTACCCTCAAGAAGTTTTTTAATGTAAAAAATGTTCTCTAACAGTTTAAGCAACATATGTAGATGCAATTATATGAACATTTTGAACATTTATTGCTTTATCCACTTACAATATACAATAGAGTGATTTCAGTTTCTCAATTTATGGATTCCAAAGATTTTTATACCTATGGACAATTTCACTTTCCACCATATTATATGCAAGTATAATCATTAGAAGTTGCCTTGATTTGATTTTCTGAGTGTTATTTTAAAGTTAATAGTTCTAGGTAACACCAAAGTTTTTCTTGTTGAGTGGGATATTTTGCATTTAGAAATTCTGAAAAAAGACAAACATTCAATACTCCATTTGACATTACATACCTGGTTTCTGAAAAAAAATATTTTTTGAAAAGCATATAATTTTTTTCTGGAAAAGTTAATTTGTAGAGCAGCAGTCCTAATTAGGCCCTCATCATTTCTCACCTGAACTATGGTAATAACCTTTTTCTTGGTTTCTCTATCTCAGGTCCTTCACCAATCGAATTATTTGTTAAAGTGACTTTTCTTTTTTGTTTTAAAAATTTATTTATTTACTCTTAGTTCTCAACATTTACTTCTTTTTTTTTTTTTAGAGCAATCGGGGTTAAGTAACTTGCTCAAGGTTACACGGCCAGTTATTATCTCTGGGTGTGGTGCTGAGTATCTGAGCCCGGATTTGATCCAGGTCATCCCGACACTGGAGCCGGTGCTCTTATTCGCTGAGCCACCTGGCCGCCCCTAAGCAATTGGGGTTAAGTAACTTGCTCAAGGTTACACAGCCAGGTGTTTCTGGGTGGGTGCTAAGTGTCTGAGCCCGGGATTCGATCTCCAGGTCATTCCAACACTGGAGCTGGTGCTCTTACTCGCTGTGCTACCTGACCACCCCTCAACATTTTCTTCTATAAGATTTTGAGTTCTAAATTTTCTCCCCATCTCTCCTCCTCCTGCTACGAGACAGCATGCAATCTGATATAGGGTATAAATGTACAATGATATTAAACATATTTCCACATTAGTCACATCGTAAAGAAGATCTAGCACCAAAGAGAAGAACCATGAGAAAGAAGAACAAAGAAAGAGAGAGATAGAGAGAAAGAGAGAGAGAGGGAGAGAGCTAGCTAAGTCTATACAAGTCGGTGTACAGTGTTCTCCTGGCTCTACTCACTTCACTAAGCATAGGTCATGTAAGTCTTTCCAGGTTTTTCTGAAGTCTGCCTGCCCATCACTTCTTATGGAGCAATAGTATTCCATTTCCTTCATATACCACACCTTGTTCAGCCATTCCCCCAATGATGGGCATCCCATCAATTTCCAATTCTTTGCCATAAGGTGACTTTTCTAAAGTAAAGTTCTAGTTGCTCCCTAATAACTCCTCGATTAAATATAAACAAAGCTGTCTTGACATTTAAAACTCTTATTTATCTGACTTGCTGTTTTTCTGGCATTCTTACTCCCCATCACAAATCCTATGATCCCGTTTTGCTGGTCTACTCTCAGTTCTTTGAAGACAGCTTTCATATTTAGATTCTGTGCTTTAGCTCGGACTATCCCCTGAGCTTGGAAAATTCTACTCCTCCTGTACCTCTTGGTTTCTCCAGGTTCCTTCAGAGCTCAGCTTGAAGGTCTGCAGAAGACATTTTTCCAGTCTTCCACCTACTTGTTCCTTCTTCTTCAATTACCTTCTATCAGTTCTTCAAATATTTTTACGTACCTAGTTATCTCCTTCATTAGAATGTGAGCTCATTGAGGTTGGGTACAGTTCTTGCCTTTTTTTTAATATCCCTGGAGCTTAGCCCAATGCCTGGCACATAACATTTAATAAATGCTTGGTGACTAACTGACTAATTGGCTGGTCAACCTCATCAATTTATTCTGCATGTATACTTCTAAGATGTCCTTCAATATATTAAATTTTCTGCTATCTGCACCAATGCATTTGCATAAAGTAAGTATGTTGTATTAGTATTTGTTCCCTATCAACAGTTGTACTTTTGAATTCCAATAATAAATATATTAGATTATACTTTCTGCAATTTAGTCTTTTTACTTTATTTCTCTATATCTCCATTGATACTTAAATTGCCTCATTGTATTTTTCTCTGATAGTGTCAGCAACTCTATGAAATTTTTTTCTTCAAACTAGTCAATTATCTCTCCATTGTAAAGTGGTGTTACTTCCTTTAAAAATTTGAGACATTAAATACATACATATATGTGTATGTACATACATATGCATGTGATTTTTCTTTTGTATTTAATTATAGAAAATTTCAAGTGGTTTTCTATAACCATTTTCAAAGTACTTCAATTTTTAACAACTTTCAGATTATATTATATATTTGAAACTAACTTATATATTGCACTTACATGATATAAATGATGTTGAGGAATATAATACATTATGATACATTGAAATTCCACACAGAAACAATATAACATTGATTTTACATACTTCCTGTTCAAAGGAATGAACTGCACAATAAGTCAACTTACCTGTGACATAAATAACAACCAATGATAGTAATGTTTGCAGGTCATTACCATGTCAAGTTTCAACAAGGATGGATTCAAATTTGACCTCAATTTACACATATCATTAAAAACAATCATCAGGCTGCATTTAATCTCATCTGGAATGAATTTCTCAAAGTTAGTCTTTACTTCTGTTTACTTTGATTTAAACTTAGTTTTCATATTCAAAAGTGGAAATATTTATTCAGGAGGTGTAATAGAAATGATAATCATTTCACCCTAGACAATAGGGCCTTCCTTCCTAGGAAATATATGTTCCACATTTCGGATATTTCTGCTTTAAGGATTTCCACTATAATCCTTCCATGAAGTTCAAGGCTTTGTCTTTGAAGGACAGAAGTTTTTGAGGGAGGAGAATAAGTGTAAGTATACCCTTTATCGTGTTGCCTACTATGTGCTGGGCACTATGTTAAGCACTTAAAAATGACCACATATTATTTGATTTGAACCTTACAACACCTCTGGAATGCAGACAATATTATCCAACTTTACAGTTGAAGACACTGAGGCATACAAATGTTAAGTCGCTTGCCCAGTGTCTCTAAGCTAGAAGGTGTCTGAGGCAAGATTTAAACTCAGGTATTCTTGACACCAGACCCAGCACTCTATTCATTGCATTTCCTGCTGCCTCTATAGGCAAATTTATCTCTACTTCTAGAAGAGAGGTCGATTCCAGCTGCATATGAATATAAGTGTAGGGTTTTTCTCCTCCTTTGTGATTAACATAATTGTAGAATCCCAAGGCAGATAACAGAAATAAACTTGGGATATCAGGAAGGGTTTCAATAGTGTAGGAATATATTGTCATAAAAGGAGACAGTCCTTAGTCAAGATGTTCTTGAAATGAACTTTTGATACTGTGGGGATGTTTCTTAAAAACCTAAAGGCATAACCAGATCTTCATAGGGTCATATTGTCTACCACTGATCACTTCCTCTACCAAATAGTGTTTCTCCTCTGGGATGATGTGGTGACTATTGCTTTTCCTGCCACATGATGCATCAATTATATCAATGGTAGAATGTATTTGTTCTGGGTAATGATGATATATAGGCACAACGTGAGGATCAATTTTTTTTGCATGGACCATGTGATAAACATTTTGATAGTACTGACACTAATAAGTGAATTAATGTGGTTGTAGCATTTCTGTTTTGTAAAATGAAAGGACCAATTCTTTACTTTTAACACTTTGAATTTTATTTTCATGAAATCAGGGTACATGTCAGACTATCACTAACTTTTTCTATTCTCTGCAATAAGTTTGTAAAGCCAAGCATGAACATGTTTCGTAAGGACTGCTGTTGTGAATAGCTCTAAGGTTCTGATCACAGAGTATAGTGAACTCTCTATTTATTCAGCAATAAACTAAAATATTCACAGAAACCAACGTTCAACATTCACCATGATATAACATAACAACTTATTATTAAGGTGGCCACATAGTCTTAAACAAAAGATATCATTCAGTAAGTCACAATCTTAATTAATCAATATAAAGTTACCCTTCTAAAATCTTCCATCTTGATTGGAGACTGGCTTCCAATCACCTTTAACTCAATCATCCTTAAAGAGCAATCATCCTTAAGAGGTACAAAGTACAAAGTTGTCCCACCCCTAGGTCACAGTAAATTGTGATCTTGTCAGTTAGCACTAAGTATCCAAGGAAATGGCCTTTCATCTTGATTCCAGGCTGACTCCAAAATTGCATGGTCCCTCTTCCATGCTCCCTGCCCTTGCTGAATTCACCCAATTGTCACCTGAACTGACAGGTAGGTAACCCCAAGCTTCTGTTTTATTTAGTTCCTATCCCTGTTCCAGTTCCAGTTCCTGTTCCCGTTTCTGGGAAGACAAAGTTTAACAGAGCCACCACAATATCTACAAACATCAAGCTTAGCAGCATTAAAACAATATTCACATACATTGTTGGCACTATCATCTCAATTCACTTTCTACCTGTGAAATCAACACAATCCAACAGACAGGATGCTTCTGTCTGAGAAAATAGCACAATTCAACAGATTCCTTCTATCTGACAAAGTAAAACAATCAATAGACAGAATGCTTCTATCTGACAAAGTAACACAATTGCAAGTCAACAGACAGAGTGCTTCTGTTGGACAAACTATACAAATCAACAGACAGAATGTTTATATCTGACAAAGTAACACAAACACAAATCAACACAGACAGAACAGACAAATAGTGTTGGATACCACAAATGTTCTCTCTCTCAGTTATGCTCAGTCCCAGCTGTGCTTAAGGTTTTATATGATCAGCTCCTTCCTGTTCCATCCCTTCCTGTTGCATCAGCAAATTCCTCCCCCCTCCAAATCACAGGCAGGGCTCAAAGGCACTTGAATAGCTGAAACAAGGTGCTAAGTACTCCTTTGCTTGCCATTACAAAGCTCTAAGTAAGTGGTCACTTTCCTTCAAAGTACCAATAATTTCTGCCACAGGAACCAGTATCTCTCATTTGGTGAGAACCAGGTTCAAAATATGAAAGATAAAATTATCATAAAGAAAAAGAGAGAATAGGAAGGATACATAGAGGGAATTGAAAGAGGGTCAAAGCCAGAATCTTGAGGACTATCTACTTTAAGGAGTTGGGAAGTGGATGAAGAATCAGTAGCAAAAGGAGAGAAAAAGGGAAGTCAGAGAAGAACTAGAGTGTTCAGTGATGTGTCTGAAGTGTAGGGAGGAGAGAATATGGAGAAGAAAGAGTTGGTGAACATTGCTGAATGCTGAAGAGAGTCTATTAGTATCCTCAGCCCTAACACACTGATTGGAACATGGTAAGTATTAAACGAATTCTCATGGATGGATAGATTGATTGGAAGTGTATAAGAAACAAATCCCCATCTAACTTATTTTAATTGTAGAATGTGTCTCTGTTTTTATGCATTTGTTTTCACAAATATTTTCTTAGGTTAACAAATAGCTATGAAATATTTTTAATGTCTATTATTTCTTTGTGATGTCTTTTGAGATGATTAAAACCCCATGTATTTTTTCATTGATTTAATGCCATTGTCCATCAGTTTGTATTTCCTTCAATAAGGGAAATGAAATGAAATTGTCTCATTTCCTTCAGTTTTGTTTTTTGTTTTTTTTTTTAAAGCAATTGGGGTTAAGTAACTTGCTCAAGGTTACATGGCCAGTTATTTCTGGGTGTGGTGCTAAATATCAGAGCCCGGATTTGATCCCAGGTCATCCCGATTCTGGGGCCGGTGCTCTTACTCACTGTGTCACCTGGCTGCCCCTAAGCAATTGGGGTTAAGTGTAGCGGTTACGTTGGTCTAAGTTGCTCAAGGTTACACGGTCAGGTGTTTCTGGGTGGGTGGTAAGTTTCTGAGCCCAGATTCGATCCTAGGTCATCGTGACTCTGGGGCCAGTGCTGTTACTCGCTGTGCAAGTAAGATTTTTTCTTCAGTTTCACTGATGATTTTAGTGAATAATAATTATTTTTATAAACCTTTTTACCTGAGCTCTGTAGTGAAACATCTGAAACTACAAATCATAGTTTTCAGAGAAGGCACAATTGTCTTGATTTTTAAATAAAACTTTCCCATGCCAAGACCTGAACAAGCTTAAATGTAGGCTTTGTTAGTTCTGTCCTCTAAAATTACAATGACATAAGGCTGCTGCCAGCTTGTTTATTACACATGCATAAAAGAGTAGTTTTAGTTAGAATGGAACAGAAAGTCCAAGTCATAACCTTGCAGCTGTTGTATTATGGGCATTTTGTGGCATCACTTTTAAGTAAAGCTAACTCTAAGTTTTGCTTGTGGCAATCAGCAGAGAATTTAAAAAGGTATTGGATGTGAACAAGGGTGCTGTTTCAAGTGGGTCCTATTTAATATAATGTGGTTTCAAGTTGGAGCTGATGTAAATTATAGACAGAACCGTGTCCATGATCTGTCACGATGATGGAGATAATTAGTATTTGATATGGGCTGATCAGATAGGGCTTCTATTCCACTGGAAGGCAGATGATGGGATGGTGAGAAGAGAACAAGTCTGTAGAAACAGCCCTTTTAGTCAGTGAGTCTGTAAGGGGCGATGACCAGGCACCAAAATCACACCTGCTCTCTTTTGGATTCTTGTCTGACTTCTTTTCGGTAGTCCTAAGTTCATGTGATTTTTTTTTACTAGGATAGGACTATTGCATTTATAAAATGGGCTAGACTAGCTTATTTACCCTTGAGTATTAAGAAATATTCCTTGCATTTAATTCTCTATTTACTCTCCATAGAGAGACACAATATACTAGGAAGCAATTTTTCTCCTGGTAACCTCAACTTGATAACCCCTGCTTCTCACCCTGAAACTCTACAGGAGTACTTCCTCTGAGAGAATTTGGTAGTTCCAAGAATTTTACTTTCCTTATAGATCTTGAATATATCTTCATGACAAGTTCCATTCAAGGTTTCTTAGCTAGCACTAGTGTACCGCTAGGAGCCTTGGGAGATAGAGCATTAGATTTGGAGTTAGGAAGACCTGAGTTAAAATCCTGCCTTAACCACTTATTATGTTTGTGACCCTGAAAAAGTCACTTAACCACTGCCTGCTGGAGTTCCCTTTTAACATCTGTCTGCCTCAGTTTTCTCTTTTTTAAAGTAGTGTTAAAAAGACCCCACCTCCCACGCTTATTGTGAGGATAAAATGAGATAATGCAGGTTGTTCCAAAAGTTCTTCTATATTTTAAGATATTGAAGTTTAAAACTGCATGAAGACTTTTGGGATGACCTGTATAGGTAAAGTACTTTGCAAATCTTAAAAGTATTTGCCATTATTATAAAGACTTGCACATTAGAATATGAGCTTATTTTTTTGAGAAGGGATTGTTCATTCTTTGTATTTTTATTCCCAGAGCCTAGTACATAGTAGGTGTTTAATAAATGTTCAGCACTTAGCTGAATGAGTAGTGTATAGGGACATTCACACATGGTCTGTGTTCAATCTTGGCAGAAATAAACAGCTCCTATGGCACATCCTGGAACTAACATGAGGATAAATAATGCTGAGTCTCTGTGTCACAGAAAGTATATATCTTCACCATATCCACTGACCAATAATGATAGGCATGTGCTTTTTTAAAATATAAGCTATGACATTATCCTTGAATCCAGAAACAATTATTATATCATTTTGGTGGGATCCAGATCCCCTAGGATCCAGATCTGTGGTTTTTTTTGTGGGGAAACACAGGTGTATTCCCTCTACTGAAGCAGATGAGCTTTTCTGTAACTTTTAACCTTAAAGACTTACTTGGAACCCTTAAAAATTACAGAACTTATCCATCACAATAAAGGCAATATGTATCAGAGGCAGTATTTTAATCCAGTTTTTCCTCACTGCAAGACAGACCATCCATTAAGCCTTGTTATAGTTCATACTACAGACAATCCATTTGGTCCTGATACATCTCAGCAGGACACTTTGCCTTGTTCCTAAATAGGACCTGTCAAATTGAGCCTAAATCAGAACTATATGCAGACATCTTATACTATGAAAGTCCAAAAGATAGGAGGGGGATATATAAAAAAGGGTAAATTAAGTGGAGATCATATGGAATAGTAAGTAGACAAGTGGGCTCACAGTCAAGAAGGCCTGGTTTCAAGTCTTCTTGCCTTTGACTCATGCTGTCTGTGTAGTTCTGCCACAGTCAGGTAACTTCAAAATTATAAGTTGCATGTCAGGTAATGATTGCATTAATATAGGGAGTTCCTCACTGAGAGATCACTCTTCTGACAAAATCTCTGCCTGAGCCAAAATTCATGCAAATTTAGCAGGAGGAACTCCTAGATGCGGTTCAGGTTTCCTCAGATGAGGCAATAACATCAAATACTCCAATGTGATTATAGCCATAGACCACACCTCTAATGCTTCTCTTCTAGTGCATAGAAATAGCTACCAGGTTGCCTATGGGTAATTATGTACTGACATTATCGAGAGTACATAGAGTTATATGTCAAATGATCCTTATATCCTCATTTCAAGGTTTACATTTGACACATTTTTTTTTATATTATGTACTTGAATGAGATGAATGAGTGAGGTATGGGTGAATGGGAAAAACTGACGGTGCTCTTACTAGTATAACTATATTCTATTCATCAAAGTGAGTGTCCTGGATTTTTCCTGTATCCAAAGGAAACCTCACAGATCCACTGGCATATAGAGATTATTTATACAAAGGTTGAAGACACATTGACCTTTCATGATTAATGCTACCTTCTGACAATTAGCATTGATGAATCACACAGCAATTACCTTGTATAGTTAATATTTGAAGTATGTAAAAGGGACGAACAAATCTATGAAAATTTCTTACTAATATATGCTTCATTTTTAAAAGGCACTATTCAGAGTACCCCATAGAATGACATAAAATGTTATAAAGAGCAGTATAGAGTTGTCTGTCAAAGTCAATGGAAGGACAACTTCCCAGCTGTCAAAAGATATTTGTTTTCAGCAAAGGTTGGAAGCTAACTCAATTGCCTGGGCTTTGAGAAAGAGTTCTTTTCTTTCAAAGGGGTTTACCATAATAACTGCAAATCAGATACCTGTTTGTAATATAAATTGAGGTCTGTTTAAAAATTTAAGGATGTCTAAATTATATATCCCTTGCTATGGTGAATCATCTATCAAGCATCTTAGGCTAAAGAAGAGATATCTAGAATAAAGATTCTCATATCTCCCCTAAATTTAGAGCCTATGAAAATCTCCTGACATTTTTTTCCACCTGTTAATTGGCTTCTGATTTTATGTTAATTCAAGGTACCTTTGGTCAGAACCCCATTCCATTCTTCAAATGGAATTACAATTCCATTCAAACTCATTAAATACCACAGTAGGCCTCCTGATCCTACTAATACATATAATTTAAAATTTTGGTATGGGGCAGTCTCTAATTTACAAGATTTGTAACCCAAAATTTTATTTCCAAATCTGTTGTTTAGAAGACTGAGTTTATTTATTTTCCTGTAGAAAACTTATTCATGGTAGTTAGATTCTCAGGCTAGTCCATAGAAGCCTATTTAACTCCTGATTGTATTTGAACTACTACAACCCACTGCTTTGCAGCTATATTTTTCTATCATTTTCAGAATCCAATGTTGGAAGTCAGAAGAACAGTTTCTTAATCACACTCTATCCTTCTGTCTCCAAAGTTAAGAATTTTTCTACCTCTAAAACACTAGTCATTATGCTCGGAGGATCCACCAAGATGCTAGTGGTAGAGGATGGATGATATTATGGAATAGAGTTTTGGGAAGATGGATGTTAGAAAATTGACAGATAGAAAGCTATAGGAAGAGGACCCCATTCCTGCTTAGCCCTCAAAGAACATTTCTTGGCTAGGCAAGAGTTCCTTTTCAGTCATCACCTTCATTTTCTTTTTTCTTCGGACTGACTCTTTTTCTAACTATTACTTTTTGATTTGGGTGGTTCTTACCTTCACAAAGGATGCATAATAACCCTTTGAATGTTGCTTTTAGTATTTTTTTCCTAAAGGAAAGGAAAATGAGAGCAAAAAAGAAACCCTCTCACATATCCTTTTACCTACCTCTTCTTTTCTCCCAATTAGACCCTGGAAAAAGAGAAAAAAATCATACAGACTTGCTAAATGGTGGCTATTTGTGCATAAAAGGGTAGAATGAGATTCATAAAATGATCATGAAACAGTATCACTTCCTTGTTGTAAACAAATCCAAATTTTCTGTTCCAGATAATTTATTCTTTGGCATAATGAAAGAACTTGTGGGTGCAACATTTTGTTGCTGGACAAATAACTGGATTTTCAAAAAAGAAAATGAAGGAGGATTTAGAAGGTCATAAAACAATATGCTAGTTGTTGATTATAGAACAATTCTCATTCAGATCATTAACTATGTAATGCGGTGGATAGTGTTTTGGACCTGGAGAGAGGAAGGTCTTCATTAAAATTCTGGCTTAGACACTTAGTTGTTTGACCCTGAGCAAGTCTTTTAACCTATGATCTCAGTTTCTTTATCTACAAAAGGGGGATAATCATAGCACCTACCTCACAGGCTTGTTGTGAGGATAAAAGGAGATATTTGTGAAGGACTTTACAAACTTTAAAACACTATATAAATACTAGCTATTATTATTATTTGAGGATAATATGGGTTAACTTAAACAAATTTTATCAGATCAACATGTACTTGACAGTTACTAAGTAGATGAGAAACCCTAACCCTAACCCTAACCCTAACCCTAACCAGCAACCATAATGGAACGAACAGATGCCATTTTGTACTGATTATTATTATCGTGGACCTGAGTTTGAAACCAAGCTCTGTTACGTACCATCAGTATGACCTTGAGCAAAGCACTTTAAGTCTGAGGACTTTGGATTCCTCATGTAGAAAATGAAGTGTTTGGAAGATTTCCCAGAACTATTTAAGTACTAAATCCTATGATCTACATGTCTCAAGAAAGCTATGTCATAAGGGCTTTTCTCATCATTTCCTTAAAAGAGTGCTGAGAAATCAGAGGCTACAGGGTGAACAGCAAGACGAGGTTTCTAGGTGTGGGTAGCATAGTGTGTGAGAAGGCCAAATGAAGATTGGAAGATCTTTTATGGGACAATTGTTGATTGAAAAAGATAGTCATTAGCAGAGAGTAGATTAGAGAATAGTGCTACCAGGCTTTCTCTGCCATTTCTTTGTCCTCCTGCCAGGGTTCCTACCACAGACTGTACCCATACCTACACCATCCACAATGCCTTGAAGAAGTAGGAAGAAGTATACTGTTTCTACCAATCACCAGTGCAGGGGGGTGGGGTAAACAGTAGGGAGAGAGAAGGAAGGAAATAGTAACTTATTAATAGCCAGGAACTATACTAAACATTTTATAAATATTATTATAGAGACATAAATATATAAATTTATGCAAACATAAATATGTATATATATTATTTCACTTGATCTTCACTACAATCATGTGAGTTAGGTTCTGTTATGATCCCTGTTTTATTACAGTTGAGAAAAGAGGTTAGTAACTTGTCCAGGGTCACACAGATAATAAATGACTGAAACTGCATTTGAACTCAGATCTTTCTGACTCCAGGCCCAGAACTCTATTCACTCCATCACTTAGTTGCCTCTAAGATCTTACATTTTCACAGAAATACTGACACATCTCTTCCATGTTTATTTGTCCTCATAACAACTTTATCCATGAATATCTTTGGTAAGATACTGCTTAGTTATGTCTTTTGCCTGCATTTCTGAAAACTTGCTTTTTCCTCCATTGCTTTGCATTCTTTTATGATTAGATACTGTTTGTAATCTAACATCAGCTTTCCCATATTGTTTTAGCAAAGATTTTGCACCCATGTTGCCCTGGACTGACATTTTCTTCTGTTTGTGATAAAGTGTCTCCTTGCCAAAGCTGTTTCTGCTTTTCTTTGATCTTACTGTGGTAGTTTTATATCAGTTAAATTTTGCAGCAAATGACGCTAAAGTTACTCTTTTTTATATTTCCATTTCCCACATGACATGTGAAGATTTCTTGAAAGAAATGGGGATGTTTAAACTGGGAAGGAGATATTTATATTTTGGGGGCTAGGATAGCTGCTGTTAAGTATCTAGAGAATTGTCCTCTGGAATATTAAGATTATACTGGAGCTATTTGTCCCCAGGGGATAGCACTAAGAGGATTAGGTGCAAGTTTTAGGAAGGGAGATTTAAATTTGATATATGTGGGATGCACTACGTTTTTTTTATAACCCCTCTCTATTTCAATACTGATTTTCTCTTCCTTCACTACTCCCCACAGAGCCATTGATATAATTTGTGTCTGATGATGCTACTTTTTTTTGCAGGGTGCTCTGTTGCAAAGGGGTTTTGTCCACTATTGAGCTACTTTCTGCTTGGTTGAAACTTGCTGATCTTCTGAGACCCTGCCAACTCTATGTATCTCTACATGGCAATATTCTTCTGCCATCTCTTAGTGCCATGGTAAATTTCAGGAGTTATGCAACCCTTCCACTTTAGTGGATCCATTGAAGTGCTAAAGTAACAGTAATAAACTACAAATGGCACGAGACACTAGTCTATATTTTGTTAGATTTGTTTGAGTTCATGTTAATGGCAATATGGGGAATTGATGGATATAAAACTGGTCATATAGTGGATAGAGCATTGAACCTGGTGTGAGGAAGACCTGAGTTTATATTAAGTCTTAGATACTAGCTATCTGACTCTACCAAGTGTCTTAACCTTTATTTACCCCTCTTTCTTCATGTGTAAAATGGGGATAATAATAGCACTTCTCTCACAGGGTTTTTGTGAAGATAAATTGAGATAATATTTGTAAAGCACTTTGCAAACCTTTAAGTGTCATATAAATGTTAGCAATTATTATTAACTTTTACTATTTCCTGGCTTGGCATCCTATGTGGTTAAAAGTTGCTCCTGAAATAGCAGACCTGGAAATGTGAATATTACTTTTTAATCCAACAAAGCAACTGTGGAAAAGTAACAACCTTAGCCACATAATACTGTGTTAGAATGCTGGACTTGGTGCCATGATGCCTGAGTTCTAATCCTAATTATACCCTTTACTGCTTTCATAAGGTGCAAGTAGGACTTGAGAAGGTAGCTTAATTTCTAGTCATCTCAGTGTCTTCTTATGGAAATTTAAGAGGTTAAACTAAGATGATCACTAAATTAGCTTCCAACTCGAAATGTATGTTCTTATGTATCATATCCGAGGTGAAGCATTGAACAGAGTAGCAGTTGTTGCTTAATTGTTTCAGTTGTGTCCAACTCTTTGTGATTCCATTTGGGGTTTTCTTGCAAAAGATGATAAAGCAATTTGCCATTTCCTTTTCCAGATCATTTTACATATGGGAAAACTAAATCAAATAGAATTAAGTGACTTGTCCAGGAACACATAGCTAGTAGCGTCTGAGGCTAGATTCAAACATAGGAAGATGAGTTTTCCTGACTCTAGGCCTGGCAATCTATTCACTGTTCCACCTAGTTGCCCAGGACTATGTACCTCAGAACGAATTCTCTGGCATTTAGAGCTTTCATAACCCAGCTTCAAGGTCATTTTCCAGGTTTATTCTGTATTACTCCTCTTCATGTCTAGCTGAACAAGGATTCTTGATGAATATTCCATATAACACTCCATCTGCTGTCTCCATGTCTTTGCATAGGTTATCTACCAAATCGGGAACGCAGTCTTTCTTCACCTCTACCCCTTAGAGTCCCTAGGTTCCTTCAAAACTCAGTCAAATACAACCTTCTTCAAAAGGCCTTTCCTGCCTTTCATAGCTGTTAATACCTCCATCCTTCCATGAAATATATTTTATATTTGAATATATCTTAGAATATATAACATACGTAATACAAATAATAACTATATTCTATATTACGTATGTGTGTTGAGTGAGATGTAGGACTATAAGACAAGTCATGTAGTAGATAGAGTATTGGACCTGGAATCAAGAAGACCTGATTTCAAATTCAGTCTCACACAGTATATTCACACATACATTGATACTATACATGCATGTTTTCCCTGGTAGAATGTAAGTTCCTTGAGGGCAAAGATTGATTCATTTTTCCCCTTTATATTTCCAGCTTCTAGCACATTGGCAAATAGTAAGTGTTTAGTAAACTTTTGATGATCAATAGGAATTTAGAAAGACCTACAGAGAATATCTAGTCCACCTGCCAGATTTTGCAAATGAGCAAATAGAAACGTTGGGAACTGAAGTGAATTGCCCAAGGTCATCCAGATTGTAAGTGGCAGAGCTGGGGGTTCAAATACTAACTAGTGTTCTGACTTCAGAATTACTTTTTGATTCAATATTCCCATTCTTATCATAACATCTACAAAAAACATCAAAATGAGACAGTGTTTAGTGTTTTGTTTTATATCACACATGTTAAAGGAATGTGAACTTTCTGATTTCCTCGCATGATTATGATTTGGGGAAAGATCAAGCAATTATGTTTTGTTCTGTGAAATCTCTTTGGGTAGCACAAGGATATGGTATCAAATTTGCTTGGTCAAATTTTATACTTTTCTGAGTGAATTTTCCTTTGTTAATATTTAATTACATGAAAAATATATCTGTATCTATATCTTGTAGGCATAAAGACCTAAGTAATTTTCATTTGTCCTTTGTTCTAAAATATGTTTGTAAAAATTGTCACAGAAACAATTAGAAAAAAAGATCTTTATCAACCATAAAAGAATAAGGGACAGTAATGGAGATTTTTATTTTTTGGTAATGTGGAGAAAGCCATTGAGGACAATGATCTCATTGGGAAGCTCTAAGGTTTTCTTTTATTTTTTAAGGTAACTTTGGCAACTCATCCACCTTATGAAAAGCTAAGAGGAAAAGAAAACATGCCCTGCACAGCAGGAAGTTTCGCTGCCTTTCATATTTCTAATTCTAGGCAGCATGCAGTCTGTTCCAAAGATCAGGACAACAAATGCCAGGCTTTTAATCAGAAAGGTATTGGCTGTGTAGGGACTTTCAGATCATTTACCCCCTCCTAACAAAATCATGCAGATTCCCTTCAGAATATCAATGCCAAGACCTTTGTCCAGATTGTGAAGAGAGGGTTGCAAAGCACCGAAGATGAGCAGTGATTTTAGGTGAGGTTAACATTCTTTCTCTGTGTTCAGAAAGGAAAAAAAAAAAAACAAAATAGAAAAGGTAAGGTCTTCAATCTAATTTAATCCTCTAATGAAAAGAAGAATTAGAATCCCTGTAATGTGGAACTAACCTTTCCCTAGGGTCAAGTAAAAATTGTTTTTTCTTCAGCTGTATCTTGGTAACGCTGACTGCCCAGGGCTATCTGAAAGATGGAGTGAAACCTATTAGTGTGAGAAGCAGTTGAGTATTTTTCAGACCTTAAACAGTGCCTTTGAATAAGAGGATCCCCTTTTGAAGAGATATAAGCACTAATTATTTTTTGTCCAAAGAACATTTGATCATTTTCTTCTGTATTTTCTTTTTGTGGAACTGACGAGATAGATATTTTCAAAACTCTTCATATCTACCATGATTTGAAACCTCTAGCTCTCCAAAGTATTTAATTTTGAATATTAAAATCATGGATTTGTTTGAGGAGCAATAGTCTCCCTAAAGAATTTATACTCCTTATCTTCAAATACATAATTATGAAGACTCTCATTGGACTGCAATTTAAAATTAATTTCTTTTTATTTAACCTCATGGGTGAAAAGGCTAAACTTACCCAAACTTTGGCTTTATATGAATTTCTTCCATTTCTTCATATAAATATCAACAAAGATAAGTTAATTTATATAGGTTACAAGTCATGAAAAACAAAGTAGATTACCAACCAAATTTGGTTTATGGTAATACTGTACTTACATAAAAAAGTCACAGTGACTGCATCTCCGAGATGTATATAATGTGGTATTTGGCCATTTTACTTATTAGTCTATCTTCCTAAAAAGGCTGATCATAGGACTTTTATTTATATCATCTTTCTTTTAAGTGATTTGTATAGCAAGACTTTGGCCATTCTTAAGAAGCTTTGAAAAAAGTCTAATAAACTATAAAAAAAGAAAATTATCTATGATTTAGTCTAAATCCTTTTCCCCCCATTTTTATTTTCTTCTTCCAACTGATTATATCTATTTACCCTTTGCAGCAGAAATGTTCTAAAACACTTTTCTTGTAAAATTATGTTTCCAAAGTATTGTGTTAATAGTTAATTGTGACATTTTAAAATACATTTTATATCTTTATCCCTTCAGGCCTTTTTATCATCTTCAATGTTTTATTTTATTTCCTTCAGGAAGTTAACTTTTTTGAGGAGTAACATGCCAAGAAGCAACGTGAAAGACAATATATAGAATTCATAATGCTATGGATGGGGATAAAGACCTTTAATTGAGTTCAGAGAATTTATTGTGTAATGTAGCCTGACTTTTTATCATTCTACTCATTTTTCATTTCAGTATATTAATTTATTGGCCACCTGAATGTCCATAATTCTCTCTATTTGTGCCTTCTATTTATTTTTTATGGATTTAGTTTATATGCCAAAATATTATAGTTTCTTTTCTTTAACAGTCAGTCAGTAAACATTTAGTTAATGCCTACTATGTGCCAGACACTGCTGAACAATCTAATGGGGGAAGGTGACCGAGTCAGGATAGCAGATTGAGAGAAGCAATAGAATCTACATCTCCCACATACCTCCTCCACAGAGAGTTAGAGAATTAATTAGACTCAATTCTGATTAAGAAAGTAAAAAAGAAAACTCATAGTGTGTCATTTTTTTCCATCCCAGAATAGCTTAGGGAGATAGACAGAGAGGTCTGCCAAAATTGGGGCAGGAATCTGGCCAGAAGTGCATGATAGCAATGGTGAGGAGAATTCCAGCTCCCAGAGACTGAGAGAGGGCCAATACAGGGTGCCAGAAAGAGATCCCAGAAGATACTTCAACAAGAACTGAATGTAAATACAAGTGCCATCTGTCAGCTCTGACACCTACCACACAGGGTCAGGTCATACATATAGGGCAGAGCTATGGAAGAAATATGGAAAATAAGAATTAACAGTTTGGAAAAAGAAGGATAAAACCTTGCTACTTGAAAATAACTGTTTAAAAAATAGAATTGTCCAAATGGAAGTTGATGACTTCATAAGAAATCAATAAATAACACCAAGACAAAAAATAGAAGAAAATGTAAAATGTCTCATAGGAAAAACTGACCTAGAAAAGAGATTAAAATGAAATAATTCAAGAATTATTGGGCTACCTGAATTTTATGAACAACAATAGCAAAAAAGAACCAAGACACCATATTTTTAAAAACTTGTAAAATTTTCCCAATAGCTTGGAACCACAGGGCAAAATAGGAATTAAAAGAATATACTTCCTGAAAGATACCCCAAATGAAAATTCCCCAAAACATTATAAACAAATCCAGAGATCTCATGTTATGGAAAAAATACTGCAAGTAACCAGAGAGAAGGCATTCAATACCAAAGAGCCACAATCAAAGTCTCACAACCAAAATCATAGTCACCAACATCTTAAGCAGAGACTTGGAGTGTGATATCTAGGTTTACAACAAAAATAACTCCCCCAGTATTTATTCTATTCTATAGAAGAAAAAGAATGAACATTTAACCTAATGTTCAAATACTTTCTAAGTACTCTTGATGAAATGACCAGAGATAAGTGAATAATTTGACATATAAATACAGGAGTCAAGAAAAGTATAAAAAAGTAAACATGGTGAGAAAGAATAAGGGATTAAACATAGATACATGTAAACCCTCAGAAATTTTTCACTAGCAGGGATGATGTAACAGCAAGCACCCCAGCATCCCCAGGGTGGCTGCCAACACAGGTTCTTAATCTGCTTTTCTAAAGGAAAGCAACTCAAAATGGGTTAACAATCTTGCTTTAATCAATCAAATATATCATTTACCTTGTTAAGGGGACAAATTCAGCACCCCAAACTTCAGAGTATGCAGACAGAAGTTACAAGAAAACAGAAAAACATATCAAGCAGACAGGCCTCCAACTGTCTTGACCATTACATGCATACCTAGTCAGTTAACCAGAGAGGGAAGCATCAACCTTTGGGTTTTCAAGGCCGGCGGGCTCTCAACGGCTGCCCAGAGTTCTCATCTGGTCAAATCACACAACGCTTCTCAAAGTGAACCCCCAAACAAAGTCTCACATTAAGGTTTATATAGCCTTCTCCAGGCTCAGATAATGTAACAACCCTCTTGACCCACTGCCCAATCACAAAGTATCTCCTCAAAAACAAGCCTCCCACCACAGGCTCCAGGTGCACTTAACCTAGGGGCAGGGAAGATCTTAAAAATCTACATTCCTATAACAGATGGTAGTGGGAGTCTAATTAGACAGAGGCTTTAAGTATAATTCTCTTTGATGAAGATGATCTTAAAAAAAGAATGGAATCAATGAGAAAGATGAGTGGAATGGGAAGAAGCTGAGGAAGAAGAATGGGGAAAATTATCTCATAAAAGAAGCGCACAAAAAGGAATTTATACCATAAATAGGGGACCATAAATTGAATCAGACACTTCCATCTCACTCTCATCTGAACAGATTAAAGGAGGGAAGAACACACACAAAGAGTTGGATACATAAGTCCTTCTTACCAAAAGCAAATAAGAAAGAAAGTGATTAACAGAAAAGGGCGAGAAGAGCTAAGTCTATCATCGTAAATCATCAGACAATATTGTTGTTGCTGTGAACAATGTTCTCCTGAATCTGCTCACTTCATTTAGCATCAGTTCATGTAAATCATTCCAGGTTTTTCTGAAAATTTTCTGCTCATTATTTTTTATGGAATAATAGTATTCTATTACATTTGCATACCACAACATGTTCACCCATTCCCCAATTGATGGACATCCTTTCAATTTCTAATTCTTCACCACCACAAAAGAGCTGCTATAACAATTTTTGTACATGTGGGTCCTTTTCCCTTTTTTTGTGGTCTCTTTGGGATCCAGACCTAGTAGTGGCATTGCTGGATGAAAGGGTATGGACAGTTTGATTGACCTTTGGGCATAGTTCCAAATATTTTCCAGAAGGTTTGTATGAGTCCACATCTCTACCTACAATGCATTAATTTTCTAAATTCCCACATCTTCTCCAACATTTATCATTTTCTTTTTCTGTCATATTAGCCAATCTGATAGGTTTGAAGTGGTACCTCAGAGTTGTTTCAATTTGCATTTCTCTAATCTATAGTGATTTAGAGCATTTTTTTCAAATGATTATAAATAGCTTTAATTTATTCATCTGGAAATTGCCTGTTCATATCCTTTGAACTTTGATCAATTGGGAAAAAAAACTTATAATCTTGTAACTTTTGCTCATTCTCTACACATTTTAGATATGAGGCCTTTATCATAAACACTTGTATAAAAATTGTATCCCAGCTTCCTGATTGCCTTCTAATCTTAGTTGCATTAATTTTGTTTGTACAAAAACTGTTTGATTGAATGTAACAAATTTTATCCATTTTGCATTTGATGATGTTTTCTTTCTCTTGTTTAGTCACAAATTCTTCCCTCCTCCATCAATTACTCTCCTAATTTGTTTATACTATCATTCATTATGTTTAAATCACGTACCCATTTAGACCTTTTCTGGTATAGGGTGTGAAGTGTTGGTCTATGCCTAGTTTCTGTCATATTGTTTTACAGTTTTCTTGGTAGTTTTGACCAAACAATGAGTTATTATCCCAGAAGCTTGAGTCTATGGGTTTATCAAACAGTAGATTATTATACTCATTTGCTACTGTGCCTTGCAAACCAAACTCTTAAAGAGGGGTAAGAAAGAAAAAAAGAGGAAAATAGGTATAACAGAATATAATGAAGGGAAATACACAGTTGGCAATCATAAATTTGAATGGAATGAACTTACCCATAAAATGGAGGATAGGAGAGTGTTTTAGAAACCAGAATCCACCAATATGTTGTTAAAAGGAAACACAATTGAAATAGAAAGATATACACAGAGTTAAAATAAAGGGCTGGAAATTATTCTATTACACTTTAGTTGAAGTGAAAAAAAACAGGTGGTAATCATGATCTTAAACAAAGCAATGAAGATATATGATAAGGAGGGAAACTACATTTTGCTATAAAGTAATTTAGATAATTAATCTATATCAGTACTGAACCAATATGCACCAAGTGGCATAGCATATAAACTTTTAATGGAAAAGTTGATTGAATTACGGGAAGAAATAGACAGGAAAACCATAATAGTGAGAGAACTCAGTTTAATCTTTCAGACCTAGACAAATAGAACCCCCAACAATAAAAATTAAAAGGAAAAAATTAAGGACGTGAATAGAACTTTAGAAAGAGTTAAATAGATTTTTAGAAAAATAGCTAGATCTCTGGAAAATATTGAATGTAAGCAGAAAAGAATATACCTGTTCTTAGTTATGTATAACAGATTCCCCAAAATTATTATGTATTAGGGAATATAAATCTCATAAGCATATGCACAGAAGCAGAAATATTAAGCAAATCTTTTACCAAACATGATACATTAAAATTATGTTAAATAAAGGGCCTTCGAAACAAAAATAAAAATAAAAACTAAAAACTAAATAATCCTAAATTATGGATGGGTCAAAGAATGAATCAGAAGCAACCAATGGCTTCATTAAAGATAAGGGCACAATGAGGGGCGGCCAGGTGGTGCAATGAGTAACAGTGCTGGCCCCGGAGTCGGGAGAGCCGGGATTGGTTCCGGCCTCAGATACTTGGCATCCACACAAAATATAACTGGCCATGCAACCTTGAGCAAATTACTTAACCCCAATTGCTTAAAAAAAGATAAAGGCACGATGAGACAAAATACTAAAATTTACGGTATGCAGCTAAAGCAGGGATTTGGGGAAATTTGTTATCTTTAAATTCTTTCATAAATAAAAGATAGAATAGGGGTGGTTAGGTGGCACAGTGAATAGAGCACCAGCCCTGGAGTCAGGAGGACCTGAGTTCAAATCCAGCCACAGACACTTAACACAAAATATTAGCCATTTGACCTTGAGTAAGTCACTTAATCCCAACTGCCCTACATTCCCCCCTCCAAAAAGCAAAAAAATAAAAAAATAAAAGACAGAACAGAACAACAAACTGGAAATGGACCTAAAAAAGTCTACTACAAAGTAGCATTAATTAAATTAAATAAAAACAATTAAACATCAAAATCAAAATTCTGAAAATAAAATAAGAAATTAACAAAATTAGATGTTAGAAATCAATCATTGATTTAATAAAAAGTACTTTTTCTTTTTGAAAAAATAAAAATTTTGAAGTCTTTATTTAATATTTTACTAAATATTAGTTACATGTCAAAACAATTTTACATTTTTTAAACCTTTAAATTCCAAAGTCTCTCCCTTCCTCCCTCCCTCCACCCTCCCATTAAGAAAGCACTCAATTCCACATAGGTTATTTATGTGTAGTCAGGCAAAATGTATTTATAATAGTCATGATGTCAAAGAAAACATGGAGAAGAAAAAACATTCAAGAAAAATAAAGAAAATTAAAAAAAATTGCTTTAATCTGTATTCAGACACCATCAATTCTTTCTCTGGGGATGGATGGTGTTTTCCATTCTAAGTCCTTCAGATTGCTTTATCACTGAGAATAGTTAAGTCATTTACTGCTGATCATCTTATAATTATGCTGTTACTTTGTACCCAGTACATTTCACTTTGAATCAACACATTAGTCTTTCTAAGTTTTTCTGAGAGCAACCAGCTCATCATTTCTCATAGTATGATAGTATTCAATCATAATTACCTACTGCAACTTATTTAGCCATTCCCCAATCATTGGGCATCCCCTCAACTTCTAATTCTTTACCCATGGAGAAGAACTGCTATAAATATTTTTGTACACATAAGTCCTTTTCCTTTTTTTTTTTTTTTATCTCTTTGGGGATGCAGACCTGGTAGTGGTATTTTTAGGTCAAAAGAGTTTGCTTGGTTTTATAGCCCTTCGGGCATAGTTCCAAATTGCTCTATAGAATGGTTGAATCAATGTACAACTCTGTCAACACTACATTAACATCTCATTTCCCACATATTCCCTCCAACACTTATCATTTATCTTTTCTGTCCTATTATGTAATCTAATAGATATTAGATAGTACCTAAGAATTGTTTTTACTTGCATTTCTCAAATTGATAGTGAGTTAGAATTTCTTTTTTCCTATGTCTATAGGTAGCTTAAATGACTTCATCTGAAAACTGATGATATCTTTTGATCATTTATCAATCAGGGAATGACTCTTCTTTTTATAAATTTGACATAATTCTCTATGTGTTAGAGAAATAAGATCTTTATCAGAGAAACTTGATTCAATTTTTTTTCAGTTACTATTACTAACTGTATTTCCCTCTATCCTATTTCCCCTATCCCCACTTATTCTATGATCTCTCCTTTGACCTTATTCCTCTTCAAAAGTGTTTTGCTTCTGATTGCCCCTTCCCCCAATCTGCACTTCTTTCTAGCACCCCCTCCTCTTATCCCCTTCTCCTTTCCTGTAGTGTATGATAGATTTCTATACCCCATTACCTGTGTGTCTTATTTCCCAGTCACAAGAAAAAGAATTTTTTACATTTATTTTTAAAACTTTGAGTTCCAAATTCCCTCTCTCCCTCCCCATCCAGCATCATTGAGAGGGTAAGCAATTCAATGCAAAACACTTCCATAATAGCATTTTTGTGAAAGACTAACCATTTTTTCCTCCATTCTATCCCCCCATTTATTCTATTCTTTCCTTTCATCCTTTCCCTCCTCAAAAAGTTTGCTTTTAATTGCCCTATCCCCCAATCTGCTCACCCCCTTTCATTCCCTTTCCCCCCTACTTTCCTGTAGGGCAAGATCAATTTCCATGCCCATTTGAGTGCATATGTTATTCCCTCCTTAAGTCAATTCTGATCTGCTCATCATTTCTTATAGTAGAGTAGTATTACATCATAATCACATACCACAACTGTAATGTTAAGGGAATTTGAAGATCTTCCCAGCTCCCTAACAGGCCCATGTGACCTTTTTTGAGCTTTGGTCCAGCCCATAGCTTAAGTGCACATATGTGATTCTTCATAAAACTGGGCCAGATTTTAAAAATTGCTGTTTCCCTTAATAAGTATTCACAAACTATACTCTTATTGCTATATTCTAGAATTTTACTAGGATTTTAAGACAAGTCCAATGGTCTATTGTTAGACTCTCTCCATTTTCCGTTTTTGAAAATTAGGAAAATTTTATCTGTTGTCAACTCTATGACATTTCTTTTGTTCTCTAAGGTCTCTAGAATATCAGTGATAGTGGCTCTGAAACCAACTCTGTGATTTCTTTTAGTGTTCTGGCACGTGATTCATTCAGTTTCAGTTATCTGAACTCATCAATGACATTTTGATTTTTCTGATGTTCCCTGTTTATTTATGCTAATCATTTTTGCGTTCTCCTTCCAAGTCAAAGATTATTCACTTTTGCAAAGAAAACAAGAAAAACAAGTGAGCAGGTAAATCTTTTCTCCATTATTTCTTATCCTCATTCTATATATCATGAGTAGTGGTATTTTATCAATCTCTTGTTGCAATTTATTTTACCATAAAGAACAAAGAGCTCCCATTTTACGTCCTTAGCACTCATAAATGACATGAACTCATTTTGGGTTTAAGCACTCCTTATACAAATCTAAGACACCAGAGAATTATTTTTTAATTTATCCATAGCTACTTAAACTTGCTTCCTATCTCATGTATACATATATGTGTGTGCATCTCACATATACATATATGTATATTCCACAATATAAATTTGCATGTATCATATGTATATGTCTCATATATACATATATATGTATATCATATCTCATATGTATGTTTGTATATGTGTGTGTATGTAAATATATTGTGAGTTTGTAAATGGATTACCTGTGTATCCACATTGTTTTCCTTAGGGGGCTCTTCTTTTTCTTCTGTACTAAAAAACATTTGCTTAAATTTTCAGAATTTCTTTTTTCAGCATTTACCTCTCCCTATGTAGTTCCCACTGCAACCTATGATAATAGGCTTTAGCAGAACTATATTGACAGCTTTCCCTCTTCACTTCTCTTTTTAATTCAAAGTCATTCAGTTAAATATTTTTTTTCCTTTTGAGTCCTTGTAGTTATGTGGGCAGTTATCTCTAGAGAGTTATCTCCAAATTTCAGTTTGTCCAGGACAATAGAGAACTTAAAAAAATCCTGGTGTTAGAGCTTTTCTGTGAGAAGAAAGAAGTAAAAGATCTGGAGGGCTAGATGGGGAACAGCAAGCTGCAGCAAGAGGGGAAAGAGCAGAAGAATGCTCCAAAGACACAGAAGAGAAGAAGGAAGATGATGGGAACAGCTGAAGTACAAAAAAACAAAAACAAAAACACCTTGAAACTCTTGATGATGTGGAGGGGGAAAGATGTTTGGAGGGGGAACTATCTGCTTGCTATTCAGGGAATTATAAAGAAGATATATGTTTGCTGTCAGGAGAGAGATCATATGTCAATTGTTGGAGGAATAAAAAAAAAAAACTGTGCTCACTTTATTCAGATGAGTTCTCCCAACATAAAATATGTAGATCTCTTTGTCTTCACTCTGTTGTTCATCTTTCTGAAACACCCTACCTCAATCCCTGGACCCAGTCTTCTTTGCCTATAGTGCAGGATAACTTCCAACAGGCATGGTCTAGGTTTCTTTGAGTACAGATGATTGAACTGAATCAGTGTTTTTTTTTTTTATCACTGTGATGTAGACCTGGGGAGATTCAGCCTTAGGGTTTGATCATATTCCAAATACCCAATCACTGGATTAGCTTGGCAGTATTCATTTACTTCACAGGTACTGCCTCTTTGATTGTTGAGCCCTGAAGCAGTTTTCTAAAGTCTTACTCTAAAATCAAAAGTCTCTATTGTTTTAAATCTCCTGGAATAGGGCATTGAAGAACTCGATATAGTGGCCCCGAGTACTCTACATCATGAAGGTGGTTTACAACATGAATGATAAAGTATTTATTAAGCACTGTGTTTCAGGCACTGTGGTAAGTGCCTGGGACATAAATAATTGCAAGGAGACAATCCTTCCTCTCCTTCATGGGACATACATTCTAATGGGGGAAAGTAACACTTAAAAGAGGAACTAAAAACGTAGGGGAGACGAGGTGTGACAGTTTGGAAATAGTTGTGAAGAGAGGGAAAGGCCTGGTTCTGGGCAAGGTAAGTTCATGAACAAGACCACAGGGTTCTAGAAGCAGAGCCTGCATTCCAGTGGGATATATACATGAGGAGGTGGGCCAGGGTTCAGGCAAGCTGGTTTTGGAAATGGTGTCAACAAGCAATGGAGTGCTCTATTTCAAGAAACATATTAGGTGAAAAAAACATGTCCCCTGAGACCATCAATTAGTCCCTTAGATTTCTCTGTCTCAGTTCTCTGACACTCTTGCATTATTTTCATGATGTATTTTAGGAAGGACTTGAATACCGGCTTCTCTCCCGGTGAGCCCTCCCTCCTTTGCATAATAATCACAACCTTATTGTAAATATTGATTTCCTCCCAATTAACTCTATTGGTTCACTAATTGCCTTTCCTACAAGACTGTTCTCAAACCTGACTTGAAGGCATGATATAGTAATGTTAGGGACATAGTGTATGTGTTAGGGAAGTTCAATTATATAGGCATTTGTTGGAAGTCTTCTTTCTGCTGAAAGAAGAGTCGTCTTGAGAATTTCTTCATTCTTCAAAAAGTGGTGGAACCAATAAAGGGAACTTAAATCCACTATCTGATTCTCTCCAACAAGGAAAAAAAAACTTTTTGCTGAGATGGAAATAAAAACAAAACCACTGAAGAGAAAGGACAATTTATTTTTAGTATTTATTATAAAGAAGAGAAGCAGCATAGTCCATCTTACTTGTACCCTAAATTTGGGGAAAACAGATTTTGAAGGGTTCAGAGAGTGGATAACTAGAATCCTATGGATTAAATCTCTACAGGAGAAGGTGACTTGGGAGTGATGAGAAGCTATCCAGAAGAAAATTCTTTAGATATAAAAACAAATAATTCTGATGGGAAGAAAAATGTAGAGTTGTCAGAAGCAAATGATGTGAATGCACAGCAAAATCCTCAACCAAGCTGAATATATTAAAAAAAAACTTGCTATAGCCCTCTAAGAAAAATACTAAGATCATTAAAACTTAGAGTGATTTACAGATTATGAGAAAAGCAAAAGGAAAAAAGTAGTTTAGTTCTATTGGAGGAAAAAAGGTTAAAGGAAGAGATTGGACTGATATTCAGACTAGATAACATTAAAGATACTATGGTGCAATAGAAAAATGCTAGATCTAGATGTCAGAGGACTCAAGTTCTATTCTTAGCTCTGTCACTTTCTATGTGTGTATGTATGTAACCTTGGGGTCATTGAACCTCATTCTTTATGCTTTCTGGTTCATTGAATACTTGGTTACTAGATATATTTGCTTCTGGAGATCATGTATGCAGACAATTCCACCAGGATGTTTTTCTATTTTTAATTAATAGCAAATAATTTTGATTATTAGTTTATGATCTGATTATAATAGTCCACCTAAATCTTTTTTTTTGGGTAAATTATTACTAAGTTATGCTTAACAAGCAGTGATTCAAGACACAATGCTAGAATATGGGGATACATTTTTTTTAAAGTCTCTGTTCTCAAGAATTTCGTAGTTTTGTTTATTCAAATTTATTTTATAATTTTGACCATTACTAAATGACTGGACCATTTTCTACAAAATGAACAGTATTATTTCTCAATTTACTAATTATTATTCCAAATTCTGCACCCCCTTGCCAAGACCAGAATATGTTTGTTGCTGAAGTTCTTTTGGTTGGGGGCTTAGAGGACAAAGACCTTTACTTCAGAACTGTAGCCTTCTTACACTAGAAATGCCTAGGTTTTATGAATTGCTCTACTCTTTATTAAATGTCAAATATCCTATCTTGACCACTATTTATCATCAGTGAAATGATGGGGTAGGACAACATGATCTCTACAATCTCTTCTAGCTCTATATTACATGATCATAGTATCCAAGTGTTGCTATACCATTTCCAGAAGCTGCAGATTGTGTTTGGGAAACTTGCTAAGTGTGTTGGACTTCATAGAATCTGCTCTTTTCCAAGCTTGATTCTATTTGAGGGAGACCTAAACTTTTGGCAGAAATTTCACTTTCTGTTCTCCTTCTCACAATAATTCCAGATATGTAATTACTTGATATTTGCTGAATTCAACCTTCAAAAAAACCTTGATTTTGCTGGCTATGAGCTTAATACAGTCTGGCTTAGCTTTAAGGTTCTTGGACAAAAAGGACTTTTCTTGTCTATATTCCAAAAATACCCTTTCTGAGCTTTAATTGTCACATTAGTTGTTATTATAATCAGTTCACCTAACTTCCCTGGACCTTGGTTTTTAATCATTAAAAATAGGTACAATAATACTTATAGTACTAATTCACAGGGTTCTTCTTATTTCCTTCTGAATATTCTTCTGAGAAAAGTTGACTTTCTGAAAATATTATACTGATGTCCTTCATTCACATATTTGTAGATGAGATAGAGGGAGGTCATGATGAAGTATTTCTTTGCTTCTTCTGCAGCACAGAATGAATATCTCTAATTTTTCTCTATACTATAAGAAAACCAAAGATCATGAAGAATGTTGGCAGATACAGGATTTTTAAAAGTTCAAATATTTTAAAAGTTGAATACATAAGACTCAAGATTCTTCATCTGCCCCAGCTTAGAGAGTTGCTTTATTGTTTGCCCTTAATTTCAACATATAAGAGAATATAATACTCCCAATTCCTATTTATCTTCATAACTAAAGGCAGAATGGCAGCTGTTTCTTACAGGGAGGCCATTTTCCCTCCTCTTCCTTTGTTGGTATCCTGTACTTTAAAACCAGGAACATGCGCTAGATGAGTTCTGCGGTATCTTTTAAAAGTACAATTCCAGGTCAATCATTCAACGGAGCTAAAATGGTAATGTTCCTCCTTGAGAAAAATGAAGCATTGCTTTCAAAGACTTATCTTCAATGTTCAAGCATATCTTTTTTTCCTTTAGCTTGCTATTCAATTGAGTAGTGATTTTTTATTCATGTGAATAAATATTTCTCATTTATCTTCCTTCTTTTATTGTTTCATTTTGGAATAATTTGTGTTGATATTTGCTTGACAGAAATATTATCATTTTCATACTTCCCTGGAACTGATAATGTGTATGATGTGAAGAGCCAAAATCATTGTTATGAATTATCTGTAATCATTGTCATTCTTATACCAATTGCCAAAGCTCACATTTCTGTAATTCCCTAAGGTTTGCTAAGTACTTCACATAAACCACTACACTATAAGCTCTCAGCACCTCTTTGAGGTAGGTCTCACTATTACCCTTATTTTGAATTTAATGAAACCGAGTCAGACAGATTAAGTAACTCACTCAGCATTGCACAGTTACTTTGTCAAATAAGATTTGAACCCAGTTCTTCATCACTCCAGGTCTACATTTAGTGGCAGTTTATGAATGAAGGAAAATTTGGCAGAAAAAACAAACAAAACAAGTCAAAGCAATGTCAATTTCAGAAGCAAAAATTATAGAAACAGAATTGAAGAGTTGAAGGGACCTAGTGGCTACCTAGTCCAACCTCTTAACTGAAGTAATCCTAACTATCACATATCTGACAAGTGGTCATCCAACCTCTGAGTGAAGGAAGAAGAACCTATCACCTCTCAAAGTAAGCCATTTATTTTTGGATAGCTGTAATTGTTAGAAATTTTTTTGATGACATCATTCCTAAACTTGACTCTTCCATTTCCACACAATTGCTCCTACTTTTACTATCTGGAACCAAACAGAACAAGTCTAATCTAACATAAAAAAATTAATATTACTATAAATAACTGATAGAGCACTTGCATTTTATTTAAATTCAAACCTGAGATTTTGCCACTTAAATTGTGTTCAAATTTCTTGGGAAAGGCAATAATTTCAAGATGATTTAATTTTTTAACTGTAATGGAAGGACTGTGTCTGTCTTTTGATACTAGAGTGACTCAGAACATCTGGCCTTTACCTGATGAAACTTAATTAAGAAAATTTTCCTACCTTAAGTTAGTTGTCTGTCAATTGAGTATTATGTTATGTGTCATTTGACATCTGGTGCCAAATATACATAGGGTAACAATGTTATTTTTTCTATTTTTAAACCTGTTTTTATAAAGAAATATACCAAATTTAGAGCTCCCAAAGAGCAAGCACACTTCCATGACTGTTAGATATTTCAGTAATTCTTTATGTGGGGGGAGTCAAGAGTTTCAAGGACCATTCAACCCCACAAACAAATAGTATCAGTTTTACAGAAGTTCAACGAAAAGCAATATTCAATGCCAAGAACTGAACAATTATTGCTGTTAAAAAGCAACTTATTAAACATTGTGTGGGACAAAATACCCTTGCCCAAAATAAAATCAATGGCAAAGGTTTCTTCAGAGAAACAAAGAGATATTTATTTATTTATTTATTCTCATGAGAAGGGGGAATCTCATCCACCAGAAGCATGAGAATGGTCCAAAATACAGAATATAAAGCTTGTTTATAAACCCCAAAAGGCTACCCTTTCCCCCCTCCCTCCTTTTCTGTCCTGTTCCCATTAATTAGGAGCTGAGGCTCATAATCTTAATCACAAAAATCTACTGGTGTTTCAGGTGAAATGTGAGTAATATAAAAAATATATATAAAAGCAGAAGATACATGTCTAGCAGAATCAAAAGGAGATGAAATATGTCATCAGTATCATTATAGATATGAAAGCAGACAATCTTTTATGAATCATGGGGGTTTTAGGACATGGTGACCTGCCTGGAGTTCCGCAACAGGATTTCCAATTTTATATTTGTACAGATCTGATGGTGGTCAGTGGAAACAAATCTGGGGCATTTGGGCCTGTGGTTAAATTTGCAGTGTCTGTGCTTCCCCTCCTTCACATTAGTTTAGCTTAGCAAAACCTTCAACTTATGACCAGGCAAGTAAGAAAAGGGTTCCAGGCTGCTAGCCTAGGCTGCTAAGTCTTTGGTAGCTTACTACAAATCTGTCTAGATTTTAGAATACTGCCTGAGAAGTTTCCACCTCACACACACATCCAGTTAATAGAAACTTAAATCTGGGGTCCAGAAAATCTATTATTAAGTCTTTAAGAAGTCATCACTTTTATCCCACTCAATGTGGTTTATTATAAGACAATGTTGCTATATTCCATCTCCATTTTAAAAAATTCTGTAATTCTGGAAGAATTATATTTTCATTTTATCAGTACATAAGCAAAGTCTTCATAGGCACCTGTCAGCTAGAGGGGTTTTTACTGATTCCTCTAGAGCATGGCACAAGTTTCTTGAAATTGGAACATTAGAGAAAAGATCAGTAAAACACCCAAAATACAAAAAAGAGATGTTAACTGCTGTAGTCAAAGGAGAAAACCTTTTTTGGACAAAGATTACAAAGAAAGAAATGCTGAATAATAGGAAATTTTTTTGTTCTGATGAAATTTCCTTTTTTTGGTGCAAAGATATACCAAATCTGTTGTCAGCAGAAATCTAAATAATCCCATATGATGGGGACATCTTCCTGACCAGAATATAAATATCCATCCCAAAAAAATTTTGGGGATATTTCAAAAAAAACCTTTCTTGTTCCTGAAGGTTTTGCAGACACAGAGAGAATGAATTCAGATAAATTTACTGATAAACTAAGAAGAATTATTAAATAATTATGAAAATTAAAAAAAATAGAGATGGAATACAACATTACCTTCCACTGAACTACCTCTGATAAAATTTAATCTGAGAAATGGAAATAAACAAGCTTCAATAACCTGGGAATTTGATTGATTAAAACTCATATGAAAAGCTTATGTGTTATTATCAAAGGCATAACTTCCCTCTTATCTCCTTTTCCTCATTTCATATCTCTCAGATGACTTCTGCCTCTATTTTCTTCTTCAATTCAGTCTCATAGTGCGAGGTGGCCTTGTTCCTTACTAAGATAACCCCTCTACCTGTTTCCAGCAACCCCATTCATTCCCATCTCCTCCAAAAGAGACTCCTTTCAGTCACTCCCTGTCAACTGGTGAATCCCCTACTATCTACAAACATGTCCAAGTCTTCCCCATCATAAAACAAAACAAAAACTACCATTTGATACTTCATCCCTGCTAATATATCCATGCTAGCAATTCTCAAACCTACCCATTTTAGCCCAACTATTCTGCTGACCTCCAATCTTATATCTCCAACTGCCTTTCAGACATCTCAAACGAGATGTCCAGTAGACATCTTAAAACTCAGTATGCCATCTTCCATATTATCATAGAGGATTTTACCATTCTTCTAGTCCTTCAAGCTCACAACCTTGGAGTAATTTTCAGTTCCTCACTTATCCTTACCCCATATCCAATTTGTTTCCAAGGCCTGCCAATTTCACATTTGCAAAATTTATCAAACATTATTCATCTTTCCTATTTACTGTCAACACTCTTGTTTAGACCCTCTTTACCTCATAACTGGACTATTGTCATATACTGTTGATAGATCTACTTGCTTTTAAGTTTCCCCACTCCAAGTCATGCTCCATTCACGAAATAATGTTATTTTCCTAAAGTACAGGTCTGACTATTTCATCTCCATACTCAACCATCTTCAGGGGTTCACTGTCACCTGCAGGATTAAATAGAAAATCCTCTGCTTGACATTTATGATTCTTCATAAATTAACCTACTCCTGTCTTACTTTCTTGATTGATTAAAATGAGACCAAACCAAATCAAAAACTACGTGAAAAGCAAAGCATGACAATGAGGTTTTTTTAAATTAAATTTTGTTACTTTTAGCTTACATCACTCATTTCCACAAGATTTTGAGTTACAAATTTTCTTCCCATCTTTCCCCTACCCACCACCTTAAAACAGCGATCCCACTGAATACCCCCTCCTCCAATCTGCTGTCTCCTATATCCTCCTCTATACCCCCTCCAACTTTCCAGTGGGGCAAGGTGGATCTCTATTCGCCAGTGCCTGTATATTTTATTTCCAAGTTGCATGGAAAAATATATATATATATATATATATATATATATATATATTTAAACATTTGATTTAAAAACTTTGAATTCCAGATTCTTTCCCTTCCTCACTCTTCACCCACCCTTACTGGGAAGATAAGCAATTCAATATAGGTTGTACATGTGTAGCTATGCAAAACCTTTCCATAGTGGATACATTGTGAAAGACTGACTATGTTTCTCTCCATCTTATCCCACCCCCCACTTGTTCTATTCTCTACTTTGACCCTGTCACTTTTCAAAAGTGTGTGCTTCCAACTCCCCCCCCCCCAACTGCCCTTCCCTCCACCATCCCACCCTCATTACCTTCCCCCCTACTCTCCTGTAGGGTGAATATCCTATTTAGTGTGTATGTCATTCCCTCCCTAAGCCAAATTCAATGAAAGTAAGATTGACCCATTCTCTTTTGCCTTCCTGTTTTTCACATCCATTATAATACTTTTCCCTTGCCTCTTCTATATGAGATAATTTACCCCATTCTGTCTCTCCCCATCTCCTCTCATTATATTCCTCTCTCACATCTATATTTCACCTTTTAAGTATCATCCCTTCCTATTTAACTGGTCCTGTGCCCTCTCTCTATGTACACCTGTACACATATATACACACACTCACATATGTATTCATATGCCCATATACCCTCCTACATAGATATATATGTGTATATATACACACACACACACACATTTATATCCTCTTCAACTATCCTCATACTGAGAAAAGTTCCATAAGTTACAATTATTGTTTTTCCATGTAGGAATGTAAATAGTTTAACATTGATAAGTTCCTTATGATTTCTTTTCCCTGTTTACCTTCTCATGCTTGTCTTGTGTCTTGTATCTGAATGTCAAATTTTCTATTCAACTCTGTTTTTTCATCATGAATGCTTGGAAGTCTTCTATTCCACTGAATGCGCAGATTTTCCCCTGAAACATGATACTCAGTTTTGCTGGGTAGCCAAATCTTAGTTTTAATCCTAGCTCCTTTAACCTCCAGAATATCATATTTCAAGCTCTTCAATGCCTCAGTGTAGAAGCTGCTAGATCCTGTGTTATCCTGATTGTTCTTCCATGATATTAAAATTGTTACTTTTTGGCTGCTTGTAATATTTTTTTTTTCATCTGGTAACTCTGGAACCTGGCTATAATATTCCTAGGAGTTTTCTTTTTGGGATGTTTTTAAGGAGGTGATCAGTGGATTCTTTCAACCTCTATTTTGCCCTCTGGTTGTAAAATATCAGGGCAATTTTCCTTGAGAATTTCTTGAAGGGTGATTTCTAGGGTTTTTTTTTTGATCATGGCTTTCAGGTAGTCCGATACTTTTTAAATTTATCTCTCCTGGATCTATTTTCCAGGTCAGTGGTTTTTCCAATGAGATATTTCACATTGCCTTCTATTTTTTCATTTGTTTGTATCTGTTTAATAGTATCTTGATTTCTCATAAAGTCATTAGCTTCCATTTGCTCCATTATAATTCTGAAGGAATGATTCCCTTCAGTGAGCTTTTGAGATTCTTTTTCCATCTGGTAAAATCGACTCTTTAAGGCATTCTTCTCCTCATTGGCTTTCTGAGCCTCTTTTGCTATTTCTGTTTGTCTATTTTTTAAGGTGTTATTTTCTTCAGTCAGGTTGTTGACTCTCTTTTTATGATTATCTTGAGTCATTCTCTTTTCTCTTCCTAATTTTTCATCCACTTCTCTTATTTTATTTTCAAAATCCTCCTTAAACTCCTCTATGGCCAGTTCATATATTTCTTGGAAACTTTTGGTGCAGGGGCTCTGACTTGTCTTCCTCCTGCTCCATGCCTTAATCCTTTTAGTCTCCAAGAAAGTAATCCAAAGTCAGACCACTGTGTTTACCCTGCTTCCCCTGCTTGTTTGTGTTGCCACTCAACCACTTGACTCTTGACCTTTTTGACGCAGTAGAACCCTTCGTTCAGAGAGGGGAGCTTTGTCCCAAACTGCTGGGTTTCCTGAGCTGCCAGAGGTATTATATAATCTAATAATTAGTATTAGAGGTATATAGAGCTGCCATCTCTGAGGCCTCCACATGCTCTGGCTCACTGGTCACACACCCCAGGACCTCCATCCTAGACAGAAATCTGCATCTAAGAAGGTTAAAGCAAGAGCAACTATCCCTCAGACTGGTTGCTTGGTCCTCCTTACAATCTGCAGGCCAGGAGCTCTGAAGCAGCCATTCGTCTGCAGCCACCATGCCTCAGCCGCTTCTCCCTCTTGGGGCAGAGGCCTTATCATACTCCTGGACTCCCTGTTTCCAAAGCCAATTGACCTCTCACTTTTTCTTTGGCGTATGGGTGGATGATTCTGGAAATGCCACTGGTGCTTGTGGTCCACTCTCCAGACTTCCCTCTAGTCATGGCCGGTGGGGCCACCCTGAGCCTAAAATCTTGGAGTCAAGAGGGGATGGGCTCAGCTCCCAGCCTGCTGCACTGGACCCTTCCTGCCTGTCTGCTGGGCTGTCTTCAGTGGGAAGTTAGTTTCTCTCTGTCAGTTTGTGGGTTCTGTCACTCTAAAGTTTTTTAGAGTCATATTTTACATGCATTAGAGGAGGTGAAACCAGGAGCCATGAGGAAGTCCTATTTCTACTATGCTATCTTGGCTCCACCCCAGACAATAAGTTTTTTGAAGAAATACCAGAAGTAAAGGTATAACAAGCAAAATATCCAAAATTATGTGAAAGAGAAATGAAAGTATTAAATTAAGAAATTCAGATGGACATTAGGGTTTAAATTGCAATGCTCAAATTAAAAAAAATAACAAGACAAGAAACAAGAGAATACACATTATGAACACATAGGAGAGAAGTTTTTCAAAATAGTAGGTGTTCACATAAAAATTAATTGGTTTTGAACTAAAAATGGCACCTGAAAGAAATTTTTAAAACTACAAAAACAACAGCAAAAACTCCTGGAAACTCACATAAATTGAACATCAAGCAAAACAACTAATTTTGAAGACAGTACGCAGAGTTGTTTCAAATATAAATCTTCTAGGACAAAAATATGAATAAAAATACTTGATGACATACTGTAAGAAATAATTCAAACAAATTAAAAAAAAACAAACATTTAGAACAGAATAGTCCAGAGAACCTGCGGTTTACAAAGAAATATATAGAGCTTTAAATGACAAAGCATGCAGTTTTACATGTCAGAATGGTAATGCTAAAGAAAAAAAATCTGGAATAATAAAGAGAAAAAAGATCTTTGATTATGAAGTAGTCAATTTTTAGAAAGAAAAAAAGTTAAGATTAAATCCTTAACCATGAAAACAAACAAAAACAAAAACAATAGAAATAAGATAATCCAGAAAAACAAAGGATATTTGGGTAGAATATGATAAAAAAAAAAGCTGAACTCAATCCTTAATGAAAAAATATGGATTTTTCAAGAAATTGGTCTAATTTCTTTCATTAAACAACAACCAAAGCCTAAAAGGTCTGCAAAGCTGGTAGAAAAGGAGCAGTGTGTAAATCCCAACATTTTCCCAAAACTACTTGAAGAAGGATGTACAAAGAGCACTAGACCAAGTCGTCATCATAAAGTCTAAGAAGAAGTTATAGTGGGTTATTTTTCCCCATGAAAGACAGTGATTTCAGCTGATTGGGCAAGTGACAACAAAGGGGCTGTAAAATGGTGGTGCATATGTCATTCTTTGACTGTGACTCCAAGAGAAAGGAATGTCAGTCCCAACAGCTCTTACAGTACCTTGAAATACACAATGACCCCCCAAACATAGGGAAATGATACTGAACTTAGTTACAAAGTATAAAGAAGAAATACGAAGGTAATAAGATGTTCAGTATGGGGAAACTTCATTGCAAGCTGGGTTCGCCTTAGTCTTTTTCAAGCTAAGGTCTTTAACAACTCTCAGTTTGACAGAGGCAATGAAGAACAATAGATAATGTCCAAATTCATATGACCAGAGCAGTGACTGTGAATAAGGTGGGAATGAACAGTTTTGACACTCAGTGGCAAACCTGTAGTTGTATTGTCTAGACCCATAATAGGGTCCTGAATTACAAATTTTTGATTAGGAAGGTAGTGATCAGACAATGCTTTAGAATTCAGTGGGATCAAATTAAAATAAAAACAGACCCATGTGGGCCATACATTGACTTAAAAAACACAAATTAAAATTATCTACATTGTATTCTATTCCCATCTGTTTTGTCAAATATTTTCCAAATACATGTATGAAAAATTTACATAATATCTGAAAAAAATTGAGTTCCAAATTCTCTCCCTCTGTTTTGTTGCTTGGCCCTCTTTGAGAAGGCAAACAATTTGATAACAATTATACTTGTGAAATCATATAAAACATTTCCATATTTGTCATATTGCAAAAGAAACTACTCCCAAGACAACAACAATAAAGTAGAAACAAGTATGCTTTTATCTGCATTCAGAGTTCATCAGTTCTCTGTTGGAAGTTGAATATGATCTTTCATCATGCAGTCTTTGGAATTGTCTTGGGTCATTGTCTTGGTCAGAGTAGATAAGTCTTTCACTGTTGATTATCCTTCAAATATTCCAATGTTTTCCTGGCTTAGCTCACTTTGCTTTGTATCAGTTCATGTAAGTCTTCCCAGATTTTTCAGAAATCTTCCTGTTATCATTTCTTATAGTACCATATGATTCTTTTACAATCATATAATACAACTTTTTCAGCCATTTCTCAATTGTTGGGCATCTTGTTTTCTAATTCTTCACTACTACTAAAATCTCTGCTATAAATATTGTTTTGTATAAATAGATCCTTTTCCCTTTTCTTTGAAATCTTTGGGATATAGATAGAAGTGGTATTGCTGAGTCAAAGAGTATGTAGTTTTATTGCCCTTTGAGTGTGGTTCTAAATTATTCACCAGAATGGTTGGACTAGTTCACAACTCCACCAACAGTGAATTAGCATCTTGAGTTTTCCACATCCCCTTCAGCATTTGTTATTTTCCTTTTATGTCATGTTAGACAATCTGATTGGTGTAAGTTGGTATCTCAGAGATGTTTTAATTTGCACTTCTCTAATCAGTAGAATTTGGAGTCATGTGACTATTCATTGTTTTGGTTTCTTACTCTGAAAACTGCCTGTTTATATTTTTAAACCATTTATCAACCGGGGAATCAAATTTCTTTTTTTTTTCTTTATAAATTTTGCTTCGTTCCCTATATATTTGAGAAATTAGGCCTTTATCCGAAAAAACTTCCTGTACTTTTCTCTGAGTTTCTGTTTTCCTTCTAATTTTGGATGCAGTAGTTTTGTTTGTGTAAAGGTTTTTTTTTTATTTCATATAATCAAAAAATCATCTATTTTACTTCCAGTAATCCTCACTATCTCTTGTTTGGCCACAAACTCTTCCTCTAAACATAGATCCTACAGGTACATATTTGCTATTCTTTCCTAATTTACTTCAATATCACCCTTTATCTCTAAACGTGTATTTTCACCTTATCTTGGCATGCAGTATGAAATGTTGGTCTGTGTCTAATTTCTGCCAGACGGCTTCTCAGTTTCCCAACGATTTTTGTCAAATGATGAATTCTTACCACAAAAGCTTGTATCTTTACCTTTTTCAAACACTAGATTACTATAGTCATTTGCTACTGTGTATTGTATACCTAATCTATTACACTGAACCACTTCTCTGTTTCTTAGCCAATACCGAATTGTTTTGATGATCATCATTTTGTAACATAGTTTGAGATGTCAAACTACTATGTGATCTTCCTGATCTTTTTCAAAAAAATTGATTTCCTTGATTTCCTTGCTATTTCAGAAGTTTTTAAATTTTTTTAAATTTTAATTTTTAAATGTATTTATTTTAGATGTAATAAGAATGTAAATTTTAAAGATCTTCCCTGCCCCTAGGCTAATGTGCACCTGAAGCCTGGGGTGGGAGGCTTGTTTTTCAGTAGATACTTCTTGATTGGCCAGTGAGTCAATAAGGTTGTTACATTCTCTGAGCCAGGAGAAGGCTATATAAGCCCTGATGTGTAGCTTTGTTTTGGGACTCACTTTGAGAAGTATTCTGTGATTTGATCTGAATTCTGGGAAGCCGTTGTTGAGAGTCCCCCGGCTTTGAAAAACCCAGAATGTGGAAACCCAGATGTTGACTGGGTATGGATGTAATGGTTGGACAGTTTGGAAATCTGTCTACTTGATGTTTCGGTCTTGATAATTATGCCTGTATACTTTGAGGTTCAGGGTGCTGACCTTTTCTCCTGAACAAGGTAAACGATATATGTCTGACTGATTAAAGTAAGCTTGTTAACCCATTTTGAGTTGCTTTCCTTTAACAAAGCAGATCCAAGAACCTGTGGTAGCAGCAAACCCTGAGGACGTGCTTGGGGTGCTTGCTGCAACATCATTATTTTGTAACATAGTTTGAGATGTCAAACTACTATGTGATCTTCCTGATCTTTTGCAAAAAAAAATTGATTTCCTTGCTATGTCAGAAGTTTTTAAATTTTTTTAAATTTTAATTTTTAAATGTATTTATTTTTAGTTTTCAACATTAATTTCCACAATATTTTGAGTTACAATTTTTCCTCCCCATCTTTCCCCTACTCACCACCCCAAAATAGCAAGCCTACTGAATACCCCTTCTCCCAATCTGTACTTTCTTATATTCTTCCCTGTCACTCCCCTAACTTTCTAACAGGGCAAGATGGATTTCTATACCCCAGTGCCTGCATATCTTATTTCCCAGTTGCATATAAAAAACAATTTAAAAAAACATTTGTTTTTAAAACTTTGAGTTCCAGATTTTCCCTTCTTCCCTCCTTACGTGGGAAGATAAGCAATTCAATATAGTTTGTACATGTGTAGTTACCCAAATCATTTCCATAGTAGTTATATTGTGAAAGACTAACTATATTTCCCTCCAACCTATCCTGCCCCCCATTTATTCTATTTTCTCCTTTGACCCTATCTCTTTTCAAAAATGTTTGCTTCTAACTACTGTCTCCCCAAATCAGCCTTCCCTTCTATCTCCCCTCTCTTATCCCCTACCCCCCTATTTTCCTGTAGGGTAAGATACCCAATTGAGTGTGTGTGTTATTTTCTCCTTAAGCCAAATTCAATGAAAATAAGGTTGTCCCATTCCCTTTCATCTTCCTGCTCTTCCCCTCCATTGTAAGTTTTCTCTTGGCTCTTTTATATAAGATAATTTACCCTAATCTATCTCTCCCTTCCTCCTTCTTCTAATAAATTCTTCTCTCACCTCTTAATTTTATTTTTTAGATATCATCCCTTTATATTCAATTCATCCTATGCCTTCTATGTATACATGGATACACATATGCCCACACTCATATATATATATATATATTACATACACATATTCCCTTCAACTATCCTCATACTGAGAAAGGTCTTATGAGTTACAATCATCATTTTTCCATGTAGGAATGTAAATAGTTCAACTTTAATAAGTTCCTTATGATTTCTTTTTACTTTTTACCTTCTCATGCTTCTGTTGCTTCTTGTATTTAAAAGTCAAATTTTCTGTTCAAATCAGGGTTTTTCATCAAGAATGCTTCAAATTCCTCTATTTCATTTAATATATTTTCCCCTGTAGCATTATACTCAGTTTTGCTGGGTAGGTGATTATTTGTTTTAGTCCTAGCTCCAATGACCTCTAGAATATCATATTCCAAGCCCTTCTATACCTAATGTAGAGGCTGCTAGGTCTTGTGTTATCCTGATTGTGTTTCCATAGTACTCAAATTGTTTTTACTGATTATTGTAGTATTTTCTCCTTGACCTTGACACTCTGGAATTTGGTTATAATATGCCTAGGAGTTTTCTTTTAGGGATCTTTTTCAACAGGTGATTGGTGGATTCTTTCAACCTCTATTTTGCCCACTGGTTCTAGAATATCAGGACATTTTACTTTATAATTTCTTGAAAGATGGTTTCTAGGCTCTTATTTGATCATGGCTCTCATGTAGTCCAATAATTTGTAAATTATCTCTTCTGGATCTATTTTCCAGGTCAGTAGATTTTCCACTGAGATAGTTCATGTTGCCTTCTATTTTTCCATTTGTCTGGATCTGTTTTATAGTATCTTCATTTCTCATAACATGATTAGCTTCCAATTGCTCCAATCTAATTTTGAAGGAGTTATTCTCTTTAGTGAGTTTTTGAAATTCCTAATCTATTACACTGAACCACTTCTTTGTCCCAAATCATTGGGGTTTTTCCACAGCTGCCTGAGAAATTAGGAGGGCACCATCTCTACGGTCCCCACAAGCTCTGGTTCACTGGCCACATAACCCAGGACCACCACCCAAGACCACTATGAAGATCCAGGCAGGCTAAAGCAAAAGGAATTTCCCTCTGAATGGTCACTTGGTCCTCCTCTGATCAGCAGCCCACGAACTCCTGAGGCAGCCTGGTTGTGCACCTGCACAGCTGCCATACCTTCACATTTTTCACCCTGGGGGCAGGGGATGGGCTGAGCTCTTCCATACCCCCTCCTCCCCATTCCAACAGAGTTCCACACTGACCTTTTACTTTGTCTTTGTTGTTTATGGCTTGAGAAGTCTGGAAACCACCACAGCTGCTGGTGATTCATTCTCCTGAAGTCTTCTCTGGCTGCTTCTGGTTGAGGATGCCCTGGGGTTGTAACCACAGCTCAGACAGGACTGTGCTTGCCTCCCAGCTCAGTGTGATAGACCCTTCCTGTCTGCCTGTCAGGCTGCCTTCAGCAGGAGATTAGTTTCTCTCTGTCTCTTTGTGGCTTCTGTAGCTGTAAAGTTTGTTTACAGTCATTTTTTACATGTATTGGAAGTGAGTGGAGCAGGAGCTCATGCCAAATTTGTGCATCTACTCCACCATCTTGGCTCCATAGAAGAATTGTAAAAGCTATTTTTTTCTAGCTCTATAAAATAATTCTTTGGTACTTTGTTAAGTATGGCATAGAAGAAATAAATTAACTTAGATAGAATTGTCATGTTTATTATATTTATGCAGCCTAACCATAAGCAGTTAACATTTCTACAATTATTTAGATCTGTATTTATTTGTGTGAAAAGTGTTTTATAATTGTGTACATACAATTCCATGGTTTGTTTTGACAGATATGCTCCCAATCACTTTATATTCTTTGCAATTATTTTAAAAGAAATATCCCTTTCTATCTCTTGCTGCTGGGTTTTGTTGGTGCTATATAGAAACACTGAAGATTTTTGTGAGTTTATTGCATAGCATGCAATTTTACTGAAGTTGTTAATTGTTTCAACTTAGTTTCAACTAAGTATACCATCCTATCACCTGAAAAGAGTGATACTTTTGTTTCCTCATTGCCTAGTTTTATTCCTTCAGCTTCTTTTACCTGCCTTATTACTATAGCTGGCAATTCTAGTTAAATACTAAATGATAGTAGTGATAATGGACATCTTTCTTTCACTTTAGATTTTATTGGGAAGGCTTCAAGTTTACACCTGTTACAAATAATATTTGCTCTTAGTCTTAGATATATATGACTTGTTTTAGGAAAGGATTCATTGATTCCTATGCTATCTAGTGTTTTTAATAGAAATGGCTGTTGTATTTTGTCAAAGGCTTTTTTTTTGCATTCATTGATATAATCATATGATTTTTGTGGTTTTATTTTTGATATGTTAATTATGCTGATATTTTCCCTAATACTGAACCAGTCTTGTATTCTTGTAGGAATTCTACCTGAGTATAGTATCTGAACTTTGTGACATATTTCTGTAATGCCTTTGCTGATATTTAATTTTTTGCATTGATATTCATTAAGAAAATTTATCTGTAGTTTTCTTTTTCTGTTTTTGATCTCCCTGGCTTAGGTGTTAAAACCCTATTTGTGTCCTAAAAGGAATGAGGTAAGATTCCTCTTTCAGGTGTTTTCCAAATAATTTGTGTAATATTGGAATTAGCTCTTCCTTAAAGGTTTGATAGAATTCACTTGTCAATCCATCTGGTCTTGGGATATTTTCTAGGGAATTCATTGATGGCTTGTTCAATTAATTTTTCTAAGACAGTGTTATTTAAGTATTCTATTTTCTTTTCTATTTATCTGGGTAATTTATATTTTGTAAATATTCATCCATTTTACTGCCATGTATTTGAGAAAATAACTCCTAATAACTGCTTTAATTTCTTAGTCATTGATGGTGTATTTACCCTTTTAATTCTTTATAATTGTAATTAGGTTTTCATCTTTCTCTTTAAGGTATATATCAAAGATGATTTACAAGATATGCAATAAGAACAGACTGTTTACCTTTTATGCATGTAAAATGTAAAACATATATCTAAGATTGTTACTAGTAATTAGATAGTTCTTAAGAAAGATGGGGTAGGGGCAGCTAGTTGGTGCAGTGAATGGAGCACTGGCCCTGAAGTCAGGGGGACCTGAGTTTGGATCTGGCCTCAGACACTTAACACACTTACTAGCCATGTGGCTTTGGGCAAGTCACTTAATCCCAATTGCCCTCCAAAAAAAAGGAAAAAAAATGAAAGAAAGATTGTGGTAGACCTGAGTGTGATATAAGTTTAAAAAATAAAACTGTTTAGGAACAGCTAAAATGAGGAATTATTTTATACAAATGAGGTACCAGAGGAGGAACCAATACAGAGTAATTAGGCAGGAAAGGAGGGCTGTCAGTTCTGGTAACATATTTTCATCCAAAATGAGTTTAAGAGGGAACAATACATATATATCTAGAAGAGTGTTAAAATCTTATAAATTCAGAAAGAAATTAAATACTAAGGAAATAGGGAAAGGGGAAAGCATAATGTAGGGATTTCTAGAATGGAGGGTAAAGGGATAGGTTAAGGAGGGGGTATAGAAGGGTGTTTAGATCAATGGGAATGGGAGGATAAGGGAGGGATCCTGGGGTGGGGGTAGGTTAAGTAATAGGTAAGCAAGGTAGTGGGCAGAAGTAGAGGAGTCAGGAAGTATAGGAAATATGATATACACACAAACATAAAACAGAGATCAGAATTTTTAAGGGAAAGTATATGTTTATATATGTTGTATATATATATATATGCATTTGTGTATACATATATGTGCATGTATATATGTAAATATATAACTATATCCATGCTTAATTGTAGACTTCTGGAGTGAGGGGGATGGAAAGGGGAGGGAAAGAACAAAAAAGTGCACAGTAAAGAACAAAAGAAAATTTACAAAGAAACAAAGATGGATACCTCTCAACATATCACACTGTATTTATTACATAGGTTTTCTTCAAAGAGAAATTTATTGTTATATATTTTGAATCCTCTCATGTCTGCTGTGCACATGACATTTTTTTCTTTTCTTATTTGATATTTAAGTTTATAATATTTCTTTTTCTTTACTTGTTCATTCAAATTTTAGAAAAATAATTTTTTTAAAAAAATGAAAAAAGAATCAAATTAAGCAATGGTTTATCTATTTTGTTGTTGTTTTTTTCCTAAAACCAGCTCCTAGTTTTATTTATTCATTCAATGACTTTTTTTTACTTTCAATTTTGTTAGCTTTCCTCTGAGTTTTAGTATTTCCGATTTGGTGTTGAATTCTGGGTTTTAAACTTGTTCTTTTTTAGTGTTTTTTTAGTTGCATGCTCAATTAATTGATCTGCTATTTAACTATTTTACTGATATACATGGATTGATATAATTTCCCCTTGAGTACTGCTTTGGCTGAATCCCACAAATTTTGGAATATTTTCTCATCATTGTTATTCTCTTTAATGAAATAATTTATTTTTTCTATGATTTATTCTTTGACTCTATCATTCTTTATTTAGCATTAGGTTGTGTGATGGTCAATGATCTTTTAATCTATGTTTCCACATCCCTTTATTAAATGTAATTTGTATTTCATTATAGTCTGAAAAAGATCCATTTAATATTTCTGCTTTGTTTTGCTTTTGATTGTGAGGTTTCATGCCCTAATACATGGCCAAATTTTGTGAAGGTGCCATGTATAGCTGAGAAAAAGTATACTCCTTTCTGTTCCCATTCAGTTTTCTCTAGTAATCTATAATATCCAACTTTTCTAAGATTCTATTAATCTACTTGTCTTCTTATTTATGTTATGGGGAGATTTTTATCTAGCTCTGGAGGTGAAAGTTGAGGTCCCCCACTAGTATAGGTTTACTGTCTCTTTCTGCCTGTAATTTCCTTTCTCTTGAAGGATTTGGATGCTGTGCCATTTGGTGCACATAGTATCATTGTTGATATTATGTTCTTGTCTATGGTTTCTTTTAGAAAGATGCAGTTTCCCTGTTTATCTTTTTGAATTAGTTCTATTTTTGCTTTGTTTTTTTTTTATGAGATCATGATTGCTACCCCTTTTCACTTCAGCTGAAGCAGAATACGTTTTGCTCCAACTCCTTGTTTTAACTCTTGTGTGTTTCTCTGTCTCAAGTGTGTTTCTTGTAAACAACTTATTGTTGGATTCTTGTTTTTAATGTACTCTGCTATCCAATTTGGTTTTATGGTTCATCCATCCCATTAATATTAATGGTTTTTATTACTAACTCTTCATTTCCTTCCATACCACTTTCTTACACTTATCTTTCTCTCTTTTTATTCTGTTGCATCTCTCAAGTCTGTTTTGCTTCTGATCACTTCCTTCTTTTATCTTCCCTCCCTTTTACACCCTCCTGATTTCTCTTGTCTCCTTTCCCCACTTCCCCATTTGGTAGAATAGATCTATACCAGTTGTATACACACATACACACACATTCGACTGGTACATTACACATACACATGTACAATCTTTGAGCCATTTTAGATGTGAGTGAGATTTAAACATTGCCCCCTCCCACCATTTTCACCTCTACTGGAAAAACCCTTCCTTGTATACTTCTTTTATTTGAAATAATTTTCTTCCATTTCCTCCTTTTCCTTCCCACTTCTCACAGGATATCCCTCTGTCTCTTATTTATTTGTTATTCTTCAATCATACCAACATAATTGACTCATTCCCATATCCTAGTCTAAATAAAATCATTTAAATGCCCTAACAATAGTAAAGCTCTCAGAAGACACAACTCTCATCTTCATATATAGAAATGTAAACAACTGAGCCTTAATGAGTACCTTATAATTTTTCTTTCATGTTTTCTTTTTTATGCTTCTTTTGAGTCCTGTATTTGAAAGTTAGATTTTTCTATTTTCTGGTCTCTTCATCATGAATACTTACAAATCTTCTATTTAATTAAATATCTATTTTTCCCTAGAAGGGTTTTATTCAGCTTTGTTGGGCAGGTTATTCTTGGTCACAAATACTAGCTTTTTTCCCTTCTGGAATATCATATTCCAAGTCCTCTGATCCTTTAATGTGGAAGCTGCCAAATCTTATATGATCCTGACTGTAGCTCCACAATATTTGAAGAGTTTCTTGATGGCTCCTTGAAATATTCTCTCTTTGACCAGCAAGCTCTGGGATTTGGTTTTAATATTCCTGGAAAATTTTATTTTGGAATTTTATTCAGATGTGAGTAGGGGATTCTTTCAATTACTATTTTATTCTTTGGTTCATGACTATCAGGGAAGTTTTCCTTGACAATTTCCTGAAATGTGATGTTCAGGTTCTTTCTTTGAGCACAAATATCAGTTAATCCACTATTTCTTAAAATATCTTTCCTTGGGGTGGCTAGGTGGCACAGTGAGTAAAGCGCCAGCCCTGTAGTCGGGAGGACACGAGTTCAGTTACGGCCTGAGACACTTAACACCCACACAAAAATACTAGCTTTGTAACCCTGGGCAAGTTACTTAACCTCAATTGCCCTCCAAAAAGGCAAAAATAAAATAAAATATCTTTCCTTGATCTATGTTTCATGTCCTTTGTTTTTCCAATGAAATATTTCACATTTTCTTCCATTTTTTCATTCTTTTGACTTAGTCTTATATTTTCTTATTTTCTCATGGATCCATTAGCTTCCATTTGCCTAATTCTAATTTTCAAGATATTATTTCTTTCAGTGAGAATTTGTACGTTTTCCCATCATCTGACCAATACTGCTTCTTAGAGAATTATTTTCATCAGTGAATTGTTAGTCACTTTTTCCATTTGGCCAATTTGTTAAGGTGTATCTTCTTCAGTATTTTAGGCGGCTCTTTTACCAAGCTGTTAATTGACTTTTCACAATTTTCTTCCTTTGCTTTCATTTCTTTACCTAATTTTTCCTCTACCACTCTGATTTTGAAAATAATTTTTAGTCTCTTCCAGAAATTCTTATTGGGCCTTTCTTGTACTTATTTTTACTTCCTTTTCTTTGGAGTTCATTTCTTGTTCTTCCCTGTCACTATTTTAGCTTGTGATGATCAGGTTCATTTTTGTCTGTTTTTTGCTCATATTTTCACCCTTTGTTAACATTCAATTCTGTTCCTGGCAGAGACTGGGTAGGAGGAATATGCATGTGGAAGAGTGCAGTCTCAGGCTTCAGGCTATTTTATGCTGCCACTCCAGCTATTTCTGGAGATTTGGAAGTTTTCAGTGTTTCCAAGTTGGTGTGATCTGGGGACAGGTGTGGTCACTGCTCTTCTGGTCTCCACTCTGTTCCTTACCTGAGAAGGATCTCCTATTCCCTTGAGATTACAATTGATACTTCCCTTTTGGACTCCTATTGCTTTGAGATCAGAAACAACATTGTTCCTCAGGTTCCTGATGTGTTGGGGCTGGTAGGGATACTGTCCATCAGTTCTTTTGCATTTTCATTACCAAAAGTCTTTCTCCTTGTCCTTGAGCTCTGAACTAGAAGTGGGTATAGGCAATGGAGTAGTCAAACAGTTGGACCTCTAGTTTCTTGCTTCCTCTTGACTGAAAGTACTGCCCTTGAACTATGAACCAGAAGTAGGTATAGGCAAATGGACTTGCCAACTAGCATCTTATCCTGTGTTCCATGCTAGCACAGGGGTTCCCTACAATCTTTTCCTGACATTGCCATGCACCCTTACTGTCTGTGGCTTGAGAACTCCTGAAGCTGCTTTTTTTTTCTGTCACCACCATCTAGTGCCACCCCTGGCATTTCAGCTATGGGAATTTGTGTCAAATTCTTAAGTTGTCTTGGGTTGGAAGAATATCTCACTCTGAAGTTTGGTTGGCTCTGACACTCCACAATTCAATTTGAAGAATTACTTTAAAATTTTCAGAGGGGAATGTTTGGACAGCTCAGATGACTAATTTCTCTTCTCCACTATTTTCTCAACTATTCTCCAGAATAGTTGCTAATCTGTATTGGAGGAAGGATTTTTTATATTTGGAGTGAACCTAATTCACAGATCCTAACTAAAAAGGCATTCAAAAGAAAGAAAAGAACTGATACTGAAATTTTTTTCAAAAAATAAAATTAAATCAACAAACTCAAAATAAGCACAGAGCAAGAAATATTTAAAAGTAGAGAAAAATGAAAACAGAAATAATAATAAAACAAAGTACTTTATTTTCTCTATTCATATTTTAAGTTTCTACACATCTAACACAGAAAATACATATATAATTGATGGATGATTTGCTTTTGGCTCCTATATAATCATAATTAGTTCTTTCCATTACTTCTTTCTATCTTCTAGGTATAGCACTGTGTTAAATACTGCTTATTTAACTGCTGTGTACATTGGGTCAGAAGCTGTTAAAATGGAGCTCCTGCTTCTTTTCTCTTGGGAGCCTGCCCTATTTCATATAGTCAGTTTTATATTTTAATTGTTCTCCTGAAGAAAACCAGGGTCTGATACCCCTTTAATTTTGCCTGATGGTCTCCTTGCAGGTGTGCAGTGGGGCTCAACAAATTTAATTTTAAGTTTTTAGAATGGAATAATGAAGAAGGTGAATTGAATCCCGATTCAGACCAAAAGTTGCAGCAGGTCTAGGTTCCCTGGTAATCAACACTAATTGAGTTTTAAAGTTTCAAAAGCAAAAGCCATTATAATAGTCAAGGCCAGGTGTTCTTATTTACCCTTGGATTGTAGTCAAACATTTTTCTCTCTTAATTTGTTATAGTGGTTTTTTTAATGTAATAGTGGAAATACAGAGAACCTATTGCTTAAGACAGAAATTCTAATCTCTAACCATGAGGAGGAAAATTTATTTTTAGAAAAAGAATGATAACTTCTTAAAAAATAATATCAGGTATATAAGAGATCACATAAGTCATAAGTAGCTATACTTGGAACAATCATTGCTATTCCAAAAGATGAGAACTGTGAAAGTAATTTCTAAAACTTGGGCTTCAAGAGACCTTGAAAGCCACCCTTGCCATTCCTTAGACAGAAACACACCTAACCCATACTCTATAAACATCTATCTTATTTTTAAAAATCCTTCAGAGAAGGGTATTTGACATTCATAATTTTTCCCTGGGAATGATATCTGGAACTTCCTGTGTTAACTATACTTGATAATTAATATGTCATTAAACTTCTTAACAATTACTTGTTTATATTTAATCAGACTGCTTCATGAAGAAACTTAATTTTATTGTTCTTTACTCAATAGAGTTGAAGAACTTGATAAAATTTTAAAAAAGCTTGAATTGGTCATTGTTGCCATTTTGACTTATTAAGAATGAATATAGTTTCATTATTCCTTCCTTATGGTTCCTATCTGTCATAACCTTGTTACTGAATAAGCATTTATTAAGTGCCTATTATGTGTAAGACACTGATAGGGACAGGGGATATAAAGACAAAAAAATGAAATCATCCTTGCCCTCAAGGAGTTTACTCTTCTTCTTCTTCTTCTTCTTCTTCTTCTTCTTCTTCTTCTTCTTCTTCTTCTTCTTCTTCTTCTTCTTCTTCTTCTTCTTCTTCTTCTTCTTCTTCTTCTTCTTCTTCTTCTCCTTCTTCCCCTCGTCCTCCTCCTCCTCTTCCTCCTCCTTCTCTCTCTCTCTTTCTCTGTCTCCCTCCCTCCTTTCCCTCCCTCCTTCTCTCTTTCTCTTTCTCCTCTCTCCCTCTTTGTCCGCACTTAGCATATAGCTATACATGTATTTCATATAGTATCCTATATGTATGTATGTACATGTAGATGTACCAAACACTTCAGCTCAGACATCTCAACCTGCAGAAGGTAACTATTTCCTGAAAGTCTCTTATGAAACATATTGATGATGATTACTCAGGTTGCTATGATTTTCATGTCAAAGGCAATGGAAAACTTGCTTGAGTCAAAGTGAAAGAAGCAGCCAAGCCCCTACAATTTATTCTATGTATCTAAAAAAATATATTTATTTTATATTATATGATTTATTTTTATTTTAATTATTAATGATAAATTATTTTAATAATTTATATTACATAAATTTATATATTATATTATAATATATATTATTATATATTTTTTCCTATATATTAAAAAACAAATCCCTGTATTCAAAACAGATTGTATATGCACATTACTCCTGTTGCACTGCATAGTCTGTTCTTGTGTCCTGATTTCGTTTAGTTAAATTGTGTTTATTTGAATCTCTGAGTACATGTGCCAATATTTTCTGATTGGAAATATACCTTCATATTTTGGAACTGCAGATTGAATTTATATATATAGTTAAAAGAATAGTACCAATTCATTATATTTGGCAGAATATGGACCTGTCTAGCCCACATATATGGGCATGGGACTGGAATCTGAAGAGACCTTTTGCTATTTGATGTCTCCATTTGGTGGTCATGAATATATGCTCTTCCTTCATTATAAGATCCACTAAAGAAATGATTAATCTTCTTGAGAACATATATTTTTTCTGGTTATTTTCTCCCTTTCTGCATCAGATTTCTCAGGAGAGTCCTTTCTGAATGAGAATCAACAGAAGTATTCACAGCCCATCTCTTTCACTGAAATAATTATGCATCACTGTAAGTTGTGTAGTCATCTTTTCTTCATTTTAGTGCTCTAAATTACTGGTTCAAAATGCCCCTTCCTCTGTGATATGGAAAAGAACATGACACCCTGTTTCCTCTCGGCTGAAGAGCTAATAATGAGAAAATATTATGTCTGCCTTTGGCAAGTAGAGGTCCCTGGAGAAATCTAAAGAGCTGTTCATACTAGCATCTCATTACAAGTGAAAACCTTTATCATTTTTAACTTACTGTAAAGATTGTGTTGTGTGTGTGTGTGTGTGTGTTTGTATGGTTTAGCCTTTAGAATTTGAAAAGTTTTCTTTATGATCTGTGTTTCCAGGCTATCAGCAATGGACAACTCTTGCAGAAAAAATGACTCTAGTATTTTCTCTGAATTATATTTATTTCAACTAGTGGTTTATTAGAGAGAGCTTTATTTTAATCACTAAGTAGTTAACAATAAAAAAAAAAAACATAGAATGGAAGGAACAAAGGAGTCTTTCAGAGACAATGTTGAATAAAATTTTCAGAGTTCTTTTATCAAAACTTATTAGGCATTCTTGTTTCTAAGTCCCCAATAACCCCTTTTTCCCACTAATTTATGTACACAGGATATTGCTTCAATATTCCAAGTTAGTTAATCTCATGTCTGGTATTAGGAAAAATTGTAAGTTAGGTGTTTTGTCTTGGTACCTCAGTTTCTCCTTTGAATGTTATTATTCCATTTAATTATGTTCTTCCAACTTCCCTTTTCTCCCATATCTTTCATTTTCACCTTCAGATCTGAGAGTAGTTTACAACTCTGAGCATTAAATACTGTTTCTTGGGTGTATTTCCATTTTGAGTTTTGTTATGTTTTATGGAAAATATCATCTCTATTTGATCATGTGGTAGCTTGTACTAATTTACATTTTTAATGCCTTTTAAAAAATTTTCTAGAGTTATTTTGACTTTTTGTTCTAGGACTTACCAAACCAAGGGTTAGGAGATCTGTTCTTTTTTTTTTTTCAAAATGAATCATTGAATCATGGGACTAGAATATCCCTTAGAGGGCATTTAGTCAAATCTAAATCTGAGCAGGATCTCTCCAATAAATGGTTTTCCCTTTTTTTGCTTGAACATTTCCATTTGTTTGGTTGGCAGGGAATAAGGAAAAGATTTATGACACATGGAGACCACTTTTGACCTAATACTGGTTTATCTACCCCTAGTCCCCACATAGTACTTACCACATTGTATTTTATGGCTTCCATCAAATTTATATTCTTCAGAGTCTTGGTTCAGCCTGGCCAATGGAAAGATCCTTATTGACTTTTCTGCCCATATTTGCTTGTCAAACATTGCCTTTTCATTTCTACTTGTATCTTGCCTTCCTCACTCGCTATAGATCCACCCTCATTTTGAGCTGAGCTTGGTTTCTCTGATGGTTGTACTGCTAGAGTTTAGTCTCACTATACACCATTCGCCTTAGCCATGGTTCAGTGTCCAGAGACATGATCCTGGCCGGGACTAACTCCTTATATCACTAATGCTCATGTAATAGGGCTTAAAATGAATCTTGCGACGCTGTATTACTACATTTGTGGAGGGACATAAAACTCCTAATGACGAAGAGAATGCTGATGTAATGTTGGAGGCCTGTGTGACCAGTGGAAGTTAGTATTTCTTGGGCAAGAGACTCCATACACTCTTCCAGAGAGAAACACATAAAAGGATTTTGGTTTATCTAGATATGTAAAGGAAGTGAGGTCTTCATCGTGTTCCAAATATTCAGATTTTCTCTCTAGAGACTTTCCCCTTGGGTGAAATTGATTTGAGATTTCAATTTTCTTTTAGCAAATACCTCATTAATTCTGACACATATTATGATATGTTCTTGCTTATATAATGTCTCCAATTTCTGTTTGCTATTTTGCTTGGATAAACAGGTATACTCTCTGTTCATTATTTATGATGATCTTTTGAACACCCCCTGTTTGGTGGGAAGGGGCTCAAATATAAGGTAAAAGTTGAAGACTGCCCTTCTCCTCATTTGCCTTCTGTTTTGAACACCTGAAAATCATACCCTTAAACCAGAAAAAATTGAGTGGGTCAGGTAGATATAAATCTATCCCTCTATCTTTATTGAAAAGATGTATGTCAGATTCCAGAGATATCTATACTACCTGAGAGAATCATCTATGTATTTAGAGAATACATGTGGACTCACATTTTACATATTTTACACTGGTGTGTCCTTGATTGGCTTTTATGCATAATTTATTTTTAGTTTTAGTTCTGTTTTCCTTGTGTCCCAATACAATGATCCTTAACCCAGGTCTCAAACCCAGGCTGCCTTCTCTGTCTATTGTTTCTAAATAGGCACATACTACTCTCCCGTAATCTTCTGCTTGCCTTACTTCACCTTCCTGCCATTTTCTCCCTGTAGCTCAGCCTAGACAGATCTCTCCAATACCTGACTTCCTTTGTTCCTAACTGACTTACTTCATGCATGGAATCAGGAATTTATTTCAGTATAACTATATTTGTTCAAAAGATTCTGCCAAAAGGCTATGTAGGGCAAGTTCTAGCAAATGTTTATACTTCACATGGTTTAATGAGAAAGTGAAGATGTACTTCGTAACTCTCTTATCTCTCAAATCTCACTTCTTAACCATCTATGGTCAGACAGACTCAGCAACACTAAAGGTCAACATAAATTCAAGGAGAAAATGCTCACATTCAAGAGAACCTAAAAATTCCCAAGTGGTCATGGTGAAAAAGGCATTAATTTTTGATAATCAATAAAGTAGTTCTCTTAGTTGGAAATAATTCATTGCAATGCATTGAATTATGAAATGTTAGATTTGGAAGGAACCTTAGAGATTGTTCCATCCAGCTATGTTATTTTACAGATAAAGAAACTGAGAGTCACATACCTAGTTAGTGATAAAGTTAGCATAGGAAAACACAGTGCTCCTATAGAGGAAGCTAGATGACATAGTAAATAGAGCACAGGGCCTGGAGTTAGGAAGACCTGAGTTCAAATCTGGCCTCAGATAAGCAATACAAACTATATGACCCCGGTCAAGCCACTTAACCTCTGTTTGCCTCAGTTTCCTCAATAGTAAAATGACGATTATAATAGCAGCTACCTTCCGGGTTGTTGTGAAGATTAAATGAGATAATACTTATTTTAGAAAAGCAAACCTTAGCACAGTTCTTGGCACAAAGTAGATGTCATGAAAATGCTCATCCCTGCCCATTTCCCCTTATCTGTGGTTGAATGTTACTTATGCCCATGGCTTTCTCTTCCGCTAATCCCAGGACTATCATTTAACATTATTGGGTTGCAATGATAAACAGATTCGATCAGATGTTTCCCTCTTTGCTTTATACAGTTATCCCTGGAGAAATAGCCCTTGGGGAAATAGTCTGGCAGTTTCAAATTTACTAAAGATGAAGTCTTGACAGAAACATAACTATTTCTGGCACGAAGAACTCTCAGAATTATTAAATAGGCTGATAGATAATATTGAGTCCAAAAATAAAAGCACTCAAATATTTTTTAGACATCAAAGGTATCATTATTAGTGGAATTAGATGTTCATATAAGGAAAAAAAAACCCTGCTTCTTTTCTCCTAGATCTCTATCAGGTTTTGCTAAAAAAAACATCCTTGCTGTTTTTTAGAAAAGAAAAGGGACAGGCTCAATCTAATGTTTTCTGAAATCTAAGTGCTGAACTTACCATTGCCTCTGTAACAAAGGTCCCTGCTATCTCTAAATGTCTATGACTTACTGCTATTTGCAGTACCACATAGATAGATTAAAAAAATAAGACCTGAAAGCTTGACTGGGTGATTCATTTTCTCTCTTGATAAACAGACACTTTTTAAAATCTATTGATAAGTTTGAAACTTAATAACCTCTTTGACACTTTCCTCTCACTCCCTTCCCATGTCCAATTAGCTGTCAGTTTTTATTGTTTCTCCCTCTATGATCTCTTATGCACCTCTTCTCTCCTCTTTGCCCACATTACCATTAAGGTAACTCAGGCTCTCATCATTTCTCCCTAAGACACTTGTTCCCAAACTGTGCTCTGCCTTGCAGCAAACACACAGGGGTGCCTTGGGATGTTTCAAGTTTTCTATCTAACTATTTAATAAATGGAACTCTTAGGTATTTCTTTTTGCCTAGGGATACTGTGAAAAAAAAAGGACTGAGACACACGAACCAGAGAAAGTATGGGAACTTCTGCCCTAAGACCATTTTAATAGCTGCCAAACTGGTTTCGCAGACTTGAGTTTCCAATCTGTCCTGGACAAAGTATCAAAATAATCTTACTATTGCATAAATTGGACATTATGAGCAATTTCCCCTGCATAAACAAAACAAAGCAAACAAAAGAAAAAAAAACTCTTTTAGTTACTTTGTCTATAGGATAAAATGTGAAATATTTAGCTTGGCATTTACTACTCTTCACAAAGGTTTTACTTTAGCTTCTCAACCCTAATTTGCCTGAATTTTCTTTACATTCTGAATGCCCTAAATTCTAGCCAAAGTGTACTATAATAGGCTATGATGTCCCAACTCCCTACCCAAATCAGCTGATTTTGCCTGACTACTTCCATCATCATTAATTTCCCTAGGTCCTTCTCTTGCTGCAATGCACTCTTTTCATATCTTCACATACTTTTTTTCATTCAATAAAGATCTGGTGTTATCTCCTCTATGAAGTCTCTCCTTATTTCCCATATTCTTCTCCTCATTCCCCTCAGCTAAAAGTAATTTCCCAATGCTCAAATTTTCTGATAATATTTTATCTTGATATTTTCTTTGTTATTATCACAATCTACTTTGTGCTATACCTATTAATATGCATTTCATATCTTCTTTAATAGAATATAAATCTCTGAGGGGAGCATATAATCAATCTCTCATAGTGAAGCTAGGTGGAGCAGAAGATAGAATGCTGAACCTAGAGTCAGGAAGACTCATTACCTTGAGTTAAACATCTTGCCTCAGACACTTACTAGCTATGTGGCCCTGTGTCAGTTCCAACTTTGTCTGCCTCAGTTCCTCATCTGTTAAATGAGCTGAAGAAGGAAATAGCAAACTACTCTACTGTCTCTACTGAGAAAACCCCAAGTGGGGTCATGAGGGCTTGGATAGGACTCAAAAGAAGGCAGAATCTGATGGCTTTTCCCTACCATCTCTTTTTCTAGGGCTTCTCATACTACCATGCATACAGTAGGCACTCAATAAAATGTTTTTGCCTTAAATTTAATTAATACTTGCTTTTTATAATGTTATTACATTCCCCCACATTTCATATTGTTTACTACAGTCTAGAATTCACCCTTGAATGCTAAAAGATATGTCCATTCATCTTTGGTTCTTAGAATTTATTACTTCACAATTACAAGATGATTAACATTTCCAGAATTAGGGAACTCAGCTCATTTGGGATAAAATGCCACATAATATTCTACATTCCTTTAATTGTAGAAGGAAGACATTTCTAATCATATTAACAAAAGGCTTAGTGGAACCTCATACATTTGCATGAGGATTTGTGTGTTGGTTACTTTTTTAATTGGATGCTCTTTCAAGGATATCTGAAATTAATTGCCATAGTCTCCTATTCTGCCTCCCAATCAACCAAACAATGAGCATTTATTAAGCACCTACTATGTGCCAGACAGTGCTAGTCACAGGATACAAATACAAACAATAAAATCATTCCTATTCTCAAAATATCTGTGTAAGGTCCACTTTGGGGACTGAATTAAAGTAAGTTGGAGGTGACCCCAGGAGATGAGGCTGAGGCTGAGGCCTCACAGGCTGCAGCAGCAATGGGTTCGCACCTGACTCACTACTTTTGGGACCCTGAGGCGGAGCCTGACCCATTGCATATGCCTACCTTTCCCCCAGATTAAGGCTTCCAAGGACCCAAGGAGCAAGTGATGGTGGCCACACAGCAGGAAATGAATGATGCTTCTGCAACAGCGGGATTACTGCTCACACCACCTCATCCAACTACTCAAGTGTAAGAGGGACAGTTTTCCCAACTTCCTGGCCTGTGGCCATGAGAAGCATGTCTAGGACCTCTGCGAGCACCGGGACTGTGTGGGCCGCATGAAAAAGTTTGAGCGGGAACGGCGGTTGCTAGCATGACAGAGCGGCGGGCGAGGAGTGAAGCTTCAGAATAAAAATAGTCATAATTTTACTGAAACCCCAGCTCTTCCCCCATTACCATGTACTAGCTGGATAAATAAACACTATTTTGACCTTAAAAAAAAGAATTAAAGTAATTTTCCAACTTCTTAGAAACTAGCTTTCTGAAATACTTGGGCTTCTGAACTAGCTCTAGAAATAGCTAAAGTAAAACAAAATGCTTTAAACCAGTCTATTTGTGGTTGTTTTGTACACAAAGGCAAATTTATTGTAGGTGGGGAAAGATCAGAATCTGAGAATATACCTAAAGGGCTCTGCCTGGTTAGCCAAGAAAGGAAAGAAGTTCTTTGATTATGTAAGTCCAAGATTTTTGTACAATGGAGAAGTGATAGTAGACAGAAATGAAAGAAAAAAAAAATTCAGTGAAATAAAGTAAAGGGAATAGTGTCATTTTTACTAAATGGAAATGACAATCAGTTAATACTTGGACACTGGTAAAGAACCAAGACATAAATGAAGAAGCAGGATCTGGGTGGTGAAGGTGAAAGCAAAAAGGCAAAGAATGTTCCTTAGAATATGAAATATCAGCATAAAAATGTTGGCATGATCAGCCAAACATATTATGAAGACATTGTACAGAGCTCATGATATCATAACATTAAAATTTGAATTCTTGACAATGATACTTGCCTAAATAGACTTCTGTTCAAAGTAAAATATTATGGAAAACTGAGAGAGTTTCTAGTCTGATGTCTTCTCAGTGGAAATGTTACCTTCTGATGATGACAGTGATGATGAAAATAAAAAATTTTTGGCTGTAGAAAAATCACTGTATTCCCCAACCATCCCAGAACAACTTTGCAATATGTTGAAGGATATTTTATCTGCATGCCTTGTCAGGAGGTAGCAAAAGTGAGAGATTAGAATGAGAAATTAGAATGAGCATGTAAGAAGATATACATGGTTCATTATTAGTGCTACTGTTATGATGGATATTATTTTGAATAGTACTGATAAGTCAAAGGACACAGGTTTCAAGACAAAATGATGATTTTCTAGAGGGCATGGGAAACAAGAGAAAGAGAATTGTTTCAGCTTCTGATCCATGTATTAATTTTTGTAGGAAGGAAGTCACATTACAATGCTCTCAGGAGGCCATAGAATGGCATATGATTTAGTTCTCATTTATGGTAAAGAGGTATACTATTAAGAAGCAGGATTCCATCAGAGTCTTTTTCATGAGGAAAAGCTTCAGGGACACTCCATTGGTCAGTATCCATTCAGGTCTTTCCTGCTGTATTTTAACACATCACAATAACTAATGTTCCTAATGAAAGTCCTGAGTTTTCAAGAAAATGTTGAATTATATCTAGGACACTGTTCAAGAAGGAAGGAAAATATATAATATGACTAAGAAGATTTTCATGAAAAAAGGATGATAATAAATAGTTATACCCATGTTATACTAGACCTCTAAGGTGAGAGCTGTTCTGCTTTTACTTAGCAAACTTTTTGCCTTGAATCTAGTATGGAGGAAAAGAAGCCCCCCCCCCCATACACACATGGGGTGAGGGGGTGCTATTTTAGTTTTCTAATGAAATGAGCAGTTAGGTTGGTTTGTAGCAATGGGTCAATAAAACGTACATTCTTTGTTTAGTATAGTGGGAGGATTAGGAGAACCTCGAACTTCGTGATGTTAAAGGGTGAAACTTTTGTGAGGGACATTGATTATACTTCTCTATGTGCATGGTGTAGCAGAGTGAGAGCTGACCTGGAAGCCAGGAAGACCTGAGTTCAAGTTCTGTTCCTGATATATACTGGCTGCATGATGTTGAGAAATTTATTTAACTTTTCAGTGGTTTAGTACAGTGATATAAACTTCAAATAGAAATAGACAGAAAACACAAATTAATATTATGTTGTATTGTAGTATTGCATTTTTAATTATTAAAAATTTCCCAGTTACATTTTATTCTGCTTTGGAAACTCAAGAGATATTTGCTGTGCCATGTCGGCCATAGGTCACAAGTTTGACACTTCTGATTGAGGCAACTCTCCATGAAAATAAGTTATAGCAAAAGTACTGACTTGTATAGGTAAAGAAAATTTTCTCATCTGGGGGTTTTCTTTACCAGTGAAATCACAGACCTAGTCCCTATCCCATTAGAAGGTGTGGCATAACCATTAACATTGAATTAGGATGGATCATGTGACCAACAAAATGGAGGTCTAGATAATTTCTCTGTTTACTTCTCAAAAATAGAAATTATGCACAAGATAAAGCAATTTCATTTGTCTCCATGGCCTAGAATGCCAAGAACCCAAAGAACTAACAACAAAGAAGAATCCCTAACCCCTAAAATACTTATTTAGCCTCCTTTTCCCACAGCCCATTGTGCTACAGCGGCAGGGCTTTACAAGCCAATCTACATGCCTGTGAGAGAATTTAAGTTTACACCTTGAACCTGTCTATTCTTCCAAGAGTCCCAGAGAGCTAATAGCAAAACTTTTCTCAGGCTGTTATAGCAGTGTATCAGTAATGTATCTATGCTACATCAGAACTCAACCAGATAACTGAAGAAGTTATGGTGGACCCACACACACGTGTGTGTGTGTATGACTGGGTGGGACTCCACTAAGCCTGTGGGGAAAAACTCAGAAATCAGTTTTGTCCCCCTAGAACTAATTTGAGGCAAAGACTAAGGCTGTTCAATCATGAATTGCTTCAGAGGAGGCTGAAATGATTTAGGAATCAGCTCCCAGGGAAACTGCCATCAAAGAGAAAAAAGTCACAAAGTAAGAAATCAAGGAAAATATGGGAAGGAGATGCTAGAATTACCCAAGATCTGAAGAGCAAAAACTTCAATTATTGACCTTGAACATAAGCAAATAAACCAACAGGGAGGATATTAATGAATGTCCTATAGGTTCAATAAAAGAGTTCAGGAATCTATGAATAAATATGACAAGACCAAGGAAGATGAATCAATCCCTAATGAGGAAGAGGATCTATTTTCAAAAGAAACATCATCCAAAGAGCAAGATATTTCTGAATGGTTTGAAAATAATAAGAATTGTGGCCCATCCAGCAGATATAATTGCTAGGATAGAAAAATGAATTCACAGTGGCAAGTCTCACCAAAGAAACAGAAGAGAAGATGACTGATTGGGAATGCGATCACACAGAATCAAAAAGGATGATCTAGAAGAAGAGAAGCGAAAAGCAAGAACATTAAAAAGCACCATCTCCATACAAGGCAAACACATTGATCAATAAGAAATACGCATAGTGAAAATGTATGGATTATAAATCTCACAGACAAATATGACGTATGAAAAACCCCTGATACAATCGCATCAAAATCTATATAAGAAAAGTGCCGAAAACTTCAGAAAACTGACAACAAAGTGTCAAATCAAAGGGATGCACAGATTGCCTCTAGAGCAAAATGCTCTGCCCCAAATCCAAGACGAATATTTGTTATATTTACAAATTCTGTTAAAAAAAAAAACAATACATTCTACACCAATTAGAAGAAAGATCTTCAGATAGAAAGGAAAGGAAATTTGGAGAGTACAAAACTATTCTGAACCCACCAGAGATTGCAGGAGGGAGTGGAATAACATGTTATGAACAAAGAAAGTCCAGATGATAATCAAAGTGACTGACACTTCAAATCTGACCCAACCATAAATGAAAAGAGATGGATACTTTATTTTTTAGAATCATTGTTTGAATCATTTCTGAAAGAAATTTCCTGAAGAAAACCAGCCCTTAATCAATTATTTGTATCTCAAGTAGCAGAAATACAAGAAGGATAAACACATAAGGAAAACGGCAATAACAAAATAACAAGAGAACAGCCATGAACAGATCCCTTTGTAGCTGCACAAGAGCAAAGGAGAGTGGAAGCAGAAGTCAAATGGAAGTATTAGGGGAGAAGCAGAACTGAAGTATCCTGGACTAAACTTCGGGAGACTATATATGCCTGTGAATCAATGTTTTTTTTTTGTTTTGATTTGGTTCTTTTGAGTCTAAATTAGAGAATGAGTGGGTGAATAAAAGGGGGAGACTAGGGAGAAGATAGAGAAATATGTGATGTGCTGGAATGAAGTCAAGGTCAGTGATAAAGAGACAATGACTACTGGGGTCCATCACAAAGGTAATAGCTTACAGGAAACAGTTTAGATACAAAAGGTGGTGCTGAAAGAGGGGAATTTTGGTTCAGTAGTAGGAAAGGGTACTACTGATGAATGCTCCTATGGGTGATGATAAACGTTCTATGAAGGGATATGGGGACTTTACAATGGGCATGATCTGTGGGCATTCAATGAGTAGAAAGAACATCAGGCAAAATTTTTTGTTTTGACTTTTGTGATCATCTTTATCTTTTTTTAAGTTAAAAAATCTTTCCATAGCCATAACTTTAACAGTTACATGATTTGGCTCCCTTTAAACTTGTTTAAATATTAGTCTTCCTTAATGGCCCTGATCAAATCCCACCCCCTTCTCTGTTCTAGATCTAGCTCAAACATGATATTCACTCCCATCTAGGAACTTCTATTGACTTTATTTAGGCATTAATAAATCTTGACTTCTAAGACTATACATTTTTTCTGTATTTTTCTTCTTTCCAACTAGATCATCAGCTTTTTGATGGTAGAGACTTACTTTTATATTTCTAAACACAATTTTCTTTCCATTGTAATTGCTCAACAAATGTCCCATAGAGATAAGTATAATGTGGGAAAAATATAACCATTAGACATATAATGTACAAGTATTTATATCCTCTACATCAGCATAGATTACAATCCCACCATACTTCACACTGCTCTATGTGTGTTTCTATGGCTTAGTCCATTCAAACTTCAAATGATGTATTTCCCAATTTATCTAGACTGATCCGCAGATGACAGACATGAAATCTGTCACTGGATATGTCCTCAAAACTTTATTTTTCAGTTTGATAGGAGCTTCAAGAGTTTGGACTCTGTTGTAATAGCCTTTGAGAGCCCAAGCCACTATTGTGATATAGTATAAGGGTAAGCACCTGGCATAGGGATAGTAAACAAGATCATAGAGTCAGAAGAAGCCTTAGATAACATCTAATCTAAGCCCTTCATTTTACCCAAGTGGAAACTGTAGTGGGTCTTGAGAGGTTAATTGACTTGCCCAAAGACACACAGGTAGTAAGTAGAACTCAGGTTGTCTGAATTAATGTTGAGCCCACTTTTCACTGCAATGTGCTTCACCAACACATTACTGTGAAAAACTAGAGTGACTAACCATGCCTCAAGAGAAGTACAAACAAAATTGACTGTTGGAGGCTGTGAGGCAGAACTGAAAAATGAATTTCCTGATGTTAAAGTTCTCATTCCCTCAATTTAGTCATAAAAGATGCAGGAATATCTGATTCTCTGGCCACCCAGCTTTAAGACAGCCTTTGGGTCTGAAGATCAAGCATATTTTTGCTACTGGTCAGAGATTTCCACCAAGAGACTTCAGCAATTCTCATACTCCATAATGAAATTTAATAATCAATAAAAATGTCACCATAGTACTCAGGCATGAGTTTGTGTCTTTGTTGTTTATTTAAAATATTCTCCCATATTTGGTACCTTCTCTGATTCTCTTTTACCTCCTTCCCACCCCCATCTTTGTGGGAATTAGACACCAGCCTTTCACCCCTCCCCCAGTTCTGTTGGGAAATATTTCCTTTGGTTTTTGTGTCACAGCATGGAACATTTTGCCAGTAGGTGAAATCAATAATGGTGACAATAGAAGTCTTTTCCTGGCCAGACAGATTGTGTGCACTCATGTTTTGGTATGTCTTTTTTCCTGTTTAATTCTTATTTTCTGGTTTGCTTAAGGGACTACAACAGTGTTTGCTAGGAGATATTATTGAGGGTGTTACTGGACAAGCTTCTATTTTCTTTCCTTTTATGTTAGCAAGCACTGCAGGCAGGGAATGCTTAACAGTAATGGGAGTACAGAGTTCTGACAGCTCTTGTCCATCTTTTGTACCTTTCCTGGGGGCAACAAGGCTCATAGATAGAAAAGCACAGTCTAAAATGTCTATGGGGTAGGGTATCTCTCTGCTTACCATCTCTCAAAAATCCTATTATGACTTATCCCATGCAGATTTTGTGTCCAGTGCTGTTTTTCAGTAGAATGACTGAAAAAGGGTTTACTCGATTGGTCATTTAATTAAACTTTTCATGCTTGCTTCATATGTTTTAAAAGATTAAATCAAAAGTGTTCAAAGTCAACTTATTAAATGATAGATAATACTGGTCCTGTATACTCTTAATAAACATGGCATTCCCCTCACTAACTTTTGACCTGGCAATTAAGTATAATATGAGTACCTTTAAAAATTATTTTCCACATATTTAGTTATTAATGCTATCACTCCTGCTTTGGAAAGTTGAGGCCGAAAGGTATTAAAACTATCTCTCAGTTTCTTCTTTTCTGAATTTTTAGCTTATCATAAGCTTTAGCTAAACCAGTTTCACTCAAGAAATCCAGGCAGCTCAAGCCATCACCTTGCTTGGCTTTGACAATACACTCAGCTCTCCCTGACTATTGTAGCTTACCTGAATACAAAATTTTTTTCCACTTAGTTCAACTGAGATAATGTTGGGATTTTAATGATGAAATTATTAAGAAAATAAGGTGAAAAACAAACAAACAAATCAAAGAATGGTAATGAACATTTTGCCGCAGACAAGTTTCTTATACTTGGAGGACAAGGAGTGACTTCCCATGTAGCATGCATGAAATTAACCTATGCTGGTTTAGTGCTGAAGGACTTTATGATGATATTTTGTGATGACGAAAAAATCCCAGTGGTCTCCTGGTTCACATGCCATAGTTGCAACAGATGCTTGTTTTAGAGGGGATAGAGAGGATTTTGTATGGGAAAATCTGCCTACTCAGGAGACATTAAAAGTAAAGACAGCTTCTACTGTTTTGTCATTCCTCTTTCCAGAATTTGTGGCATGGAATACTCTCTTTGGGACTTCCCTTGAGAGAAGGGGAATTTATTCTTTTTCTTCTCAACACTTGTAGCAATGGTGATGTCATATGATAGCTAGATCATATGCTGCTTAAGTTTGTGCCTGGACCCACAGCCCCTGGCTACCACTTCGACTTTGTGTTTCTTTTCTTGAGCACAGGTCAAGAAAAATCAATCTCTAGGATAACATTTCTAGCCTTAGAGACAGCTTCATGAGTTCAAGAGGTCAGAAAATCTTAAGTCCCTTAGTGCTGGCTTGCTTCAGGAGGTGTCCCTGCTATTATTTGTAGATAAGAATACCAGCAATGGGAGGAGTGAGTCCATGCCCTGACAAAACTTGCCAGAAGATATGAACCTTGAGGGACTGTTCAGATAGTGCAGAGAGGAGGTAAATGTAAAACATTTGCTCATTAGTCCCAGTAAGTGCTTCATGCTTTATCATCTTCAGTATCAACATCATGGGTATAATGGGAGTTACAGGTTACTATTTCATGTATATTTGTGCTTGGACACTTATGAACCTTTCAAGTCAATCATTTGTTATGTGCTGGTAAAATACATAGATGACCTATACTTCCTCTACACCGGAACACCTTTCTATCCACTTTTGGGAAGACCATACACACGAACCAGACCTAAGCTAAAAGTGACTTTTTCTGGGGCCCCTAAAGGGGTGAGGACCCAAAGTTCCAAAGAAAATGGCAAAAGGAGCCTTACATCTCTCTTTAGAGACCAAAATTCCATGACTAAACTTAAAACGAATGAGTCCAGAGCTAGATGTCCCTTCGTGGAAAAGACATCTTGTCAAGATGCTTACCAAGAAGTAAGGGCTTTACTTCCCTAGTCTGGCCACAAAGTCCTGCCACACCCAACACCTATTCCTATTACTTGACTCTGGTTCAGTTGGTCTTCACTGGAAGCACTTCTAGGTCTAATGACGTTCTCGTTCCCTTCCAGATCCTGTGTCCCAAGCCTTTTTTTCCTTTTGATCCCTAATTGAAGAATCCTGTACACCTTCTGCCCTGTCTGCTGCTCTTCCTCTTCCCCATTCCCACTCCCAAGTTTTCTCATACACTTTATGACACTCTGGAATAGCTCTGAATTTGTTTTCTTTACTAGACATTTCAAATGACTTTGTTCATAGAAGTTCTAGCCTTGCCCACCCTCTGGCCCCGTAGCAGTTCATTCTGTTTTGGTCAGTTTGTCTGAAGAATATTCACTAGCATGTTTTGATGGCTGTTTCTGCTTCTGTGTTGAAGTTGATATTATTATCTCATGTTCTAAACTAGCATCTAAGCCTGCTCTTGCCATGAGGCCTTGATAGTTGGTGCTATTTTCACTAGAATTACATCAACTCCCTCCCTAGGAGGAGACTGTCATTTCTTCCTTTTTCAAAGTTTGTGCCTCTTATTGACCTTCCCCAAAAGTACTCAGTTATTGTCTCAGAGATGCTCCTGATTCTTAGCTCATTTGCAAAGAAAATATATTGCTGTGCCATAAGTGTAACAACTTGATCATGCCTATCGCCATATTGGGAAAGCAGAAAACCTTATCTGTGGAAAAGTAAGGGAGCAACTTTTGCCATTAATCCTGAGCGGGCACTTTCCTCTCTCCCTCTAAAGTTAATTGTTTGTGAGGTTGTACGATGTAGATTCATTCATGCTTCTTGGCTGGTATTTCCAAAGTGACCCATCATGCAACTCTACATTGTAAGAATAAAGAGGCAGAGAGTTAAATGCTCTGTGTGTCAGTGGAGTCCTCTATGTTGTGCACCAACAAGTCAGAGTTTCATGCAGTGAACTGTGTTACTGGAGCACTTAGGACACCACACATACCAAAAGGCTTGGGGATCGATGAAACCATTTTTCCATCAACCATCAGCTGAATCTTTGACAATATATTCAGTCTTACTCTTTCTGTAACCTGATGTCACAGCATCATGGTGTTTAGAGATTTCATGATCCTAATTAGGCCTTGTTACAATTAGTAGCTTATTCTACCCTCTTAAGTTCTCTTTTGTATGCTTTGTGGTCTCCTGGTTTACATACCATAGTTGCAACAGATGCTTGTACTTGTATGCCCTTGTGTACCCAACCAAAGATTGACTTTTTAAATTTACAGACCCGTAATAGAAGAAATTAAAAAAAGACAAAGGAAGATGGTTTCCCTTAACTCCTTTTAAAGTATTAAGAGATGTAATTCAAATGATCTTCCGAAGTCCAGTATATGGAAGTTACACCTATAAGGTGAAGTACAGAAAGGGAACGAGAGAAGTTAGAATAGTATGTATAGTAACTATATTTTGAAATATTAAGTTCCCTAAGACTAACATGAATGAAAATTATAGGAAATGAAACAACTTACCTCGCTGAAAGACAATAAGTAAAAACCATTCATGATCAATTAAAATCATTTAAAACGCAGGCATATGGTCCAGTGAATAGAACATTGCACCTTGAATAAGAAAGATCTGAGATCAAATCTGACCTAAGAAATTTTCTAGCTTTGTAATCCCAGACAAGTCATTTAACGTCTATCTGCTTCAGTTTCCTCATCTCTGAAACAAGACTGATAATAGCACATGCCTATGAAGTTTGTTATGAAGATAAAATAACACAATATTTTTAAAATGCTTTACAAATTTTAAGCAGTTATATGCATGCTTTTATGAATGATAATAACAATAATAGCCATTTCTTAAAACTATTAAGGTTTTTGCCAATTTTGATTATCAAAAGTATTAAATTACAACCACCTCACCAAAACACTATTAATCTAATTCTAATAATTCAGAAAATATTACTGAAAACTAATCTTGCTCTTTATCCCTGTATATTTTATTTCCTACACATGAGAAGTTCACTTTAAACAAACATTAATGAAGTACTGACATATAGAGCATCTATCACCCAGTTATCTCTTTCTCATGCATATCCAGACAGTATTCAACATAATAATAAGAGGAAAAGGTATTTTCTTTCAAGTACTATTTTAGAGGAAAAAAACGTGAAAATGTTGATGCAGAAGGAATCAAAGTAAATTAATCTGATAATATGAGTGAATTGAACAAGCTGTGCAATATAAATATTTTAATCACTTCTTGATCCAGAAGTGCCACATCTACAAAATGAGCAATTACATTCTATCTCTTGGGAGTTGGCTCTAATTACAAGGCAGCAAGATGTTGCTAAATGTAAATGCTTGAAAATATCAGATATCAGGCTCTTGAATTTCATGTTGATATTTCATATGCAGGTTTTTTGTAGGCTTCTTATAAAGACTTCTAGCCTGATCTAGTGAGGGAGGTCAGGTGTCTTTGAAGCATTTGTCTAGAGGATATAACATGTCAGGTACCAAATCACTAGTGGGAATTACTAAAGAAATGTGCCTTCATAAGACTGTTACCTAAAATTAGAAGCTTTTCATGCTAATTATAGCATTGGCAAATCTTAATTCAGGATTCTCCATGTACTTCTATTGCAAGACCTCTAGCTATATTAGAGACCTCTTGTGTGTTTGAAAAGAAATAGCATAGGACATTGGAAATTTGTACATCTGAGTCAATCTCAGTTAAACTTCCTTGCTATATGAATATCAACAAGGCACTTCATTGCTCTTAACCTCAGTTTTTTTTTAATGCTTTATTAACTTCTGATTTACATCATTAGTTTCCGTCAGATTTTGAGTTACAAATTTTCTCCCCATTTTCCCCTACCCACCACCCCAAAATAGCAGTCCCACAGGATATCCCCTCCTCCAATTTGCTCTCTCTCACATTTTCTCCCATACCCCTTTCCACTTTTCCAGTGGATCTCTATGCCCCAGTACCTGTATATCTTATTTCCCAATTACATGGAAGATGGTATTAATAATAATAATATATATATACGTATACACACACACACACACACACACATATATATATATATGTATATATATATATATATTTGAATATTTGATTTTAAAACTTTCAATTCCAGATTCATTCCCTTCCTCCCTTGTCACCCACCCTTACTGGGAAGATAAGCAGTTCAGTATAGGTTGTACATGTCTGGCTAATGCAAAACAATAACATAGTAGATATATTGTAAAAGACTGACTATATTTCCCTTCCTCCTATCCCACCTCCCACTTGTTCTATTCTCTACTTTGATCCCTTCCATTTTCAAAAGTGGGTGCTTCTAACTTCCCTCCCCCCAGCATGCCTTCCCTGCCATCATCCCCCCTCTCATCCCCTTCTCCCCCTACTATCCTGGAGGGTGAAATACTCCATTTAGTGTGTATTTCATTCCCTCCTCAAGCCAGATTCAATGGGAATAAGGTTGTCCCATTCCCTTTTGCCTTCCTATTCTTCCCCTCCATTGTAACCATTTTCCCTTGCCTCTTCTGTATGAGATAGTTTACCCCAAACTGTCTCTCCCCATCTCCTCTCATTTGTTCCTCTCACCTCTTAAGTATCATCCCTTCCTGTTAAATTGGTCCTGTGCCCTCTATCTGTGTATACCTGTAAACATATTCACATATGTGTTCATATGCCCATATACCCTCATATATAGACATATGGACATTATCTATCTATCTATCATCTATCTATCTATCTATCTATCTATCTATCTATCTATCTATCTATCTATCTATCTATCTATCTATCTATCTATCTATTTCTAATCCCTTCAACTACTGAGAAAAGTTTCCTAAGCGACAATTATTGTGTTTCCATGTAGGAATGTAAATAGTTCAACTTTGATAAGTTCCTTATGATTTCTTTTTCCTGTTTACGTGCTCATGCTTCTTTTGCTTCTTGTATCTGAATGTCAAATTTTCTATTCAACTCTGGTTTTTTCAGCAAGAATGCTTGAAAGACCTTTGTTCCACTGAATGACCATATTTTCCCCTGAAACATGATACTCAGTTTTGCTGGGTAGGTGACTCTTGGTTTTAATCCCAGCTCCTTTGACCTCTGGAATATCACATTCCAGCCCTTCGATCCCTCAGTGTAGAAGTTGCCAGATCCTGGGTTATCCTGATTGTGTTTCCACAATATTTGAATTGTTTCTTCCTGGCTGCTTGTAATATTCTCTCTTTAATCTGGGAATTCCAGAACCTGGCTATAATATTCCTAGGAGTTTACTTTTTGGCATCTTTTTCAGGAGGTGATCGGTGGATTCTTTCAACCTCTATTTTGCCCTCTGGTTCTAAAACATCAGGGCAGTTTTCTTTGAGAACTTCCTGGAGGATGATTTCTAGGTTCTGGCTTTGATCATGGCTTTCAGGTAGTCCAATAATTTTCAAATGATCTTTCCTGGATCTATTTTCCAGATCAGTGGTTTTTCCCATGAGATATTTCACCTTGCCTTCTATTCTTTCATTTGTTTGGATCTGTTTAACAGCATCTTGATTTCTCATAAAGTCATTAGTTTCCATTTGCTCCAATCTAATTCTGAAAGAATGATTCTCCTCATTGAGCTTTTGAGATTCTTTTTCCATCTGGCAAATTCTACTTTTTAAGGCATTCTTCTCCTCATTGCCTTTTTGAGCCTCCTTTGCCATTTGAGTCAGTCTGTTTTTTAAGGTGTTATTTTCCCCAATCAGGCTGTTGACTCTCATTTCAAAATGTTCTTGCATTGTTCTCATTTCTCTTCCCAATTTTTCCTCCACTTCTCTTATCTGTTTCTTAAGGCCCTCTATGGCCTGTAACCAGCTTGTCTTTTCCTTTGAAGCTTTTGGTGCAGGAGTTCTGACTTCATTGTTTTCCTCCTCTTCCATGCTTTGCTCCTTCTTGTCTCCAAAATAGGTGTGTAATGTTAGAATCTTCTGTCTGCTTTGTTTTCTTTGCCTGCTCATTTTGCCACTCAATTACTTGACTTTTAGGCTTTTTGCCACAATAGGACTCTGCCACCAGACAGCGGAGCTTTCATCCCAAATGCTGGGGTTTTCTCAGCTGCCTGAGGTATTAGATGGGTGCCCTCTCTGAGGTCTCCACACGCTCTGGCAAACTGGACACACACCCCAGGACCTCCACCCAGATCGCAATCCAGATCCAAGCAGGTTAAAGCAAGAGCGATTACCCCTCAGGCTGGTGCTTGGTCCCCCTACACTCTGCAGGCCGGAAGCTGAAGCCACCACGTGGTGCTGGTGTCCCGCCTGGGAATTAAAGCCATGCACTCCCACTTACTGGTCCCAAAGTCCAGACTGCACTGGCCTCTCACCTTGTCCTTGGCATGTATGTGTCGATAAATGTGGAATGTGCCACAGCTGCTGCTGTTCTGGAGTACCTTTGGCAGTGGCTGCTCAGGTCCACCCTGGGGCTAAAGGCTCAGTGTGTTGCTGGGCTCTGCTCACAGAGCACTGCGCTGGATTCCTGCAGGCCTGCTGGGCTGTCCTCAGCGAGAGGTTAGCTTCTCTGTGTCATTTTGTGGGTTCTGCAGCTCCAAAGTTTGCTTAGAGTCCCGTTCTTACATGGATTGGGGAAGGTGGAAGCTGGAGCCGCGGGAAGGTCATGCTTCTACTCTCTTATCCTCAGTTTCTTCATCTGTAAAATGGGAATAATAGAGTGGTTAGGAAAATGCCTTTTAAAAATTAAGCACTATAGGAATAGGCATTATTATTAAGAGAAGGGATTTTATTCCATGATTTTTCTTGATTTTCTCTATTTTAATTGTTTCCTCTTATTTTTCTACCAAAGCAACTTCCATTAACCACTGCCCAGATGCTTAACCTTCCCTTGTAGGAAAACAAATTAATTGAGGCAAATAAACTGATATGACAACATTGTGTTTTTACCATATTCCTGTTCCATAATCCTCATTTCTTCCCTGAAAGTAGGAAGTAGATTAATCAAATTTCCCCTATAAAATTTACTCCAATTCTCTTGAATGCTGAATGTCTCACATGGTCAACTACATCTGGCCACACCAGCCAGAATATAGCTACTTCCTAATCATCTTCTTGCTAACTGCCTTACTACTGTATGTGAAGTTTGCCCATCCTTTCTTCCAGTTCCAGAACTATAATAAAATTAAAACTGCCATTGTTACTGTAGAGTCTACCAATATGCTCTCCTATGGTTCTATTCACTAACTCCTTTTTCTCACTATTTTCTCTCCCTTGCTACCACATGCCTATATATATATGTTGTCATCTCTCAACATATTTGAGAAGTAATTTGAGGGCAGGCACTGTCATCTTTTATGTATTTGTATCTCTCGAACTTAGTAGCTCTTGGTGAATAATAAGTGATGCTTCACTTTCCCCCCCTTTATATTATTGTCATTGTGAGTTTTTCAATCTCTTGATCCTGCTTATTTTGCTTTGAATCAATGTCTATAATTCACATTTCTCTGAATTACTCAGATTTTTAAAATAAAGGACACTGTTATATTACATGCACATGTTTTACTTTAGTTATTTCTCAATTGACGAACATCCATTATTCCCTGAAGTCCATAGCAAATAGAAAATCCTTCTAGAAATTTTTGTTCTTGTGCTTATCCATCACTACATGGTTTAATTTACTTGTCTCTCAATAATACTAATCTAGTCTGTTCCATTCAAATATTTTTACATTTTAACTAGTATTAAATGTGGGTTTTTGGTGGAAATTACATTTATATAGCATCTATGATGTGCCAGATACCATGTTAAGCAATTTTGCAAATATATCATTTTATTCTTACAACAACCCTTTGAGGTAGATACAATTGTTATCTCTGTTTTACAGTTGATGAAACTAAGGGAAATAGAAACCTAACTAGATTTCCCAGGGTCATACAACTTGTAATTATTTGAAGTTCAGATCTGAACTCAGATTCCAGACTCAGCATTCTATCCACTACACTACTAGATATCTTTATACAATACATAGTTGCATTTCTCCTATCTATCTATCTATCTATCTATCTATCTATCTATCTATCTATCTATCTCTCTGCCCACACACAGACATCTATGTGGGTATGTGTATGTGTATATACAACATGTCTCAAAAGCTAGTGTAGTCTCAAAGTTGAAGATTTTTGGAACATGTATGTATGTTTCTATGCACTATGTAGGGCTATATATATATACATATGTATGTGTATATGTGCTATATACCTCTCAACCCTAATGAATATAATTTTAAAAATAACTGACATTCAAAATACCTTACATCCCATACAAAATACTTTCCATACGAAATCAATGAGAACATCTCTTTGGGTGATAGAATTAATCAATAAAACACATAAATTAGGTGCATATTGAATAAAAGCAACAGTTGATATTGTACAGGAAATATATATTGATTACTCAACTGAATGAGCATTTATTTAGTGCTTAATGTATACCAGATACTGTGCTGAATTTATTTGCCATTTTATCCAAGCCCCACAGGATATTGCTGATCTCTTTCAACTTTTTAAATGTTTTTAAAATCCTTCGAATAGCAGGGACTGATGGCAGCAAATGCACTGATTGTTGAGACATGTTGAAGACAAACTAGACATATCAATGATCATTAGTCTCAGGACTAGATCCAGTAGAGAGCTATGCTTACTAAAGGGAACCCAGGAAGATTTCATAAAAGAAAAAAAGTATCTGTGACTGTGCCCATTGCCACATGTCTTCCTTTGGCTTGAACACAGTCTCTTTATGGACCTTGTATGTGCAAAGGAAGAATATGCTACACTTTTGTGGGGCAATACTTTTATACCTACTGGTATAATACCATTTCAGTAGACATCTTTTTCTAAAAACTAGTTAAATCTAAATGGATGGCAATCATTGGGAAGCACACTGGATGAAGACTTATGAATGACTCTTTTAGAAAATTACCCTAGCTTCTCAGGATTAACACTAACACTAAATCCTAAGTGGTGAAGGAGTCTGATTTTTTGGGTACTTGGCCTACTAATTCCAATGGGAACCTAGATAAAGTAGCCCTTGAATAGATGGGGTGTGTTTATGTGCATGTGTGTGTATGTGAATGTATGTTTCCTAGTAATTGCTTTGAGAATATTACCAAATAATTTAATGATCTGCAAATTTTCTCCAAAGCAAAGGAATACAGACCATAAACTCTTTGAGGTCAGGGACTTTCATTTTTTTTTTTTTGTATTCCTAGCTTCTAGTATAATACCTTGACAAAAAGTAACTTTTAAACTCTTAATAATTATTATTTCAATTGTAACAAAATTAATGTTATCATAGACAGTTTGTTGGGCAAATTAATAAAATATTAATAAACAGCTTTTTCTCATAAACAAATTTAAAAGCAAGTAAACCTGATTATTTCTATTCTTAACTTAGTCAACAAGAATTTATTTAGGGCTTACTATATAGTAGACACTGTGCAAAGACCCTGGGCATATAAAGAAAGGCACAAAAATAGTGCCTGCCCTCAAGCACATCACATTTTGATGAGGGAGACAACATGAAAAATATTGTGTGTTTAAGATATATATATATATATATATATATATATATATATATATATGTGTGTGTGTGTGTGTGTGTGTGTATATGATATATAAATATATGTATATATATATATATATGATGTAAAAGGGAGGCAATCTTGGAATGAAGACAGTAGAAATAGGGGACTGGGTTGGAGATGGGAACCGGGAAAGATTCATCTCAAATAATAATTTTGAAATGTAGTATTTTAGCTGAATCTTCAAGGAAGGGATAGAAGCAAGGCAGTGAAGGTGAAGAAAGAGAGCATTCTAGGCTTGAGTCATAGTTAAAATCATGAAATTGGGAGACGGAATGTTGTGTGTGAGGAAAGAAAGGTCAGTATCACTGGATCAAAGATGACATGGAAGGGAGCAAAGTCTTAGGACACTGGAAATATAGGAAGGTATCAGGTTGTAAATGACTTCAAATGCCAAACATTTTCAGAGTTCTTAAATCGGAGGTACTAGGGATCTGGATGGGTGAAGTGTGAGGCTGCAATGGCTGTGTTTGTCTAGCATATGGTCTCATGCATGACGGCCCTGGAGTCTGGAGAAATAGCTGTTGAAAAGAGTGAACCACTTCCCAGATAGGTGAAAAGACTACCTTGCAGTTACACCATGCTTATTTGAGGTATATTTTGAGGAAGGTCTTGCCCCAAGAAGATCATTATTCCTGTTTGGATCTTGTTAATAAAACATTAAAACAGAACAAATAACCTGCACCAATCACTGATTTAATATACACATTTGCTACATCTAGAATAAGTAGAAAAGTGACTAGATCTCTCCTTACTTAAAGACTGACAAATGTTACTGAAATCCAGCATGCAACTGGTTTAAACAGAGTAGGATATCTTCTTTGCTGGTATCTGATTGATGTTGAAAGCATGATACAAAATGATGCAATAGAGTTGTTTAATATAGAATGATCACCTTCCTTAGAAAAACACAATTACATTAATGGCATCCAGAATGAACAAATAAAAGAGAATGATGGTACTTCCAAGTGAGAGTATTTTGAAAAATCATTTATCTAGAGGAGAAACTTTTATAATATCCATGAAAGGGATAATTAAGGGTCTAGAGGGTACTTTCATTATTCTGTTAACCTCTGTCAATAACCCCATATTTCCATACCTAAGCCCAAGACATCAACTCCCAGTACCTCCCCTCAGGATTTTTAATTCCATCCCCAAACTTCCACTCAACCCTGAAATTTCTATCATTCATACAGGAAAATCCAACATAAGTGGAATTGCTTTTGCCAAAATATGGGAAGTCAATCCTCTTTGCCTCTTCCTGATCTACAAATAGAGAACTATTCTTAGAGCAGATACACTATAAAGTCAAGTATGTGCAGCTTTCCAGAGGGCTGCTGCTGTGAACAGCTTTCAAAGTTCTGATTACACAGTATAGTAAACTCTCTATTTATTCAGTAATAAACTGACAAAACATTGTAATGCCATGAATGAGGAGCTTTCCAGAAGAATGCTACTGTGAATAGCTTTTAGGATTCTGATTACATAATATAGTGAACACTCTATTCAATAACAAATAAAAGCAAAACATTCACAGAGAATCAAGGTACAACATTCACAATGTTACAACTTATCAGAGTGTAATGCGAATGTAAATTTTAAAGATCTTCCCTGCCCCTAGGCTAAAGTGCACCTGAAGCCTGGGGTGGGAGACTTGTTTTTCAGTAGATACTTTTTCATTGGCCAGTGAGTCAATAAGGTTGTTACATTCTCTGAGCCAGGAGAAGGCTATATAAGCCCTGATGTGAGGCTTTGTTTTGGGGGCTCACTTTGAGAAGTGTTCTGTGATTTGATATGGATTCTGGGAAGCCGTTGTCTGGAGTGCCCCCCCTCCCCCCGGCTTTGAAAAACCCAGATGTTGATTGGGTATGGATGTAATGGCTGGACAGTTTGGAAAGCTGTCTACTTGATCTGTTTCTGTCTTGATAATTCTGCCTGTATACTTTGAAGTTCGGGGTGCTGACCTTTTTCCCCTGAACAAGGTAAACGATATATGGTCTGACTGACTAAAGTAAGCTTGTTAACCCATTTTGAGTTGCTTTCCTTTATCAAAGCAGATCCAAGAAACTGGGTGAGCAGCAACCCTGAGGACGCTTGGGGTGCTTGCTGCTAACACACAGAAAATCACAATATAGTATCAATAACAGCTTATCATTAAAATGGCCACATAGTTTTCACCAAAGTGGTCACAATATTTAGAACAAAAAGTAATCATCTCAAAGTACAGTAGTAAAACCACTAATGGGGAACACTAAATTAACTCAATCAGTCACTATTCAGTCATCAGTCTTTAGTTAATCATCAGTCACTACTCAGTCATTCGTCATTACTCAGTAACCTCTTAAAGGGTAGTGGAAAATACACAGGTCTTCTGCCCCTAGATCACAGCAAATCATAATCTTTTCAGTCAGTACACAGTATCCAAGTAAAGTCTTCTTTCAACTTGACTTGTCACTGGCTCTCAGCTTTCATGGTTCCTCTTCCATGGTCCCAGCTCCAACTGTCACCTGGCTTCAAAGGCAGGCAGCTTCCAGTTCCTTGTCAAGCTCCTTGTCCATTTCTTCATCCAATTCCCACTCCATATTTGAAGCTCACAGTGTCCAGTCAATCTCAAGTCTTTCACAGTTCTTGTTTCTGGGAAGACAAAGCTTAACAGAGCCACAATAATATTCACACACATTGTTGGCACCATCATCAATTCACTATCTGACTGTGAAATCAACTCAGACCCACCAACAAAGTTTGAGAACTCAACACAAATAATCAACGTAGAAATCACACTGACCCACAAATAAGGTCCAAGAGGTCCCAGGACCTCCAAAACCCTCTTCTAGGACTTCTGTAAACATACAACCAAAAATCCTCTTTCAGGGCTTCCAGTAAGGTCCCAGGGCTTCTGTACAAAGTATCATAAATAAAAATCAACACAGAACAAACAGAGTGCCAAGATACCACAAGTATTCCCCTTGACTCTTCCACCCCAAGAGTCCTCTTTTCAATTACTGCTGTCTCTAGTCTTGGGGCCCTTCTTATATAGTAATTAGCTCTTCCACAGGAGTTCACAAGTTGTGGAGTTCACATGTTCTGTTTCTTAACAGACTGAAACGAGGTGTTAATTCAATAGCTGAAATGAGGCATGAACTACTTCTGTGCTTGCTATTACAAATACTCAAAGAAAAGGTATGGCATTCACAATGTTACAACTTATCACTAAAATAGACACATAGTTTTCACCAAAGTGGTCACATAGTTTTAAGCAAAGTACATTCATTTAGTCAATCACAAAGTCCTTAATTCAATTACAAAGTACAAAAGTCAAAGTCCTCCACCCAAGGGGTCCAATTAAGTTACAATATCATCAGTCTCTAATCAGTACCCTCTTAAGGTGTAGTGGAAAGTACAAAGGCCATCCACCCCTAGGTCACAAGTAGGTTACAGTTTCATCAGTCAGCTTTAAATACCCAAGTAGAGGTCTTTTCATCTTGACTCAAGGCAGACTCTCAGCTTCCATGGTTCCTTTTCCATGGTCCCAGCTCCTGGCTAAATCTAACCAATTGCCACCTGAGTTCAAAGGAAGATAGCTCCAAGTTCTTTGTCTAGCTCTCTGTGCAGTTCCTGCTCCACATTGAAGCTCACACAGTCCAGGCCATCTCAAGTCCTTCACAGTTTCTGTTTCTGGTAAGAGAAAACTTAACAGAGCCACAGCAATATCTACACATATCAAACTTAGTAGAATTAAATGGTTGGCACTATCATCTCAATTCACTTTCTGCCTGTGAAATCAAAATAGACCCAAAACAGACAAAGTACTGATGCCACAGTCATGCTTCCTCTGGTAGCTCTGGCTGGCCCTTGGAAGTCCTTGGTAGCTCAGCTGGCCCTCAGAAGTCTTTGGCAGCTCTGGCTTGTTCTTGGAAGCTCTCAGCAGGAGTTTGGCTGGCTCTCAGAAGAAGCTCCACCACCACAAGTTCTGTTCCCAAAATCAAAATCACTTTCTCCAGTCTGGGACTCTCCTCCTCAGCCTCTGTGTAGCTTACTGCAAGGAGTTCTGTCTCAGTTCTCAATTCTCATTTCTCTTCTCAGTTCTTCTTAATTCTCAGTTCAGTCCTCAGTCCAGCAGTAGCAGCCCAGCCTTCAGATGCTCGCTGAGGGAAGTTCTGGCTTTTTCTTTGTATAAAGTATTAGCTCCTCCCTGTTTTGCCCTTTCCTATTACAACAGGAAATTTCTCCCACTATGGGATTCACAAATTCTGGATCATAATACTCGATACAATCACACTTGAAACAAGGTGCAAAACACTTGCCAATACAAGGAGATCTTCAAATTACATTACTATTAAATACACTTGGAATCTAAAACTGAATGAAAGGTATTCCCTCATTGAAGAAAAAGATAATAAGACCTTATTCATCATAATGGACCATATTTTTCAGACTACTGGAGGACAGATATTATCTATCTATCTATCTATCTATCTATCTATCATCTATTTTGAAAGAAATATTTAGAAATTAATCAGGAGAAAAAGCTGGCTTGATAGGTAGAAAGATTAAATGAAGTGAGTATGGTCTTCTTTTATTATAGTTTTCCCAGACAAGTTTAGGTAAAAATTACATTTTTTTCCACTTTTTTGATAGGGTTGTAATCTGATTGACATAAAATTTTTTTTAAAATCCCATGTCATCTCAGTCTTGAAAAAAATACAATGGCCTTTCAGATATTGGCCAAAGAGGAAAGAACCCCCTATAGATGACCAAAAATTAATATGCCACTGTCCTAAGTGAAAGTACATTTTTCTTGTGCTCCAAAAACCCACCTAGAAGATAATTTCTTTAAAGTTAAAAAAATAGCTAAGATGATTTTATTTTAAATATGGAAGTAAGAGACATCAACTGGAATTTTTTGAATGGGGGTCAGAGGTGTCATGGTCAGACTTTTATTTTAGGTAAATCACTTTGTCAGCTGGGTGACAGATGGATCAGAGAGGGGAGACATGAGTCAGGAAGTCTAATCAGTAGACTGTTGAAGTAGTTCAAGTATGAGATACTGGTGCCTATACCTAGGTGATAGTTCTGTGAGTAGAGAAAAAGGGATGTAAAGATATAAATGAAAAGACTTTAGATGTGTGGGGTGACTGGAACTGAAGTGGAGGTTGTAATTGAGGTTGTGAGCATTAGTAATTGGGGAGTGGTGGTACTATTGTCCCAGAAAGAGAGAAAGATTTCCTTTTTGGGGAAAGATAAGGAGTTCTATTTTGTACATGTTGAGTTGAAGATGTCCGTAAGACATCTAATTTTATATAGCTAAGAGGTAACACGAGATTGGAGCTGAAGAGAAGGAATGTCTGTATCAATCGTGTCAACTCCATAGACATTTTGTCCTTTATGTCTAGAATACCTCGGCCAAATTTATAAGGTTATAATATACTCTGAGAATTAGTGACTATCAATTTCCTTGGAATAAATTTAAGAGGATGATTTCCCAGCATGTTACAACTTCTATGTGTATTATCATTGTGTTAGGATTTCTATATATTCAGTCCATCTGTAAACACAACGGGATTCTATGCCAGTTTCCTGTCCAAAGTGAAAACTGTCACCCATTTGATTGCAGTTTGTGAGTGTAGTAACAGACAACCAAAAACTCGTTCACATTCTGCAAGGCACCAACCTATGTTATCATATTTATCTCCTTTATTTTCAAGAAATTCTTTACAAGATTTCTGTTTTCATTTTTCCCATTATTTTCATGCCTGCAGCATATTAACAAAGATGTAGTGATCAGTAGAAAATATTCTCCAGTACTAATGAATGGTACATTGCTGTAGAAGAAAATAGATCTTAATATTTTAAAGAATACTTCATTTTGCCCAAAAGCCTTAAATCACTGAATGGCTTAGACAAATTAAGAACTGGGAAATGCCTTAGTTTTTTTTTTAGTTGTTGTTTTGTTTTGGTTTTTGCTTTTTGGAGTGGGGAAAGCAGGGCAATTGGGGTTAAGTGACTTACCCAAGGTCATATGGTTAGTAAGTGTTAAGTGTGTGAGGCTGGATATGAACTCAGGTTCTCCTGACTTCAGGGCCTGTCCTCTATTTACTGCACTCCCTAACTGCCCCAAAGGCCTTAGTTTTTAAAAAGCCAAGGTTTCCAACTGCATTTGGGGTCACCTACAGTCATCTTAAGCTATGTTTTGCTATTGGACTCAGATAAACTTGGAGGATAGAGTGAGGCTGATGAGTTTGCACAGCACTGCCTCACTTAAATCCAATTCACTTGCAAGTTAAGACATCACTGTCCTGATGTCATTGATCCTTTTTGAGAATGAAAGACCAAAAACAACAATCTTTTTGAGTACTGTTAAGGTGAAAAATATACCAATGTGGCATGCTGTTGGTGACTGAGGACTGGGAATCCCCATTGTTTCTGGGGTATGAAGGTTTCCTACTTGCTACAATGCCCTACAGTGGACCACCCAGTCAGAGAATCTTAGACATAGAAAGGACCTTGGAGAGCATCTATTATAACTCAAATGCCTTTTAATCCATAGGATTCCTCGCTACTCCCTCCTTAGGTAGCAGTGGTCCTTCCCCTAAGTTCTCACCTATGTCTCAAATGTACTTATCTTGAATTATTGTGCAGTATGGTTATATAGCTTGTTCTATCTTACTTCTTAACAACCCCCTTAAGAAGAAGGCCAATCTCTCACCTAAACTTTTTATCTTGCCATCACCTAACAGTACTCAGCTTAAGTATGCATTAAACAGATGTATTTGAATAAATAAATTGAGTTACTGAATGTCAGTTTATGACTGATTTGCCACTATAAGGAGCAATTTTAAAAACTGGGAAATTCATTTGTGGGTAACTGAGAAGACTGCTATTTAGTTAGAAGACAAAAACTGCTGAATGTTTTTTGTTTCAGATACTGATTAAATTATTCTCTTTGAATAATGAGACTTTATTCTTTAGTATTTTCTTAGTTTGTGATCTCTTCATTAATTAAAACAGCAGGGGCATATTTGGGTTACAGTTAGATTCAAAAGGTTGATCAGTTTTTTTTATTTGAATATTTTTCTTCCCTTTGAAGGATGAGTATGTTTATCTTAAATGAAGAACTTTGACAAATATCACAGAAACACAAATGTTTTCCTAATCCTTGTTACTGAAAAAGTTAAAGATGTGAAGGAGTCATCCTAGGACTGATTGGATACATGCATGTATTGCACACGATATTTATCATGGTAACACCATGGAAATATACTATTAAAAATAATAAAATATTAATAAAGAATCCTTGTTGATATCTGATTATTCAACCAAATTCACAATAATTGCTTTTGTCACCATTCCTCTCTACTTCTACTTTTGTTAAAAAAAACAAAAAACAAATCCAAAACTATAAATTGTTCAACTAAGTGTCCCTTCATCTAGCATGTAAGAGATAAGCATGTACAATGTATGTTTTATTGTTATTGGTTGATATATTAGAAACCTACCTAATCTGTATGTGATTTTATACCCAAAGCCATTATATGTATTTTGCTTACAATTAAAATATTTCATTGAGAACTATAACATCTAGTGTGCTTTTTTATTGCTAAGTCATTTTTCAGTGTTTTTTCTTTTGTTAAAGGTTCATTAACCTCATTTTGCATATTTTATAGCAGTGTAAGTAAGCTTTGCCTAAGCTGCATTTTATTTGAGGCATCCAGTTTTCAGTACAATATATATTCTGCCTATTTGACTTTACATGAAGTTTCTTTAGCTATAGGGAAATGGACTAGGTATCCCCTGGTAATTTAAAGTATTGAGGAAACTTCATTGTTATGTGCAAATGACTTCAAAAATAGCACAGAGGGTTGTGAGAGGAACCTCATGAGCATCTAGAAGTAACAATCAGGGGTTCATTTCTAAACTAAAGATCTAAAGAATAAAAATCATCTATAAGAAAAAGGGACCCTTCATTTTATAAAGAAATTTAAATTTTAAAAGTTTGATTAAATCCAATACAACACAAATAATATTATTTGTTACTCTTCTACTTAAGACCTTCATATGCCTCTCTATGGCTACTAGGAAAATATACAAATCCATTAGTATGGTATTTAAGAACCTTCAATATCTGAATACTATCTAACTTGCCAGCCTTTTTCAAAATATCTCTCTATACCCACTCTAAATTTCAACCAAACTAGAGTAATAGCTATTTTTAAAACTTCATATGACTACTCAGTCAGTCCATAAATATTTGTTAAACATCTTCTATGTACCTGGCATTTGGCTAATTGCTATGGATTAAAAAGAGGCAAACTACAGTCTTTGTCCTCAAGCTCCTCAAGGATTTACTTTGTGCCAGGTATTATGTTAGTAGCTGGGGATATAAAGATACATAAAAGAAAAAAAAATCCCTGTCCATAATTACTTGCATTATAATTGAGGATACAACATGCAGCAACTATAAATATACAACACATATGCAGCGCAAATGGAAGGTAATCCTAGAGGAAAGGTATTAGTGCAGCTGGTAATGGTGTGGGGATAGTAAAGAGCTTCTGCAGATGGTGGTATCTGAGCTGTCTTAAAAGAGGCCATGAGGTAGGGGTAAGAGGCGAGAGTATTCCAGGCATAGAGAACAGCTAATCCAATGCTTTGGAGTTAGGAAATGGAGTGTCATATACGGGGAATAGCAAATAGAACACAGTAGTTAGATATTAAAGTTTGTGGAAAAAAGAAGGAAGGAAAGAAAGAAAAAATGAAGGAAATTAAGCACCTACTATACGCTAGGCATTATTTGAAGCATTTTATACATATTCTCATTTTATCCTCAGAAAATCTTTGGGAGGTAGAGGCTATTATTTTCAACATTTTACTGTTAAAGGAACTATACAATTATTTGCCCTTGAATTCAAGTCTTCCTTATTCCAGACCAACCTAGCTCTGAGTATAAAAAGGCCAAGAAAGTTCAGAGATGACAGATAGTGGAAGACTTTTAATTCCCAACAGAAGTTTTTTATTTGATTCTAGAGGTAATATGGATCTTGGACTTCATTGAATTAAGGGGAATGACATGCATGGTCATTCCATTGTGATTTAAGAAATCAGAGTTGGAGAACTTAGAAATAATAATACAAATTCTTTATTTTATAGGCTTATAGAATCATAGATTTAAAGATATAAGAGACTTTTACAGTTGAGGAAATAGAGCCAGAGATGTTAAGTGATGTATAAGGTTACAGAGATACAAAGTAGAAAAGCCAGGATCTTTACCTTGACCTTCTTTTTCCAAATCCAGTGCCCAGGGATGTTGTGGGGATCAAGTGAGGTAATTAGTGTAAGCTGCTTAGCACAGTACCTGGCACACAGTGAATGCTCTATAAATGTTAGCTTTTATTATTCTTATTTATTAGCTTTATTATTCTTAGTTATTATCTTTTCACTGAGAATAAGATTCAGAGATATGAAGAAACTTCTCCAAGGTTATAAAACTAGCTGATAGCAGGGCCAGATTAGATTGAACCGAGGTCTAGAATAGATTCTCTAGGGTAGGCCCAGGAAACTCTGAATTATGTGGACTGGGGAGTCCCAGCAGGGACTAAAGGAGGCAAGGTAAGGAGGAAGCTGGCTTGCAGCAACATTTGTAAAGTACCTAATAGCATCCAGCCATCTTAGAGAAAAAAAAGTAATGATCCTGATATATTATATATAGGTGGATGAGTGAATGAAAGTTCTCTTTAAACTACTAATCTGACTAACCCCACACTATGTTTCACATCCTATCCAACCATTCATCCAGAAACAGGCCTGCTAATGTTCAAATATTATGCCCTCCCTTACCAACACCTCACAGTACTTTATTGTTCTTGTCCCATATAATTGCTACTGTTTGAATAATCAGTTAAAAAAATGCTTTAGCATTCCTAACATCCATACAGTCCATCACCTATGCTTTCTGGAAAGTGATCCCTCTTCTTCTCTACATATTTTTATGTTATTTTCTATTCTAAAATTTCTTCTTTCTTTCAAGGCTCTGATCAGTTGTCACCTCCTCATCAAAGCCTTCCCACATCCCTTGAGCTAAAAGTGTCTTCTCATTCCTTTAGGGCATCTCTCTCTTTACCCTGTATCATACTTACCTATACATAGGAAGAATAATATTGTTGTCTCTAAGTGACAGGAATAGACCACAGACTGAATCTGTGATTTTTTTAAAAAAATAATTAATTAATTTTAGTCTTCAACATTAATTTCCACAAGATTTTGAATTCCCAATTTTCTTCCCATCTGTCCCCTCCCCCTCCCTATATGAGCATGCATTCTAATTACCCCTCACCTAGTCTGTCCTCCCCTCCATCACCCTCTATAGCCCTCATCACTTTCTTGTAGGGCAAGATAGATTTCTATACCCCATTGCTTGTATATCTTGTGTCCCAGTTGCCTTTAAAAAACAATTTTTAACATTGGTTTTTAAAATTTTGAATTCCAAACTCTATTCTTTCTTCCCTTCCCACCCACCCTCAATCAGAAGGCAAGCAATTTAATACAGGTTATACATGTGTGGTTATACTAAACTCTTCCGTAATAGCCATGTTGTGAAAGACTAACTATATTTCCCTGCATCCCATCCTCACCCCATTTATTGTATTCTCTCCTTTGACCCCATCCCTTTTCAAAAGTGCTTACTCCTGAATAGTCCCTCCCCCAATCTGACCTCACTTCTATCATTCCCCCCTCTCTTATTCCCTTCCCTCTACTTTCCTGTAGGGTAAGATGCAAAATTGAGTGTGTATGTTATTCCCTCCTTAAGCCAAATCCAATGACAGTAAGGGTCACTCATTCCCTCTCACTTGCCCCTCTTCCCCTCCATTTTTCTTGTGGGATAATTTGCCCCATTCTATCTCTCCTTTCCTCCATCTCCCACTATTCCTCTCTCACACCTTAATTTTTTTTAGATTGCCCTCTGTCTATATATGTGTATGTATGTATGTATGTATGTATGTACACACACATGCACACACACATATATATATTCCCTCCAACTCCCATAACACTGAGAAGTCTCATGAGTTACAAATATCATCTTTCCATGTAAGAATGTAAACAGATTGGGGCAGAGCCAAGATGGCGGAGTAGAAGCACGACCTTCCCGCAGTTCCGGCTTCCAGCCTCCCCAATCCATGTAAAAGGGGACTCTAAACAAACTTTGGAGCTGCAGAACCCAGAAAATGACACAGAGAAGCTAACCTCCCACTGAGGACAGCCCAGCAGGCCGGCAGGAATCCAGCACAGCACTCTGGGAGCTGAGCCCAACCCCATGCCGAGGCTATAGCCCCAGGGTGGGCCTGACAACCCTCCAGCCAGAGGGACTCCAGATCAGCAGCAGCTGTGGCCGTTTCCAGATTTATCAACACATAGACACAAAGGACAAAGTGAGAGGTCAGTACAGTCTGGACTTTGGGACCAGTAAGTGGGAGTGCATGGCTTTTACCCCCAGGGTGAGAAGCCTCTGAGACACCAGCACAGCCAGCCAGCACCACAGGCTTCAGCTCCTGGCCTGCAGAGTGTAGGGGCACCAAGCACCAGTCTGAGGGGTCATCGCTCTTGCTTTGACCTGCTTGGATCTAGATTGAAGTCTAGGGTGGAAGTCCTGGGGTGTGTGTCCAGCCTGCCAGAGCGTGTGGAGACCTCAGAGAGGGCACCATCTAATAACTCCGGCAGCTGAGAAAATCCAAGTATTTGGGACGAAAGCTCCCCTGTCTGGTGGCAGAGTCCTACTGTGGCAAACAGCCCAAAAGTCAAATAATTGAGTGGTAAAATGAGCAGGCAAAGGAAACAAAGCAGACAGAAGATTCCAACATTACACTCCTATTTTGGGGACAAGGAGCAAGGCATGGAACAGGAGGAAAACAGTGAAGTCAGAATTCCTGCACTAAAAGCTTCAAAGGAAAATACAAGCTGATTACAGGCCATAGAGGAACTTAAGAAAGATTTTGAAAACCAAATAAGAGAAGTGGAGGAAAAATTGGGAAGAGAAATGAGAACAATGCAAGAAAATTTTAAAATGAGAGTCAACAGCCTGACTGAAGAAAATAATACCTTAAAAAACAGACTGACTCAAATGGTAAAGGAGGCCCAAAAAGGCAATGAGGAGAAGAATGCCTTAAAAAGTCGAATTTGCCTGATGGAAAAAGAATCTCAAAAACTCAATGAGGAGAATCATTGCTTCAGAATTAGATTGGAACAAATGTAAGCTAATGACTTTATGAGAAATCAAGATGCTGTTAAACAGATCCAAACAAATGACAGACTAGAAGGCTTTCTATGTGAAATATCTCATGGGAAAAACCACTGACCTGCAAAATAGATCCAGGAGAGATAATTTAAAAATTATTGGACTGCCTGAAAGCCATGACCAAAGTAAGAACCTAGAAATCATCCTCCAGGAAGTTCTCAAAGAAAAGTGCCCTGATGTTTTAGAACCAGAGGGCAAAATAGAGGTTGAAAGAATCTACCTCCTGAAAAAGATCACAAAAAGAAAACTCCTAGAAATATTATAGCCAGGATCCAGAATTCCCACATTAAGGATAGAATATTATAAGCAGCCAGGAAGAAACAATTTGAATATTGTGGAAACACAATCAGGATAAACCAGAATCTGGCAGCTTCTACACTGAGGGACTGAAGGGCTTCCAGTATGATATTCTGTAGATCAAAGGAGCTGGGATTAAAACCAAGAGTCACCTACCCAGCAAAACTGAGTATCCTGTTTCAGGGGAAAATATGGTAATTCAGTGGAATAGAGGACTTTCAAGCATTCTTGCTGAAAAATCCAGAGTTAATTAGAAAATTTGACTTTCAGTTACAAGAAGCAAGAGAAGCATGAGAAGGTAAACAGGGAAAAGGAATCATTGAACTATTAACATTCCTACATGGAAAAAACAATATTTGTAACTTATGAAACTTTTCTCAGTAGTTGAAGGGATTAGAAATATATATATGTCTTTATATGAGGGTATATGGGCATATGAATACATATGTGAATGTGTGTATATATGTTTACAGGTATACATAGATAGAGGGCACAGGATCAATTTAGCAAGAAAGGATGATACTTAAAAGGTGAAATTAAGAGGTGAGTGAGAGAGGAACATAATGAGAGGAGATGGGGAGAGACAGATTGGGGTAAACTGTCTCATACAGAACAGGCAAGGGAAAATGGTTACAATGGAGGGGAAAAATAGGAAGGCAAAAGGGAATGGGTCAACCTTATTCCTATTGAATCTGGCTTGAGGAGGGAGTGAAATACACACTAAATAGGGTATCTCACCCTCCAGGAGAATAGGGGGAAAAGGGGATGAGAGGGTGGATGATAGAAGGGAGGGTAGGCTGGGGGGGGAGGGAGGTTGGAAGCACTCACTTTTGAAAATAGATGGGATCAAAGTGGAGAGTAGAGTGGGTGGGAGGTGGGATGGGAGGGAGGGAAGTGTAGTCAGTCTTTTACAATGTATCTACTGTTATTGTTTTGCATTAGCAACATATGTGCAACCTATACTGAACTGCGTGTCTTCCCAGTAGGGGTGGTTGATGGGGAAGGAGGGGATTGAATCTGGAATTGAAAGTTTTGAAATAAAATATTCAAATATGTATATATATATATGTATACATGTGTGTGTATATATATATATATATACTATTATTAATACCATCTTACATGTAATTATGAAATGGGATGTGCAGGCACTGAGGCATAGAGATCCACTGGAAATGCGGTAAGGGGTTTGGGGGAAATGTGGGAGAGAGCAGATTGGAGGATAGGATATCCTATGGGACTGCTATTTTGGGGCAGTGGGTGGGAGAGAAATGGGGAGAAAATTTGTAACTCAAAATATGGCGGAAACGGATGATGTAAATCATAAATTAATAATAAAGCATTAAAAAAAGGAATGTAAACAATTCAAATTTAACAAGTCCCTTATGATTTCTCTTTCCTGTTTGCCTTGTCCTGCTTTTCATGATTCTTGTATTTCAAAGTCAGATTTTCTATTCAGCTCTGGTCTTTGCATCAAGAATACTTGAAAGTCCTCTATCTCATTGAATAACCATGTTTTTTCCTCTGAAATATTATATTCAATTTTGCTGGGTAGGTGATTCTTGGTTTTAATCCTAAATCCTTTGACCTCCAGAATATCATATTGAAAGCCTTCTGATCCCTTAATGTAGAGGTTGCTATATCTTGTATTATCCTTATTATGTTTCCACAAAACCGGCTTTTTTCAATATTTTCTTCTTGACCTGGGAACTCTGGAATTTGGCTGCCATATTCTCAGGGTTTTTCATTTTGTGATCTCTTTCAAGAGATGATTGGAGTATTCTTTCAATTTCTATTTTCCCCTCTAGTTTTAGAATATCAGCACAGTTTTTGATAATTTCTTGAAAAATGATGTCTAGGTTCTTTTTTTCATCATGGCTTTCAGGGAGTCTGATAATTTTTAAATTATCTGTCTTGGATATATTTTCCAGGTCACTGGTTTTCGTAATGAAATATTTCATGTTGCCTTCTATCTTTTCATTCTTTTGGTTCCGTTTTATAATTTCTTGATTTCTCATAAAATCATTAGCTTCCATTTGCCCCCTTCTAATTTTTAAAGAATTATTTTCTTCAGTGACCTTTTGAACCTCTTTTTCCATTTGACCATTCTTCTTTTTAAGGCATTGTTCTCCTCACTAGCTTTTTGGGCCTCTTTTGCTATTTGAGGTAGTCTATTTTTAAGGTGTTATTTTCTTCAGTATTTTTGGTTCTTCTTTAGCAAACTGTTGTCTCATTCATCAGTATTTTTTTTTGCTTCATTCTCATTTATATTCCAAATTTTTCCTCTACTTTTCTTACTTAATTTTCAAAATCCTTTTTTAAGTTCTTCCATTGCATGAAACCAATTCCTATTTTTCTTGGAGGCTCTGGATGTAGGAGTTTTGAGTTTATTGTCTTCTTCTGGTTGTATATTTTGATTTTCTTTGTCACCAAGATTCTCTAGTCTGAGGTATTTTTTTTTAAAGTTTGCTTATTTTCCCAGCTAAATACTTGACTTTCTAACTCTTTGTCCAGGTAGGACTCTGCTTGCAGTGGGGGTGATTGTACTGTCTCAGGCTTCAGGGGTTTTGTGCACTTGTTTTCAGAGACATTTCTAAGGATTTATAAATTTTCGGCAGTATGAATGGTATGATCACAGGAGCAGTGCTTACTACTTTCCTGTCCTGTGCTCTAGTCTGTGAATGACCACAGGCAATCTTTGCTGCCTTGGAACTGTTAGGAGAATTCCCTTTCCACTGTAGCCACAAGGTCCACCACACCAGTGCTCCTCCTCCCCCCCCCCCCTGGACAGTGACCTAGATCCCAGCAGGGCAAAGCAACAGAGTCCTACCTCAGTGCCAGATCCCTTCAATCGTCCTCTGATTGGCTGCTTTATCCCCACATTGTCTGTGGGCCTGGAGCTCCAAAAGCAATTGTCACTCTGCTATTGCTGCTCCTACCACTGCTACCACTGTCACCACCACCTCCACCACCCCTGCCTGAGGCCAGATGGCACTCCTCTCTCACTTGGGTCTGACAGAGCTTTCCCACCGACTTTCTATGCTTTCTTTGGTGTTTGTGAGCCAAAAAGTCTGGAAACCACCAAAGCTGACTGTGATTCAGTTCCCTGAGACCTTCTCTAGCTCTGTCTATGCTGTCACAGCACTTGTTGGACTCTGCTCCTTTCCCAACGTGGTGCAATACACCCCTCCTGCGCACCTTCTAGGCTGTCTTTGTCTGGAGATATGTTTCTCTCTGTCATTTTGCAGGTTCTGCAGCTCTAGAATTAGTTTATAATATTTTTTACAGGCATTTGGAAGGGTTTAGGGGAGGATCTCAAGCAAGTCTCTGCTTTTACTCTTCCATCTTGGCTCTGCTCTCGGAATCTGTGATGTCACTCATATAGAGATCAATTTGGTGAGTAAAAGCACCTACCAATGCAAGTCAATACCCTTTCTACAAGTTATAATCTTAGAGAGTTCTCCAGAAAACTGAAAGACTAAGTGAATTGTTCAGGTTTACATGAACCATCATGTATCAAAGGAAGACTTAAACCTATATTGTCCTGACTTAGAGGTCTATCAATTAGAATAACCTCTCACTGACAGGACAACATAGTTAAGACTTGCTTAATGAAGTTCAGGATTGTGATTTGCCTAGGTTATTTTTGGCATCGTGGGAGGAAAAGCAAATTAAAAAGAATTTTCCCACCATCAGAGATTCAGATATGCATACCACTGAGGGGACATATGAGGAACTTGTCAAGGAATATGGGGAATATTTGGTAAATAAGAAAGGAAACAAACACTTATTTAGGTACTTAATATGTGTTGAGGACTTGCCGAGCTTTAACAATTTTCAAATATATTTTATTTCATTAAATATTTTCTGTAATTTCATGAAATTTTTAAAGATTTTTTTAGGGGTGGCTAGGTGGTGCAGTGAGCAGAATAATGGTGCAGCCATGGAGTCAGGAGGACCCGAGTTCAAATCCGGCCTCAGACACCTAACACAAAAAGCTAGCTGTGTGACCTTGGGCAAGTCACCGAACCCCAATTTCCCTGTCTTCCCCCTCCAAAAAAGCAAAAAAAAATTTTTTTTTCAAAATTTTGAGTTTTAACTTTTTCTCCTCCTTCTTGCTCCCCTCCCACCTCCTGAGCAGTCAAACAATAAGATGTTGGTGATTCATATGAAGTCATACCGCTCAAGGTCCTGGATCATTTTGAATTGTCTTGCATCGTTGGGTTTTGTTTTTGTTTTTCCCATGTGAAGTAATGCAAAACATATTTCCATATAAGCTGTGTTGTTAAAGAAAGAACAAGCAAAATAAAACAACAAATATGAAGAAAATAGAAAAAGCTATACTGCACTTTGTATTCAGAGTTCATCACTTTTCTCTCTTGGGATACTTGCTTGATCAGAGTAACTAAATCTTTCAGGCTGAACATCCTTACAATATCGCTATTACCGTGTACAGCATCCTCCTGGTTCTGCTCACTTTACTTTGCATCAGTTCATATGTCATGGTTTTTCTGAAACCATTCTGCTCTGCTCAGCCATTACCTCATTGATGAAAACCACCTCAATTCTTTGCCACCGTAAAAAGGCTGCTATAAATATTTCTTTTTGTACAAATAGGTCCTTTTCCCTTTTATTTTCCCCCTTTGGGATATCGACCTAGCAGAAGTACTAATGGGTTAAAGGATATGCATAATTTTATAGCCCTTTGGGAGTAGTTTCAAACTGTTCTCCAGAATGGTTGGACTAGTTCACAACTCTACCAGTAGTGAATGAGTGAATCCAATGTTCCACATTCCCTTCAGCATTTCTCAGTTTCCTTTTTTTTAGGTTAGTTAATCTGATTGGTATAATTGGTGTATCAGAGTTGTTTTAATTTGAATTTCTCTAATCAGTAGTGATTTAGATAATTTTTTCACGTGACTATTGATTACTTTGATTTCTTCTTAAAATTGTGTATTCATATACTTTGACCATTTATCAACTGGGGAATGGATTTTATTTTATTTTTTGGAATAAATTTGGCTCAGTTCCCTATGTATTTGAAAAAAGAGACCTTTATCAGAGTAACTTGCTATAATATTTTCCCCAGTTTCCTGTTTTCCTTCTAATTTTGGCTGTATTAGTTTTGTTTGAGCAAAAGTTTTTTTTTTAAAATTTCATGTAATCACAATTATCTATTGTATTCCCCACAATCCTCTTTATCTCTTGGTTGGTCACAAACTCTTCCCTTATCCATAGATCTGACAGGGACATTTTTCCATGCTGCCCTAATTTACTTTTGGTATCATGCATTATATCAAAATCATTTATCCATTTTGACCTGATCATTTTTAAAGCTTTTTTTTCTTTTTTATTATTTGAACTTTACTAATCATAAAACATCTACATATGCATGAAAAAATAGTATTACAAGTGTATGTTCATTTAATACAACATGTCTTTGGTGGAACAACAGCTTGCTGGTAACTAAAACTTTTTTCCCATGGTTTTTGGTGCATTTTACAGCCAAAGCTTTTTGGTTGCTTCTCTATAATTTCTGACTCTCTGCTGTTGTTTCTCAGAACTGAAGGTCACCATTTTGGAAAATCAGGTCAATATGGGTCATCATAGGGAATCATTCAGGAAAGAGAAAACAGTTGTTTTGGGAGCCCTGTCAAGGTTTCTTTAGGGACCAGAGGCCAAAATGCTTAAGCCTAGAGAGCTGAGGTTTCTACATTCCTCAGATCAGGATTGTCCAACTGCAAAAGCTCATCAAGGGCCAGCTTGGCTGCATTGGACCAAGACTCCTTTTTATTCTGTCCTGGGCCAGTTTTATATTGAATACCATCTACCACAGCACAAAAGGCAAAATAAGGACCCATAACATCACCTGTTGTGGCAGTTTTCCTAAGGTCAAGTTGCACATGCTGCATTTGTGCAAACTGATGGAGGGCTGACTCTGGACTGATCTCTCTATGTTTGTACTTCATGATGAATTCCTTGAGAATCTTCTTTGGATGAAGGACAGTATTTTGATTAGGCAGGACTACTTTGGAAAGCAGTGATTCTATGATCTCTGTAACCTTAGAAGCTAAATTCAACACATTATAATCTTCTGATACTGAATATCCTGGAGGACTATTCATTACTGTTGAAGAAGGTTCAATTGACAATCTCTTCTTTAACATATGAACAAAGCTAGGAACCTGGGAACTCTGAAACCAGTCCTTGTTACCAGACATTTTCTCGGGTCTCTGAGTGGCCATCCTGGCTGCTGCCTCCACCTCCTGCTCCAGCACTGCTGCTACTGCCAGGCCAGAAGGTAGCCATTTTGACCTGATCTTGGACATGGTATGAAATATTGGTCTATGCCTAGTTTCTGCCAAACTAATTTCCAGTTTTCTCAGCAATTTTTTTCTCAAATGGTCAGTTCTTACTCTCAAAGCTTGTATCTTCATCTTTATCAAACACTAGATTACTATGGTCTAATCGCTCTGCTAAGGAACCACTCTATTTCATAACCGGTAGCACATTGTCTTGAGGATTACCATTTTGTAATGTAATTGGAAATCTGGAACTGGTAGGCCATTTCTTAACCTTTAAAAAAATATTTACTTGTTATTCTTGTTCTTTTGTTATTCCAGATGAATTTTGTGACAAAATTTTGTAACCAAAAAAAGTAGTAACTACTTTCATAGCTCTATTAAATAATTTTATGGTAGTTTGATTGGTATGGCACTGAATAAGTAAATTAATGTAGGTAGCATTATAATTTTTATTATATTGACTCAGTCTACCCATGAGCAGTTAATATTTCTACAATTGTTTAAATCTGTATTTTGTGAAAGTGTTTTGTAACTGTGATCAGATAGTCCCTGGGTTTATGTTTCCAGAAAGATTCTGAAGTATTTTCTATTGTCTGCAGTTATTTTAAATGGATTTTTTCTTGCTATCTCTTACTGGTGGCTTTGTTGGTAGTATATAGAAACATTGAAGATCTATGTAGTTTTATTTTATTTATTTGCTGAAGTTGTTAATTATTTCAACTCATTTATTAGTTGATTCTATGGGGTTCTCTGGTTTACTCTCATATCATATGGAAAGAGTGATAATTTTATTTCCTCATTGCCTACTGTTGTTACTTCAGCTTCGTTTTCTTGAGTAATGCTATATCTCACATTTTTAGTATAATATTGAATAATTAGGGCATCATTATTTCACTCCTGATTTTATTGGGAAGTCTTCAATTTTATCGCCATTACCAATAATGTTTGCACTTGGTTTTGGATAGATACTACTCATCATTTTCACAAAGGTTTCATTGATTTCTCTCTAGTGTTTTTAGTAGCAATGGATATTGTATTTTGTCAAAGGCTTTTTCTTCATCTGTTGATGTGATTTTTGTTTTTATTATTGATATGCTCACTTTCACTGATAATTTTCCTAATATTGAACTACCTCTGCCAGTCTGGTATAAATCCCATCTTGTCATGGTATATGATCTTTATGATATATTGCCATAATCTCTTGGTAGTATTTATTTAAAGTTTCAGCATTGGTATTCACTAAGGAAATTGATCTAAATTTTTTCCCCTCTCTTTATGATCTCCCTGGTTTAGGTATCACAACTATATTTGTAAAGGGAATTTGGTGAAACTCCTTTACCTATCTTTTCAAATAGTTAGAATAGTGCTAACACTAATTATTCCTTAAATATTTAGCAGAATTTACCTATAAATCCATCTAGTCCTTGGCATTTTTGCTTAGGGTGTTCATTCATGGCTTGTTTAATTGCTCTTTTCTAATATAGGGTTTTATATATTCAATTTCTTCTATCAATCTGGTTTATTTATATTTTTGTAAACATTTATCCATTTCACTTAGATTGTCAGTTTTATACATATATTATTGGGGAAAATAACCTCTAACAATTGCTTAAATTTCATTTAATTGATGCTATGTTCACCCTTTCATTTTTGATACAAGTAGTTAGTTTTTATATTTAAAAAAATCAGATTAACCAATGATTTATGTATTTTCTTGTTTTTTCTTAAATCAGCCCCAAATTTTCTTTATTAGCTCAATGGTTTTCTTATTTTCAATTTTATTAATCTCTCCTTTCATTTTCAGAATTTCCATTTCAATGTTAAACTGTGGATTTTAATTTTTTTTTCCAATTTTTGTTGTTGTTGTCATTGCTTGCCCAATTCACTGATCTACTCCTTTTATTGGTGTAAATATTTAGAGATATAAATTTCACACTAAGTACTTCTTTCCCTCCATCTCACAGAATTTTTAATGTTGTCTCATTGTTGTCATTCTCTTTAATGAAATAATTGATTTTTCTATGGTTTGTTCTTTGACCTGTTCATTTTTTAGGACTGAATTATTCAGTTTACAATTAACTTTTAATTTATGCTCTTTATTAAATGCAGTTTTTACTGTATTTTGATTTGGATGCATTTAATATTTCTACTCTCCTGCATTTGATTATGAGGTCTTTATACCTTAATACATGTTCAAATTTTTGTGAATGTGCCATGCACAGCTGAGAAAAAGGTATAATCCTTTCTATTTTCATTGAGTTTTCTTCACAGGTCCATCTTATATAACTTTTCTAAGATTTTATTCATCTCCTTGACTTCTTTCTTCTTTGGTGTATGGTTAGATTTATCTAGCTCTGATAGTGTAAAGTTTAGGTCATTCTCCAGTATAGTTTTACTGCCTTCTTACTCCTATAATTCATTTAACTTTTTCTTTAAGAATTTGGATGCTATACCACTTGGGGCATATATATTTCAGTATTGATATTGTTTCATTGTCTATAGTTCTTTTAAGCAAAATAGTTTCCTTATTCAACCATTTTAATGAGATCTATTTTACCTTTTGCTTTTTCTGAGATTCTGATTGTTACCCCTTCAATTTTTTTAAACTTCAGTCGAAGCAGAATACATTCTGCTCTAGCCCTTTATTTTAACTTTGTGTGTGTCTCTTTGTTTCAAGTATGTTTCTTGCACACACTATATTCTGGTTTCTAATCCATTCTATTATCCACTTCTAATTTATAGGTGAGTTCATCATATTCATATTCTCAGATACAGTTACTGTTTGGACATTAACCTCCCCCCTATTTTATTCTATTTGTCCTTTCTATCATGTTCCTCCTTTCAAGGCTGTTTTACTTCTAACTACTGCTTTCTTTTGGCTGTCTTTTCTTGTATCCTCCTTCTCCCCACAGGTCTTTCTTATATAGCCCTTTTATATAAGATATTTTTCCCTACTGTTTCCCTCCCTTCCACCTTCTCCCACAGCATCTGTTTTTCTCATCTATCCATTTTTTCCTTATCCCAAATTTTTTGACTCACTCCCACATCTTCTTCTTATGCAGCATCCTAACTGCCCTAATAAAATAAATTATTTAGAAGATACATGTATCATATTCCTATATAGAAATTGTTTAACCTTATTGAGTCCTTTATGACTCCTCTTTCATGTTTACCTTTTTTGTGAATCTCTGTAAAGTCAAGCATGAGCAGGTTTCCAGAGGACTGCTGCTGTGAACAGCGTTAAGGTTCTGATTACATAGTATAGTGACCTCTCTATTTATTCAGTAATAAACTAAGACAAAATATTCCCAGAAAGCAAAGTACAACATTCACAATGTTATAACATGATAACTTATCACTAAAGTGGCCACATAGGTTTCACCAAAGTGGCCACATAGTTTTAAACAAATGATATCATTCATTAAGTCCTTAACTCAATCATCCTTAAGGAGCAACCCTCCTTAAGGGAAACAAAGTACAATCATTCAGTAAGTCCTTAACTCAGTCATCCTTAAGGGGAAGACTTCTTAAGGGACACAAAGTATAAAGGTCAAAGTTCTCCACCCCTAGGTCACATTGCCTTAATCTCTCAGTCAAAAAGCCTTTTTTCTTGATTGGAGATTAGTTTCCAATCATAATTAAGTCAACCATCAAGAGTACAACATTAAGGGGGCAGCTAGGTGCCACGGTGAATAGAGCACCAGCCCTGAAATCAGGGGGACCTGAGTTCAAATCCAGCCTTAGACACTTGACACACTTACTAACTGTGTGACTTTGGGCATTTCACTTAACCCCAACTGTCCTCCAAGAAGCCAAAAAAAAGAGTACAACATTACCAGGTGTGGCCCAAGAACAAAGTTCTCCCACCCCTCGGCCACAGTAAATCATGATCTTCTTAGTCAGCACTAAGTACCCAAGGGGAGGTCCTTTCATCTTGACTTGAGGCTAGCACCCAAATTTCATGGTTCCTCTTCCATTGTCCCAGCTTTTTCCTGAATCTACCTGTCACCTGGATTCAAGGTAAGCAGCTCTCAGCTCCTCATCCAATCCTTCTTCCAGTTCCCATTCCTTCTTGAATTTCACAGTGTCCAGTCCACCTCAAGTTCTTCATGGTTTCTATTTCTGGGAAGACAAAGTTTAACAGAGGCAAAACAACATTCATACACATTGCCAGCACCATCATCAATCCACTTTCTGCCTGTGAAATCAACACAGATGCACAAACAAAGTCTGAGATATCAACACAAATTGTCAGTATAGTCCTAGGACCTCTGAAAACCTCCTCCAGGACTTCTGTAAATGGACAACCAGAAAATATCCTTTTAGGATTTCCAGTAAGGTCCCAGGGATTCTGTATGAAGTATTAAAAACACAAATCAACACAGACAGACAAACAGAGTGCTGGCACCACAAGTCTGCTCTTTCCCAGCTTGGGCTTCTCCTTATATATGGTCATTAGCCCCTACCTGTTCTGTCCTTTTCTGTTTCATCACCAAGTTCTTCCCACTGTGGGTTTCACAAGTTCTGTTTCTTAACAAAGACTTGATATAATCATGGGCAAGGCTCAAAAGAAACTTGAACTGAAGCAATGTGCTAAATAATTAAATAGATGAAAGAAAGCACTAAGTATTTCTTTGCTTGCAATTATACTCTTGAGAAATCACATTTTAAGGTTTTTAATGTCAGATTTTCTATTCAGCTCTGTTATTTTCATCAGGAATGCTTGCAAGTATTCTTTTTTGTTAAATATCTATTTTTCCCTTTGAAGGATTGTACTTAGTTTTGTTGTGTAGTTAATTCTTGGCTGTAATGCCAGAGGATTCTGGGAAGATGACAGAGTAGGGAAGAAAATTCCAAGCTCTATGGATTTCCCCCACAAACAAGAAGAGAGTACTTCAGGGTGAATGTAGAGTGGTAAAAATAAGCAAAAGTTGGGGCAGAACAGTGGTTTTCCTGGCCCAACCAGGAGAAGATCTGAAGAAAAAATCTCAGACCAAAGTTTAGTCCTTGTGATGTATAAATACCTCCAGGCTAGTTCTGCTGAAATAGTAAGTGGTGAGTCCTGGAGCTAGCTAGGTTGGGATGCAGCCTTGGCCCCAGCCACAGGAATTTTCACATCCCAGACAGTGTGGGGAGTAATGGTATCTGAGCATGGGAAGACTGAGGGAACCTCTGCTGATAAGGGACACTACATGCTGAGATGCAGCCCTGGTGGAAAAGGTAACAGTACACATAGGATGAGGGCAGAAGCAGTGGGGTAAGAATGTCACTGGCTCTGGTTACTTACAAGGGGGCACAGTACTTAGTTTTGGTTATCCAGGACTAGAAGTGATAAAAATAATGAACTGCTACAAATTTTTAAAATGAGCAAACAAAGACAGAATCCAACTATAGAAAATTACTATGGGAATAGGAAAGATGGGTTCATTTTCAGAGGAGGATACTGGAACAAAAAAAATGAGAGGTAATAAGGAAAAAATAAAAAAAAATAAGAACAATCCAAGTAAAACAAGATAATGAAAAGAAAGTCAAATTAGAAAAGAAGATTCAAATTCTTCAGGGAAAAAATATTCCTTGAAAATTAGAATTGGGTAAGGGGAATCCAGAGAAGTTAAAAGAGACCAAGAAGTAGAAACAACCAAAAAAACCCATACAAATAATGACAAAATAGGAAAGAATGAGAAACAGCTCATAAGTAAAAGAACTGATTTGGAAAGTAGATCAAGAAAAGAAAAAATAAGAACAATGAAACTACCTGAAAGCTATGTTAAAAAAAAAGACTATACAGTAGTATAAGAAATATATTTTTTTAAATTGTCCCCAAGAGTCAGAACAAGAGGGGAAAGTAGAAATTAAAAAAAATTCACTGATCACCACCTAAATGAGCCCCCATGGGGAAAACCTACAGGAATATCATAGACAAATTCTGGAACCAATAGCTCAAGTAGAGAATATTAGGAGCAACAAGAAATAAAAAAAACCAAATCAAATATGGTGGAACCACAATTAGAATGACCAAAAAAACTAGCAGCAGCAACATGAAAAGACCACACTGTATATAGAAGGACAAAAGATCTGGGCTTATGGCCAAAAACATACCCAGCAAAGTTATGCATAATCTTGAATGGAAAAAAATATATATTCAATGAATTGCCAGACTTCACATTTTATTAAAAAAAACAACCTGAAATTAAAAATTTGACATACAAGATCCAAGAGAAATATAAGGTACATATCAAAGAATAATTAGAAGAGACTCAATAAGGACAGGCTGTTAACTTTCTATATGAGGAAATTTATATGTAAGGTTGTTATTAGTAACTGGATTGTTTTAAAGAAAGATTGGGGTAGATATAAAAATGATGTGATTCTAAAAAGTAAAACCATTCAGGAAATGGCAAAAAAGAATAATTATCTAAAACAAATGAGGTATGAAAGAAAGAACTGAAAGAGAGAAATTAGATGGAGGAGGGTTGGTAGTTCCTGAACCCTAGAAGTTAAGGAGAAAGGGAGGGAGGAGAGAATGGTGGAGGGAATTTTAGAGGGAACCCTACTCACATCAAATCTCGGTTAAAGAGAGAACAATATATACATTTAGAAGAGAATAAAACTCTTCTAAATTTATAAAGAAAAAAGAGAGTGTGGAAATAAGATAAGGGAGGATATAGAATGGTGTCTTGATTAATGGGAATAGGATAAAGAGGGAATAACATATATATTTGGAAGGCTATAAAAATCCTCTAAATTTAGATAGAAACAAGTGGGTCAAGGAAAAGGGTGAGGAGGAAAGGTTAATGGCGCGATCTTTGCAGGGGGAGTAGGTTAAGTAAAAGGAGGGCAAGGTAGTGGGTAGAAGTCAAGTAGTGAAGTCAGGAGGAATAGGGAATAAGAGATGCATACAAATATAAAATAAAGATGTGGAGTAAAATTTATGAAGGAAAAAAGCAGGTGTAGTAATCATGATCTCAGAAAATGTTAAAACTAAAATAGATTTAATCAAAAGAGTAAAATAGGGAAACTATAATATGTCAGTCATATAAATCAATATTCTTTTAGACTATTTAAAATAAGTAGACAGTATAAGTTTGGTATATTGTGTGGTGTAGGAAATGATGAGTTAGGGGACTTAGAAAAATATGGAAAGACTTAGACTTATGAAGGAAGCTCTTATCCACCCTCAGAGAAACAGACAAGTATAATAATCTTACATAGATGAATGTGAATGAATATGTCTATATATGATTATAGATATCTAAACATATGTATGTATGTAGACATGTGTATATGGATGTATATATGTTTGTGTGTATATATGTGTGTGTGTGTGTGTGTGTGTGTGTGTATTGTGTTTATATCTATAACTATCATCTAAGCATCTGTCTATCCTTAATTGTAGCCTTCTTGAGGGAGTGGGGAAGAAGGGGGAAAAGAACAAAGTAAAAAGTGCAAAGAGGAGTCAAAAAGAAAACTCATAAAGAAGCAAAGATGGGCAGCTTTGAACATAATGTATATTATTTATTATAAAGGTTTTTCCAAAATGGAAATTTATTGCTATATATTTTCAATCATCTTTTATGTTCTACTGTGCATCTAATGTTTTTCTCTTATTATTTTGTATTTATGGTTTAGTATTTAAGTTTATAATTTTTTTCTTTTCCTAATGTGTGTTTAAATTTAAAATAAACTAATAATTAAAAAAATCCCAGCTCTTTTGCCATTAGGAATATCACCTTCTAAACCCTTCGATCCTTTAAAGTGCTATCCGCTAAATTTTTGTGATCCTCCCTTTGGTTCTATGGGTTGTGAATGGATTCTTTATTACTGCTTGAATTATTTTCTCTTTTACCTGTAAGTGTTCAAATTTGAATATAATATTTCTGGGAATTTTCATTTTAGGATATCTTTTAAGAGGTGATTATTGAATTATTTTAATTTCCATTTTACCCTTTTGTTATAGATTATCTGTGAAATTTTCCTTGGTGATTTCTTGAAATATGTCTAAGATTTTTCTTCGAACATGGCTTTTAGCAAATCCAATAATTTTCCAATTTTCTCTTCAAATTATATTTTTCCAATGAGATATTTCACATTTTAAATTTTTTTCATTCTTTTGTCTTTGTTTTATTGTTTCTTGATGTCTCATAGAGATATTGGCTTCCACTTTCCTAATTGTAATTCTCAAGGCATTATTTTCTTCATTGAGCTTTTTGGCCTTATTTCCAATTGACCAATATTGCCTTGTAAGAAGTTCTTTTCATTTGGTCAATTTTTTATTTTTAAAGGTGTTATTTTCTTCAGTATTTTTGGGTGCCCCTTTTGGTGCCTCTTGGTATTTTGGTTGCCTCTTGGTCCTTTACCAAGCTGTTAATTGCTTTTTCACAATTTTCTTCCTTTGGTTTTATTTCTTTACTTAATTTTCTCCATACATCATTTATTATTTTTTAAATTCTTTTTGAACTCTTCTGATAATTCTTTTTGGACCTGATGTCAATTCCCATTTTCTTTGAGATTTTGCTTATAATTGTTTTGTCATCATTGTCTTCTTCTGAGTTTTTGTCTTGATCTTCCCTCTCATCATAGTAGTTGTTCATAGTAAAGATTCTTTTTCATTGTTGTTTGCTCATTTTTCTACCCTATTTATTGATTTAGAACTTTATGTTAATAGTGGCTTCTATTCTTGATGGGTTTGGGAGTGGTGGTGTATGGGCACTCTCTCAAGCTGTAGGTCTTTCCCCCCTACTATTTTCAGTTCTTGGTATTTGAAAGTTCTTGGTGCTTACAAACTGGTGTGAGCTAAGTAGAGGTATGGTTACTGCTCTCTTGTTCTACATTCTGGTGCTTATCTAGGAAGTGCACCTGTTTTGTTATTTTTTATACAAAACAACCCCGGGAGGTAGATGTTATATTCTCAGTTGATAGATGAGGAAACTGAGGAAGACAGTCATGAAATTCTGAAATCTTTTGCTCTAAATGAAGTAAATAACTGACCTCAGAGACTGGCAGTTATATTACATTCAAAGGAGTTCAAAAGACAGATCAATATAGACATAAGATATTCTGATGGATGATCTGGATTTAAGTCAGAAAGAACAAAAGAGCCCATTCCCATAGAGTAATTTTTGTTATTGGAATTGATACTTTTACTTAGGGTCCCTGATCCCTTGGAACTGGAAGTGATACTGCCCTATAGGGCTTCTCCTTCTTCTTCACAGAAAATACTCTTGCCTGCCCTTGAACTATGACACTGAAATGGTAGTTGACAATGAAGCTACCAGTAGACCTTCAGGCTTCCACTCCCTCTTAATCAAAATCCCTCCCCTTGAAGAGTGTAGTTACCAAACAGCATTTGGTCCTGAATCCAGTACTAGTATAGGGGTCCTCTGTAGTCTCTTTCTGACCAATTTCCATGTCCCCTTACCATATCTAGCTTGGGAATTCCCAAAGTGGTTGCTTTTGTTGCCAACACCTACTCCCACCACTGGTATTTCATCCACAAGGGCTCCATGCTTGCTTCTATCTCCAAGTCACAGATCTCTATTTCTGAACTCCTAGGTTGTCTTGGGCTGGCAGAATCTCTCTCTCTCTCACCTTGTTAATTCTTCCACTTTTTAATTTGATTTGAGGTTTTATTTTAAAGTTGTTTGGAGAATAATATTGGGAAGGCTTAGTTGAGTGCTTTCTATATGTCACCATTTTGATTCTATTCCTGGAAGTCTCTGACAAACACTTTTTGTAAATATTTTTCATTTGATCCTCAGAACAACCCAGGGAGGTAGATGTTATATTCTCAGTTGATAGATGAGGAAACTGAGGCAGACAGACATGACATTCTGAAATCTTTTGCTCTAAATGAAGTAAATAACTGATTTCAGAGACTGGCAGTTATATTATATTCAAAGGAGTTCAAAAGACAGATCAATACAGACATAAGATATTCTGATGGATGATCTACTAGCTTTATCTTTAAGATTTCAGTCAGAAAGAACAAAAGAGCCCATTCCCATAGAGTAATGCAATGGCATAGGGGGTAAATAGCCACTTTGTATTGGAAACTAAGCAGAATGCTAGCAGATGACAATTGAAAAGAGCAGAAGACCTGCAAAAAGCAACCTAGGTAGAAATTATATAGCAAATAAGAACAATTTATTACACAGCAAAGAAAAACTAAGACTGCTAATTTTTGATTCTCAATGAATTACCAATTGCATAGATTGTTCATTGTGACCTGCAAACTCTTCCCCTACATTTTCCAAGTAGGTATTAGATCAAACTAAGAGAGAACAAGGAGTTGACACAATAAGGGTCAGTGCATGCATAAGAAAATCTATGTACATGTCTTTATATAACAGTGGATCATAGATAATTTTTCATGATGTTTTCTTGTACAAATAATCCTAAGAGTATTGACTATGTCTCTAGTATTTGAATAGTGGAGAGTAGAAAGGTGTGCATTCTTATTTAATTTCTTCTTTCTCCCAAGTGGCAGGTGGCCACTAATAAAATATACCTGGGTTTATTTACCATGTGGCAATATTGGTGATCTCTCTATTATACTTTTCTTATTGAAAAAAGGGACCCTAAATATCAAGATAACATGGTTCTCTTATACTATGGCCATGGGGTTCCCTGCAGGGGCCTAACAGAAACTCTAGATATATCTCTATGTTATCTCTTTTATCTTCATTTCTTTCAGTTCAATAACCTCTTTATTCCTTGCTTTCTTTTTGAAAGCCTAGATCAAGTATATAGCTCAAATATTTGAAACTTTCCTTGAATCAGTCAGCTACCCTTAATATGGCAATGCATAAATCATTACTGAAGTCCAATGGATATCTGGTAAAGCTTTGATTAAATATTTCATATTGTTCTTGTGTGGAAAGATCAAAATATGTGAGCTAAACAATCATGTAATTAAATGGATTTGGTATTGGTTGAATGGCCAAACTTAAAGAGCAGCTATTCATGGTTCAATGTCAACTTGGCAGCAGGTCTCCATTGAAATGCCCCAGGGATCTGTGCTGGTTCCAATGTTTAACATTTTAATCAATGACTTGGATAAAGGCTTATATCATGAATGCTTATCAAATTTGCAGTTGACATAAAACTCAGAGGAATAGCTAATACACTGGATAATAATGAAGGATCCAAAAAAATTTTGACAGGAAAAAGCACTTGGATGAATTTGAATGTAAGATAAATTTTAATAAGGATAAGTGTCAAATCTTATACTTAAGCTTAATAAATTGAACTCATGAATACAGTTTGCCAGTTTAACATGTAATCACCTGTCATACTCCCAGAGTGATACTGACTATATCTTCCCCTTAAGGTCCTAGGAGTATTCCTGAGGGGTTAGGATATTATTTCACTAAAGATTTTGGATCAAGCTCTCATTTTACTGTATTCATCTTTAAGTAGTAAACAACTATAAACACCTGAATTCCATTTAAGCAGTTTACATCTTGATTAGCTTTTACAAGGAAATATTTACTTCAAAGTGTGTCAAGAAGTATAAACATTTCTTTCCCCCCACCCATTTACCAACATATCAGGAGGCACACTCTCCCCGTATGACTTTGGTAACTGATGAGAATAGACTCGGACAACTCAGTTGCTAAAGAATATTGTTCCCACCAAATTCAAGTTCAAATGTGACATCATTGCTCGATGAGTTCCTGGGTCCTATGGACTATCTATGGACTGGGTCCTAAAAGTCACTCTTCAACCTCAAGGCCTCAATGGTGTATTAGTTGGCTACAAACCCTTTATGGACTCCACTTTAGAACCTTAAATGCCTTCCTCTTCTGACTTTTTGAAAGCAATAATATCATAGACATTTCCAATCTCCTTTAGCTAAAACATAAACAAATATAGCATCCAGAACTGAGGCTCATATTAGCCTCAAATGGGGATGAGCAAGACCTCTTCAATTATATCATTATCTCTCTTCACTCACTATTACAGCTAAGCCAGAATTAGACCAAGAAAACCAGCTCTATTGACTAGTGCCTTTTGGAATATTCTTCAATTCTACTTACACAGCCCATCATTTTTTCCCCACAATGTGGTTAGTAGATTGCAACCAAATACTAAATATATACTCATGTTTCAACTTGAGAAGAGAAAGCAGTTTCATGATACATCATCATGCTTCTCTAGAAACAAACTGCCCTGCCTCTTCTGCATGGGGCCAGGCTGGTTATATGCCCCTTTCTCACCAGCCCCTAATTATACCTGAAAAAGATGTTTTTAACTTCACTGAATGTAAAAATGTAACTTTACTAAGATTCAACAATAAAACATGGCAGCCAAAAAAAGGCAATGTGATTTTTAACTTCATTAAGAGAGGCATAGCTTCCAGGAATAAGGAATTCTGGTTACTACTGTTCAAAGGATATTATCAAGTTAGAAACTATCAAGCATGTTGAAGGACCTTGGGTAATATTTTATGAGGATCTCTTAAAAGGAATGGGGATGTTAATTACCTTGAAGAATCTGAAAGGCTTTCATGTAGAAGAGAAATTTGAGTTATTCTGTTGGACCAGACAAGGCAAAACTAGAAGCAATGGGTAGTAGGTAGAAATGGAAAAGAGGCAAAGCTTGGGGTTTAGAGAAAAAAAACACCACCAATTTCCCACTCTGATTAGAGTTGTTCATAAATTTAATCAACTGACCAAAGAGTGACTTCTTCCAATCCAAGATCTCCAGGATTAAGCTTAATCACCACTTGGATATATATTTCAGTAGGGATTGCTTTCATATATAGGTCAATCAGTCAAGAAGCATATATTAAACACTTACTATATTCCAGGTACCTTGCTGAGCACTAGAGATACAAAGAAACACAAATACAGATCCTATTTTCAAGGAGCTCATGGTCCAAAGAGGGAGATGACATGCACATAAAATATATGCAGGATAAATGAATGAGGGAAGGTATTCATTGGTGCAGGTTGACCAAGATGGTCCCTTTTGCCACTTCTAGCTCCAAAATGCCATTATTCTGCACAGCTCTTCAGTTATTAGCATTTGGTTACACAAGTGTGTGCTTCACAGTTTTGTGTTCTTTAGTACCCTTTTTCTATTATTTTTCAGCTGTAATGGATCAGGATCTGGGAGGAATGAAGAGAAAGATAAGCAACAGTCAATTTTCATTTCCAATCTGAGCAACTAGATTCCATAAAGCATCGACTCCCTTGAAATTCTAGAGCACAGTTTTGTTGTTATTGTTTTGTAGAGGAATGTCTCTCATATGTGTATATTCCTTTTAATAGCTGTTTGACCTCTTGTGCATAACTGGAGTGGTGGTCATGGGAAGACCACAAATGTAGGTAGCCTGCCGTCTTTGATGTCCTCCATTGTGTCCCCTTGCTTTTAACAGGATTAAATCTTCTAGGTTATCCAGTTCTTGAGATAGAACAATGCCAAGGTTAAATTTAAAGCTTCTTAAGTCTCATGAATTATACTTCTATTCAAATCCTACTCATTTTTCAAGATTCAACAGAAATGCTACATCTTCCATGAAGCCATCTCTGACACCTACTTTCAGGAAAAAAAAATCTTTCTCAGAGCTCTTATAAGGCTTTGTTTTCATTTCTCTACATTTTTCATTCTCCATTTTGTATTGAAGCAACTGAAAATTATTAGTTTTAGCCTACTGTATTGTAGGCTCAGTGAAAGTGGAGACCATGTTTTATTCATTTCCTTATGCTTTCAATTGATATAACAGTGCTTGATATATACATTGTTCTAATAACTGTTTAATTTAATTGAGGTATTTTATAGTTATTTATATACACATCAGTCAAAGTATTAGGCACAGAACAGGTTCACAAAAATCCTTACTGGTTAAGTGATTGATCTCTTTTACTTTTTTTTTACTTCAGGATGAAAGTAGCAATAAATCCTGGGTAAATAACACTATAAACTCATGACTTAGAGTATGGTTGAAAGCAAATAGGAAAAATGTGACATATTTTTTGTTTGATTATATGACGACGATGAAAATGATAGATTTACAGTTCATCTTACAGGACATCTAGATCATTTCCCTCATTTTATAGATGAAGAAAATGAATCCAGGAGATGTGAGGTGACCTACCCAAGAATAATAAGGCAGTAGCAGATCCAGAGATGCCAACCTAGGTTACCTGTCTTTCTGCTATTGTTATTGCCCCATCATTTATAGAATCATAGGATCCTAGAAAGAAGTGGGAGAGACCTCAGAAGTCTTCACATTCAAATCTTTATTTATAAATGAGGAAAGTGAAGGAAGTCCAGAGAGGTTGAATGATTCTCCTAGGGTAATGGAGCAAGTAAAGTGTCTGAGAAGACATTTAAACCCAAGTCTTCCCCAGTGTAAGTTCTTTCTTCTACCACTCCACTATGCTTGGTCTCAACATAAAGAAGACAGCGCAAGGGTATCAAAGAGATGGAGAGAGAAGCTGTGATTTAGGGACCTGGTTATATAAGACAAGAACAATTTTTCCTATTTTGTTGTTCATTCATGTCCAAACTCCTTTTGAACCCATTTGGGGTTTTCTTGACAAACTTACTAGCTTTATATCTGATGACAAAAAACAAAACAAAACAAAAAACATGCTTTCCTTTGTGTCTACAGAACTTGTTACAGTCCCTAATGTATAGTAAGCACTGAAATAATTTTTACTCAAATTGGATGGATGTGTGTAATGTTGATGGAATCTGAAATCTTCCATGCCCATTTATATTGGCAAGTAAGCAGGTACTTAGCACCTTGTTTCAAGTTAACACTTTGTTTACACCATTTAATTAACACAGAAGTAGTTAACACTTTGGGAGGAAGTTGTTGATGTAATAGGAAGGGGCAGAACAGGGAGGAGCTACACTATGTATAAGGAAGAACATAAGATGGACAGAAAGAATTTCCTGGGGTAAGCATCTTGGAGGCAGGGCTGCTGCTGCTGTACTGAAGACTGAACTGAGAATTGAGCAGAACTGAGAAAAGGACTCTTGTGGTGGCAGAGTCAAGAAGGAGAAAACTTGTGGTATCTCGGCACTCTGTCTGTTCTGTCTCTGTTGATATTTGTTTGTGATACTTTGTACAGAAACCCTGGGACCTTACTGGAAGCCCTGAAAGAAGAGTTTCTGGTTCTCTGTTTACAGAAGTCCTGGAGGAGGGCTTAGGGGTCCTGGAACTTTACTGATGATTTGTGCTGACTTCTTGGACCTTGTTTGTGGGTCTGTGATTTCTATGGTGATGATTTGTGTTGAGTTCTCAGACCTTGTTGTGGATCTGAGTTGATTTCACAGTCAGATATTGAATTGATGATGGTGTCAGCAATGTGCATGAATATTATTATTGCTCTATCAAGCTTTGTCTTCCCAGAAACAGGAACTGTGAAGAACTTGAGGCGGACTGGACACTGTGAACTTCAATATGAAATGGGAACTGGATAAAGAACTGGAAAAGGAGCTGGACAAGGAACTGGGAGTTGCCTGTCTGTGAACCTAAGGGACAGTTGGAGCTGGGACCATGGAAAAAGAACCATGGAAGTTGAGAGCCAGCCTCAAGTCAAGCTGAAAGAAGACTTTACTTGGATACTGTGTACTGACTAATAAGATTATAATTTACTGTGACTTTGGGGTGGAGAACTTGGACGTTTGTACTTTGTGATTGAATCAAGGATTTTGTAATTGACTAAATGAATGTACTTTGCTTAAAACTATGAGACCACTTTGGTGAAAACTATGTGGCCATTTTAGTGATAAGTTGTTGAGTTGTGACATGTTGAATGCTGTATTTTGATTTTCTGTGATAAGTTGTAATGTTGTGAATGCTGTATTTTGATTTTCTATGAATGTTTTGCTCTGATTTGTTATTGAATAAATAGAGAGCTCACTATACTGTGTGAGCAAAACCTTGAACCTTGAAAGCTGTTCACAGCAGCAGTCCTCTGGAAAGCTGCTCATGTTTGTCTTTACAAAGTGGAATCATGATAGTGAAATATAAATTTCTAAACCTACTTATGATGAAATAGATGAATAGGTTTCTGTGATATGGATAATATTGATCATTATCGTAATAATGATAACTTGCATTCATTTAGTTCTTCAAGTTTTGGAAAGTGTCTTATAGATATTATCCTATTTTATCTTCAGAACTCTTCAAATTAGGTGATATTATTATCCTCATTTTACAGATGAGGAATCCAAGGTACAGAGAGGTTTAGTAACTTGCCCAGGGTCACACAGCTAATATATACATCTATGTATGTATATATATATACACATACATATATATGTATATATATACATACATATATGTGTGTATATATATATATTTGAGCTCAAATTTGAACTCAGCTCTTCCTGACTCCAAGTCTCATATTCTATTCATTGGGACATTTGGTAACCATTGTTGGCCCTGAATGGAATGGGTTCTCCCATTTCATCTCATTCTTTCTGTCTCTGTATTGATCTCTTTGTCTGTCTCTTCCTCCCTCCCTATATCTTGAATACTTATCTTTCATAAAACAATGTAAATTTTATATAATACTTTAAAGCTTACAAAGTGCTTTAAATGCAATGTCTAGGCAACTTGGCAATACCATGGATAAAGCATCTGATTTAGAGTTGGGAAGACATGAGTTCAAAATTTGTATAGTAACAGCAGTTATTATTAGCCCCCCTTTTTATAGATGAAAAATACTAATATCAAGAGAATTTAAGTGACTTTGCCAGGGCCATATTATAATTATGAAAATGAGGATTTAAATGTATGTTTTCTGGGCTCTAGGTCTAGCACTTTTCCTACCATACTACAACTTTCAGGTACCACTTTTCTGTGATTCTTTCTGTGATTTCTACCTCGTTACTGTTCACTCCCTCCTCAAATTATCTTTTGTTAATTTATATTCATAGTGTTGTATCATCCCAGCAGAACATAAATTTCTCAGTGCTTTTAGCTTTGCATCTGCTTTGTACTGCTGGGTGCAGGGTGTCTTAAATACATGGTAGGTACCACACACACACACACACACACACACACACACATATGTACTGCATTGAATTAAGGATGGGCCAGCTGGTGATACCTACCTTATAAGACTGTCATGAGGAAAGATGTCTGCAAGCCTTAAAACTCTCTATAAAAATAAGTTGTCATTACTATTGCTGTTGTTGTTTTGTGCTTTTGGAATTATTTTCAGGAGTTTGCTTCAACCTGATATATTCTTCATAAATATGATGCTAAATTTCTTAGTGAAAGCTGTACTGACACAACTAAAATCACATACTACTGAATATTGTACAGCATGGAGGTGTCAAACCAATGAGCTCCCAAACATTGCTCAAAGCAGATTAAGAGGAAATTAGGTAATGTTTTACAAATAAATATAATACAATGCAACATATATATTATTCATTTGTGGTTTTCTGTTTCTATTTGAATTTGACATCACTTGTGTAGAGTACTTCTTAGGAAAGCTTAAAATTTCTAAATTCCCTTTCTTTTGGGAAAAATAAATGAGGATTCTATCAAAGGACTTCATACTTGTTGGCAATTGTCTAAGCAAATGAATATTTGTGTTGTAGCCTCAGTATTGTATCATCCAATGGAAAGAGTACAGTGTTTGGATTCGAAAGGTTTAGGTTTGCATCTTACTGTTTGCATGACTCATGGAAAGTCATTTAACAGAGATGAGTCTCAGTTTCCTGTAAAGTGAGTTTTAGAGGCTCAACTATAATACCAGCACCCTCTTAGTTCAGATTTGATGTTGTGATGAAATGATGCACTCACAAATGACTTGTCTGTTTAAAAACGAGGTTTACTTTTCCCTAACAGAGTAAGAATATGCAAGGAGGATATGGTGTACTTAGCTTGTCTGGTTGCTCCTCTTGTGTCCATCTGAGACTGTGTCTGGTCAGTAAGTCAAGTGCCCATAAAGTGTGAAAGGACAAGGATCCACATGATAAAGACTCTTTAATCCCCTAAATCATAAATTTGTGTCAGGGAAATTGAGGCCAAAGAAAATTACATTAGGAAAATTCTGTTGGTATTACACTGGTTAATGTTAACTACTTCATAGTATCCTAATGGGGGAACAAGTAAGTGAATGTATGGGAAATGCTATGTAAGTGGTAAAGCATAATCCGTGAAAAAAACATCAGATTTTTTTATTATGAGACATAATTATACATAATATTTGGCTTATAACTGATTATGTGTTCTTCCTTTCCCTGCATATATGTGATAATAGTTTCCAATAAAACCTTTGTGGGAGGGGTGGGGAACAAATATGACTTAGAAATCTGAGAGAATAGGGGAGCTCAGATATGGAGGTAGAGAGGCAAGGCAAGAAAGATATAGTGCTGCTTATTCTAGGGTCTAATTGGGGTAAAGTTTGCCTATCTCTGTGGTACGTACTACTTCCTATGTCTTTACCACTAAATATCAAACACCACAGGAGTTAGAATTTTTTAAATTTATTCTACCACACATCCATAAATTTAAATTAGAAATTAACTTCAATTTGCAAGAAAACACTTTTAAATATTCAGATACCTCCAGGAGTTTTGAGGTGTTACCAATCATTCACACTTAAGTGTGAATTAGTTTATTCCTATGCTTGAATTTCAACAGCTAGTTGAGTTCTATATATGAAAGGTTTGAATGGGAAGGGTGGATAATTTTGCATCAGTGAAAAGTAGAAAGGAAAAGAGCTGGGTGGGACATGTGATCAAGGGGGTTTAGTGTGGCAGGATGGCCCTAGTTTTCTTCTGAGAAGCATTACAGGAGTTAAAAGAGGTTTGAAGAAGACCCAGCAGGATGCAAAACAGAACAAAACAAAACCAAAAAAACACCTTGTTCATTTCCATATTTTGTCTAGAACTAATTTGGTATTTAGAAAAAGGGGAAGAAATTTGCTTCTTCCTTTTCTCTCCTACTCTCCATGGACACCTGTTCCAAGGAGCCAGAACTTACTTAAATACTATTAGTGGCCATTAGGTAGCACAGTAGATAGAGAGCTGAATATGAAGTTAAATACCTGAGTTCAAATCCAGTCATTGACAGTATTGGACCTGGGCAAATCACTTAATCCATTAGACTCAGTTTCTTCATCTGCAAAATGATAATAAAAGCACCTGCTCCATAGAGTTACTGAAAGGACCAACTGTGTAATGTGCTTTGCTAACAAAGTGCTATGTAACTTCTATTATTGTTGTTAATGCCCCAGTCAACTACACTGTGTAAGTTGTTTGGGAAATAGACCATTGTGAATAGCCTTTGTTTTGGAGGTGGGGAAATATGTTCTAATCTAAAAGCAACTGTCTTAAAAATGAATTTTAAGTTATAATTGAGGAGTGTTTTATAGCTTATATAAACAAATATCCAGGAATCAACAAATAACATTTTAATACCTATTTATTATCTACCAACACTAACTAGATTAAATGATGTAAGGGATAGGTACTAGACCAGTGATTGGGTCTATATAAAGGGATCCCTTTATCAATATACACCAACATATTCATTGAATCCTAGAATTGTCCAGGGTCTCATAGTTGCTGTGCCTAGGAAGTTAGGCTTGAACCCTGGTCTTCCTGATTCTGAGGTCAGCCTCTTTCTCCTATGCCACTGTAGCTCTCATGAAATATGAAAGAAAATTATATGACAAAGTTTCTGTCTTGCAGGATCTTACAATCTAGTCTGAAGAAAATGATAAATTTATTTTACTTACAAATTGAATGCTAGTTATTGAAATGAGAATAATAAAAAATTCTTCTTTGAGATTGTCAGAAAAAAATACTTCCAAAATGCATTTACATTTCCCTAATGCATTCTTTATGTGAGGGATATGAGTAACAGCGAAATTACCTTATCAGTCGCTACAAAATAGTTCTTACAATTATACTATCTTCACTTTTCAAGATTTATTTCTTCTGGTAAAGAAAGCCAATTGTTTCCTGGGATATTTATTTCTGAGACACAGACTTTGATTTTACTGCAATGATATCCTATGAGGAATCTTCTTCATTTTCATGTTTCATTTTCAATATATTTTCCTGAAGAAAAATTATTTTCTAGAGGCACATACTTCTTCTGAAATGCAGATGAGTGACTAAGGGCATCCTTCATGAAGCCCTTTGTGACTGAGTTTTTTTTAGGTTTCTGAGGTCAAAACTAATTTCAATAGATTGTAATCATATTGGCTTCCCAGAATATTAGCCTTCAGAATTGATTGAAATGCACAGGCAAAGTAAAGCAATAGCTATTTTTCTGATGCCAAATAACTGGATACCCCTTAAAATGGGAGATCCAGGTAAGTGAAAGGAACAGAGCCAGGGAGGCCTGGTGTATGGGACACATCTAAGCTAAACAGACACAGATTGGGAGGTGGGAAGACGTGGGATAGTTAGGAATTATATAGCGGATAGGGGGCTTGAAAGAAGACAATGGTTAAGGCTGAGGAGCAACTAAAATTAGTTTTGTCATCTTCACAAATTGACTGGGGACTGACCTATACATGCATATATACATACATACACATACACATATATACATACATACATACATACACACATTCATGTGTGTGTGTGTGTTTGTGTGTGTGTGTGTGTGTAAAGAAATCTAGCTGTGGTGAGAGTGGTATAACCTTGATC
>NW_027186304.1:5895802-5999992 GCF_028583685.1 Petaurus breviceps papuanus | reverse complement strand
TTACACTTAGTTTCATTTATATGTGTATTCAGTGTTCCAATATATAGTTATGTTCATTATACTTGTTAGCATCCCTGTTGCAGCATCCCTGTTGCAGCATCACTGTTGCTTGCCTTATGTGAAAAATTCTCAAAGGAAAATGACTGCAGAAGCTCTTTTTATTTATAGTTCTTAGGAATTTAATTAGATGCTTGGATATATTCTATAGGATCATAAATTTAGAGCTGGATAAAACTTTAGAGGCTAAGAACAATGAAATTATTTGCCCAAATTACAAAGGCAGGAAATGACATCAGTAGGATTTGAACCCAGTACTCTGACTCCAAATTCATTGCACTGTGCCTTTCAGTACCCCAGCTTTCTGTATAGCTTAACTTAAATGCTACATCTTACAAGAAGTTCATTATGATTTTTCCAATTTCCACTCCCTTCCTTATTCCATAATTTCTTTTTACCATATTTTAATATATTTTATATTTACTTATGTATGAATTTTTATTTGTAAAGATAATGTTTCATTTCTCCTCAAATAGTATCTAACATTTATATTCTATTTCACACATTTTTTGAACTCTGTAACAATCCTATTAGGTAGGTACTATGAATACAATGACCTATAATTAATAGATGAAGAAAATGAGGCTCAGAGAAATTATATGACTTGCAAATAGCTACATAGCTAGTGAGCAGTGGAGGTAAGTTTTGAATCAACTTATCTAAAGTGAGATATATCTGGACTCCAAATTCATTCCTTATTTGTCTATAACACACCAATCCTGCTTCTTGGTATTCTAATGGTGCCCAATCCAGGTAGGTCATATAGAAGAAATGAAATAAATATTTTTGAATGTTGAATAAATGAACTCATAGGACCTATTATATGAATAATATTAGCTCAAGGTTTTGAAGAAATTCAGCCTGGAAAATGAACATAGCAGGAACTATGGCAGTTCTCTTTATTTATTGGAAGGTCTACAGTTATAGGATCCTAAGATAATAGGATTTAACTTTGGAAATGTCCTTAGAGATCATAGTTCAACCTCTTGTTTTTACAGATGAGGAAAATGAGTCCTAGAAAGGTTATGTGACCTGCCTAAATTCACATAGGTAGTGAGAGAACTGAGATTCAAACTTCAGTTTTAATATAGAAAAGGAATTGGATTAATCATGGTTTCCTAGTGAATGAATAAGGTCAATAAATAGATGTTCTGAGAAGGTTGATTTTGGTTCAAAATAAAGAATTTCCAAATAATTAGAGCTGGATGAAACTAGAAAAGCTACCTCATAATATAACGAGCTCCCTGATACTGATGGGATTTAAGCAAGGGCTAGATGTCTCAACTTAGTTTTGTTTTTCGATAAAAGTCATGCATTGGATTATCCTGTATCACCTCCAAGGTGCATTTGATATTTAAGATTCTGGGATTCCATGATGATATTTATCTTCAAGAACTAAGATTTTAAAAATGCATGGTGTAATAAATACAAGTTTGATGGCTCATGGATTTTAAAGAATGGAATTTTATTTAATGTTTAACTCAGCAATATTTTTAAGGGAAATATGGTGTTACTGAATTGCATTAATAGTTCTAGACTTAGTATGTCAATTTTCTAATAGTTTGAAAAGATCAAAATTGATGGTTATTTTATATGTGCATCTTATAGAGAACTTTGGGGAAAATGTACTCTTTCATATTGCTTTAGAGTGAATTTTAGGGAAGAAATCCCCAGCCATTGAAATAGCTGTACAATAAAACAAAGTAGACTCTGATGGGTTTGAGCTCCTTCCTCTTTACTCCTCCCCTCGGTTAGAATGCTAGTAGTTATATTTCCCTTTCAACCACCTAGGATTAGTCAGTATTTTGTTTGGATTTGCAATTATCTTCCTATAAATTTCCTTTCTGTATTTTGAACATAGAGATAAGGACTATGTTATACCTATGATTTTATTGGCACATAGAACTCCCAAGGGAGAAACTACCTTTATCAATACACCCACTCCCTTACAACTTATAGACCTGGAGAATTGACCAGATCACTGAGTGGTAAAGTGACTTGCTCAGGATTACACAGATAGTATATGTCAAAGGCATGATTAAAATCCAAATCTTTCTGGGGCTCTAAAGTTAGCCTAGTATCCACTAAGCCAGGCTACCTTGATTTTGGATATAAAAATATAAAAGAATCATTGCTGGAATGCAAATCATAATTTCTTTTAAAGAAATAAATGACTAATTATACCTTACTAAATACCAAATAATGAGAATGTCCTGTATGATCTCTGACAAATAACTATAATTTTGTGTCGAGATTCCTGGAAGCTATCATGAAAGATCACTGGTCATATAATACAGTCAACAAGACAAAGATAACTCATTTTCTACCACCTGGAAGTTGCTGTGTTAGCATAGTCTTAGAGTATGAGGAATAAATGTCTGGTGTTTGAGTTATGGGGAAGACCAATGTGAAAGCTGAGGAGGGTTTTCTTCAGAACATGAAGATTTTAATCGCTTTCAACATAAGGAAGAACATGAGTAGCTAGTCTTCTAGATCACTTTGTCTACTGAAAAAGAGACCTTATATTTTGACTCATTCACAAGCTGCCATAAAATAACAGTACTCAAAGGTGTCTCCATAGCTCTGTCCCCATAATTCACACTACTCTAGACTTGTGCCTCTGTGCTCAGTATGAAACTGCTGTCATCCTTGAGATCACTTAGAAATGTCAGAAATTTAATTTGCTTCAGAAAAGGCAAATGTATGTTTATTCATAGTTTTCAAACAAGAGTGACCTCAACACCTGGCAGATAATAGAAGGCACAAAGGAAACTACCTATGAAGGTACAAAGCTGACTCTTTTCTGGTTTATAATACTATTTAATTTATTTTCTCTTGTTTTTGTAACTTGATCTCTCTATCTCATCTAACCACTGTTGGAAATGCAGTGGTCAGTCATAGACCTGAACCTATTGCTTACTGGAACAGAAGACTTGACCAACTGTTTCTGACCCGGGCTGATTTGCTCCTTCTTAGGAAACCTGATGCCTATTTCCCCCCTACCTGAGGACTCTCCATATTGGCTCCATACTTAATGTGGGCACAGATTAGGGTTACTGTAGTTCAGGACACCTTAGCTGAAGAGATACACTAGTCTCAGCATCCTTGCTAACATAGATTATCTATACTCAATTCAGTTTCTTCTTTTAATGGAAGAGTGGCTTTGAAGTAAGATGATCTTAGGTAAAAGATAAACTTGGACATTTATTAACTGTCTGACAGTAGTCAAGCAATGAAACTCCATGAGCCTCACTTTTCTCGTCTGTACAATGGGGATGTCTTGCACTTGGGTTCAGTAAATGCACTTTTCAAAAACAAGATTAAATGGTAGTGTTTGGAGGCAAGTTGTGGAAAATATCCAAGTGGTTTTAGAGTGCTGAAAGTTCACTATGAAGAAATCTGTGATATGTTTATAACCCATGACCAAAGGGGAATTCAATCTCCTAAGGGGCTTTGGCTCTGGACCTACATAAACAAAATTCAATCTGGAACATGACCCAGTCCCAAAGTAGAGAGTCATGCTTTTTTCCTCCTTACTCTTTGGTTCATATGTTTCAATCATGGAGTAGCTCTCTAGTGAAATCTCTTAAAATTTAGGTAAAACTCCTATCTAGAGTATCACTTAAAAGGAATTAACAAGGTCCTTTCTAGAAATACTCAACATAGAAAGTAGACAGGAGATATAGGCCAATTTTTTTTTCATCAGAAAAGGAAAGCTCAAAACACAAAGCCTCATAAAAATGAGTAGGTATTAAAAACCTAAAAGAGTAATGTATCATATCCATCAGATTTTCCTAGAGGTAAAGATAACTTTATGTCACTGCTGAACAGATATTTTACAATCTCATCATAGGTCTGTTGAAATGAAATGTATTTCTGGACTCAACTGTATGCAATTTTTTCATCCTTTGACCAGTTTAGCTGAGAGTGAAATTCAAATGCTCCCACCTCCCCTTCATCTTTACATAGTCTACTACTTCTTGTTGTTCATCAATTTTTCAGTTGTGTCCTACTCTTTGTGACCCTGTTTGGGGTTTTCTTGGCAAAGATAACCGAATATTTTGCCATTTTCTCCTTCTACTCATTTTACAGATGGAGAAACTGAATTAAACAGGTTTAAGTGACTTGCCCAGGGTCATATGACTAGTAAGTGCCTAAAGCTAGATTTGAACTGAGAAAGATGAATCTTCCTGACTTTAGGACTGGCACTCTATCCATTGTGCCACCAGCTGCTCCTAGACTACTGTTTGCAAACCCTCATTATGTGAGACAATTTCTCCCATCCTCCCTCTTTTTTCTACTATACCCTCATGCATTCTATTTCTTCTCTTTTTTCATTCTTCTTTTAAGTTCATCAAAACATAACAGCATCACTCAGATACTTTATGTCTAATTAGAATCTTTCTATGGCTCCTGATGATGATATGGTTCAGAGGTGACATATGTTTAATTTCCCTATACTGGGATGTAAGCCATTTATCCTTGTCTGGTCTCTTATGATTAATCATTCGTGTTTACTTTTTTTTATCTCATTTATGTGTTTGTATTTCATATCAATTATCTTGGAAAGCATTTTCTATTATAAATTAGGGGTCCTCTATCTTTTCATGGTGACTGATCAAGTGGGCTAGGTTAAAGATGGTAGAAGTCAGGGGACTGGTAGCTCACAAGAAACCTTCTATGCTAAACTTGCTAGGAGAGTCTCCTTCATGCTTGTATTATTATTCTAATTATACATTTGTCCAACCAGAGGTGAATTTGAATTTGTTGTTTGAAAGGTAATAGAACTCCTGGTCTCCAAACAACCCAGTGCTCAGAATCCTACTCTTAAAGCTTTACTTCCTTGAGCATTGTAGACTTCCCACTAGTACAATATTAACAGCTCTGGCAAAAACAGAAATTATAGCTTAAATGAGGAGTGTGCTGTAGTCAGTTTGAAAAGTCACAAGAGCTGATTGTTAAATTTTCTGTGCCCCAGAAATAGCAAATGCCAAAAATTGGGTCTTGATTTGTTGTTTTTTTGATTATCTAGACTTAATAAAATGATGAAGAAAATGTTAATAATGCAGATGAAACTCAAAGTATATTCTGTATATATTTTTCCATAAATGTTAAAACATTTATCAGCATACCTTTGCCACAAATCTTCATCTGTCACAACCTCAGTAGGTCTAAAGCCATATAGTAGGAGTTGAGAGTATTACATAATATTAAAGTAAGAAGGGACCTTAAGAAATATTGATTCTAATCTTTTTATTTGTAGATACATGCTGATTATGTGAGCTGGACTCTTAGAGAGTATTCATGTAATAATTCCCTGTTATAATGCTTAATAGAATTAGACAAACCCAAATTCATTAAATCCCAGGAGTGACCACCAAAATTTTATGGGTGGTGTAAGTAGTGAGTAGAGAAGTTGAGTGACATTTGAGCAAATGTCATTCTTACATTAAATAAGTTTATGTTTGAATAAATTTGAATAAAAACACACTTATTTTTTCTCCTTTTAAAAACCATTCTACTTTAAGAAGCTCACAGTTTTGAAATTCCATTTTAGCTTTGCTGATAGTTCCCATTTAGTGGCACATTTAATGTTTCCTTATCCCCATGACATAGTTTCTTCAGTGTATATAAACCATATAATTTGGTTCTAGTCAGAATTTTCCCTGTGGCTTTTGCTAAGTCTAGTTATTTTGGCATAAGCAAAGCATATGAAGTACACAAATAGCATTCACATAGGAAAATAACATGCAGAAGAGATTAATACCTTATTCCTTTTTTTCAAATGATTAATATATACCCTGGCAGCTGCAACATTTTTAGTCTTCTATGAGCTGACAGATGTGAATAAGGTTGCATCTTGCCTCCACCAAGGTGCTATATCTTAATACATGTCCATAGCTTAGAGACTGTGAAATATGATCCAGGAACATTTAGAGCTCCCAAAGGGAATTCCTGTGATTTAAACTGATATTATGTTTTCACAGATTAAATCAAATGTTTTATTTCTTAAGCATATCAAGTTAAATGGTTTGTAAGTCACAGGTGCACAACAATAAACCAAAATGCATCCTAAAGCTTAACAGCTAATTGTTGGCTCGTAGTTTGGTCAAATATTTCCTAATGACTGAATATCAAAAGGAACTTTAAAGGATTATGAAGATGATAGTAGATATATATAGGTATATTAAGATATTAAGTAGATGGCAACATATTTTTGTCCATATAACAGCTATAAAAGCATATTGATTTAGAATTTATTTAATGAGTGAGATTAGTCTGTATAGGCGGGACAGAAATCCATCTCACTTCCTGATGGCTAATGGAATCTAAATATACTTCTTAGCAAAATGCAAAACATGGATCTGACCATTTGCTTATGCCATGTGTGGTTAGATTTGTTCTATTCGCACTTGAGGGAAGAACTAAGAGCAAGGGATGTTCATTCCAAAGAGGCAAACTTAGATTTAGTGTTTAAAACAAACAAACAAATTTTATACATACAATCAGAGTTGTCCAAAATGCAATGTCTAGAATTATTGTATTTCCCCTTTTAGAACATCTTCAAGTAAATGCTGGGTGACCTTCTGTTAGGGAATAGAGAAGACTTTTTGCAGTATTTATTGAAATATGCATTGTGGTCACTTTTAACTTAGAAATTCTATTTTTCTGTAATGTTTATACTTTTTTGTTTCTTTGGGTTAAAGTATGGGAATAATCAGATGGTATATTTGAGATTCTAAGTTGAATAATGGTCCTTTTCTGGAGCAAAGAAATTTAAAAATTAAAAAAAATTTAAAAATCAATGTAATCAAAAGTATGACAAAATTCTGTATTCTTTTGTTGCATACAGTATAATTTGTATTACATGAGCAGTAAATATATGATGATAAAAATCACTTAATCATTTTTATTTTCCCATTCAACAAATATACATTTACTGTTATGTGTCAAATATTGTTTTAAGTGCAATAGAAAGGACACTTTAGATTATAAAATATTGTCTTTGATCTCCATGATTACAGCATAACCTTTGTCTTAAGGTAAATATGCACAAAAATAAAAAAATGAAATAGTAATACAAATAGCCTGCATGAGTTGTACAAGGCTGTTAGATTAAGTAACAATGCATGCTATGGAGAAAGGAGGATCCTATTTATGAAATACAATAATTAAAATTATTAGTCATGAAATTTTTGAGAATATTTCTAATTGCATATTAAAGAATATATAGTCGGTAAGTTTGAAGTTTTTAATTTGGAAAAAAATATTTTGAAATTAAATTAATGCCAGCATCTCAGAATTTTTGTTATAATTGAATATTTCAATGGATAAGATATTAACATCCATTGTGCACCTTCCAGTTGGATATGTTGGGTCAGTCTCACATAATTTCCTTTTTCACAAGCAGAACATAATATAGATGACAGAGGGACAATTTAAGCTTTGGTCTTAAGACTTAATATGAATAGAAAATGTGCAATGATCTAATGGAAATAAACAACATGAATGATCTTAATGTATAAATAAGGCACTGATTATGCTTTTGAAATGGTATAAATAGATATTTTTTATGGTTTTGAAATCAAATAAGTACATATTTTGACCAGGTAGATATGCTTGTCATATTACCATAATTTGATGTTAAATAGAAATGAGCACATAAATTATAATAAAGAGTGTCCTGGTTTTACAAAATTGTGGATAGTTACTGGACAGAAAATTGAATATAAAAAGAAATAAAAATTGAGTGCACAAGAAAAAATGGTCTGTTCTGAAATGGAAATTAAAAGATGTAATGAGATATTGGGAATAAATTATATCCTCTGTGAAAATCGTGTTAAGTTTTAGAGAAATTCAAAGAGTATATTTATAATTAAAAAGATATTTAGGAGTTGATAAATATGGAAACATTCCATCTCAAAACAATAAACTTTTAAAATTAAGAAAACTCCCATTACCTGTGGCATTATTCTAGAAAGTGTATGAAATTCATTCCATTCTGAGTCAATATTGAATCATCTGAATGGGGAGTTTTAACAAATTCACTCTTTACTGGTTCATGATTTCATAATTATACAAACATGTTCTAGCCAGGGACAATAACCAGGTGGTAAAATCTGATTTTCTATGATTTTGGTTTCTTTTCTTGGGAATTATAGGAACTTCTATTATGGTCACATCACCAATATCACAATCATAAAAATTATACTATATAGTTATTTAACACTTTATGCTTTTTAACACTTTCACTCATTATCTTATTTAATCCTCACAAAAACACTTTGATGTAGCTAAGGTAAAATCATGGGGAACTAACTCCATTCAATCCTTGCTCTAGAACATTTCATTAGAATTAGAAAATGAGTTTCAAGGTTGCCTCAGGCTACTTCAGTAATAGTACTATTCACTGCAACCACTGACCAAGAGTCCATAATTTGAAGTAAATATAATTTTGTATTAAAATAAATTGAATAATGGAAACTAAAAATGATGTTTTAAATGAAACAATAGTATTGATACTCTTTTGGAAATTAATTTAAAATTAAATTATATTCTGTAATTATTTGTGACAATGATAATAACTATTGTAACACACTTATCACATGTAGAAATGAAGAAATAGATCAAGACAGAATCAGAGATTTTTAGAGTAAGAAGGGCCTTTCTTAGTTAAACAAATGCCTAAAATGAATCCTCAGCATAATATATGAAACAAGTGATCATACAGCTTCTGTCAAAAATATCCAAGGAGGAAGATCCCACAACCTCTCAACACAAATGACCATTTCACTTTTGGATATCTTTTTTTTTTAACAATCGGGGTTAAGTAACTTGCTCAAAGTTACATGGCCAGTTATTTTTGGGTGTGGTGCTGAGTATCTGAGCCTGGATTCGATCCCCAGGTCATCCCGACACTGTATCTGGTGCTCTTATTTGCTGTGCTACCTGGCCATCCCCACTTTTGGATATCTTTAATTCTTGGGAAGTTGTTACTTCCTCTCATCTCAACATCAAGCCTTCTTGCAACTTTTATCTGGCTTTCCTCCCATACTAAGAATACAAAGCTAATTTCTCTTCTCCTCAACAGCCTTTCGACTTAAACAAAGTCATCATATCCTTCCTGATTTTTCTCTTCTCCAGGATAAAAAAATCTACAGTTCCTTCAACTGGTCCCCATACAACATGTACTTCATAACAAAATACTTTCTGATTTCTTAAGTTCCTCCTGGTTTGTGGCACTCAGAACAGAACACTGGCATCAGAATAGGGAAACATTCAACACAATACACACAGGTGTTATTTGAACACATATAAAGTAATTTTTGTGGAAAGACAGATCTAAATAGTAGTGGAGAATATTGAGTGCTCAAAGCTGTACTAAGCCAAAGTAAGACAATGATGATAGTACCTAAATTAGTTTAGTTATTTAATGTCATACCAATCAAACTACCGAAGACTCACTTCATAGAGTAATAAAAAATGATGAAATTCATCTAGAGGAGCAAATGATTAAAAATCTCAAGGAAAACAAGGGAAACATGGGAAGGAAGACTGCCTAGCAGTACCAGAACTTAAAATACAAAGAAATACTCATTAAAATGATGATAATATTTAAGAAATAGAGAGTTTGATGAATTGAAAAGATTACATACACAGCATGTAGAAGTGAATGAACATAGTAGTTTAGTGACTGATAAACCCCCAAATATTGGCTACTATGGTAAGAATTCACTATTAAACAAAAACTCCTGGGGAAATTCAAAAATAATCTGGAAGATCCCAGGTATAAATATAGACTTAGGTTTACCTCTTTATAAACATATAGATAATATAGATATAGAACAACTCACATTGTATATGACTCAAAGTGTGACTTCATAAATGAATAAAGGAACAGTGAAAAAAAGTTTACCCTTTGGATTCATGTATAGGGGAAGAGTTCATGGTCAAAGAAGATATAGAGAGAATCAGAGAAAATAAAATGGGCAATTTTAATTTAAATATACTTAAGATGTTTCTATGCAGACAATCAGTAGAACTAAAATTAGAAAGGAAATAGGTAAGTTAGGAAAAATCTTTGCAAGTTTCTCTGATAAAGCCTCATTTTAAATGACTATTTTTGGGTTATTTTTAGTTTACAACATTTATTTGCACAAGATTTTGAGTTACAAAATTTATCTCAATCTTTCCCCTAGCCACGACCCCAAAACAGTGATCCAACTGAATACCCACTGCCCTAATCTGCTGTCTTCCTATATCCTCCCCCATCCCCCCTCTGACTTCCCAGTAGGGCAAGATGGATCTCCATACACCAGAGCCTGAATATCTTATTTCCCAGTTGCATATTAAAAAATGATAATTTTTTAAACATTTTATTTTAAAATTTTGAATTTCAGATTCTTTCCCCTCTTCCCTCATCAGCCACCCTTACTGGGAAGATAAGCAATTCAATATGGCTTGTACATGTGTAGTTATGCAAAACATTTCCATAGTGGATATATTGTGAAAGACTGACTATATTTTCCTCCATCCTATCCTGCCCCACACTTGTTTTATTTTTTACTTTGACCCTGTCCTTTTTCAAAAGTGTGTGTTTCTAACTACCCTCCCCCAATCTGCCTCCCACTTATCATTCAACCCTCTTATCCCCTTCCCCCTTACTTTCCTATAGGGTAAGATACCCAATTTAGTGTGTATGTTGTTCCCTCCTTAAGCCAAATTCAATGAGGGTGAGTTTTGCTTTCCTGTTCTTCCCCTCCATTGTAACAGTTTTCTCTTGCCTCTTTTATATGAGATAAGTTACCCTATTCTGTCTCTCCCTATCTCCTCTCAATTTTTTCTCTCACCTTTCAATTTCACCTTTTAAGTATCATCTCTGCCTATTCATTTGATACTGTGCCCTCTGTCTATGTATACCTGTACACATATATACACAAACACTCACATATATATTTGTATACATATATACCCTCCTATATAAACATATACACGTAAGTTTACATATATGTGTGTGTATGTGTGTATGCATATACATATACACACACACACATATATATTCCCCTCAACTATCCTCATACTGAGAAAAGTTTCATAGGTTATGATTGCCATTTTTTTTCTGTGTAGGAATGTAAACAGTTCAACTTTAATCAGTTCCTTATGATTTCTTTTTCCTGCTTACCTTCTCATACTTCTCTTGCTTCTTGTATTTGAACATCAAATTTTCTATTCTACTCTGTTTTTTTTTTCATTAAGAATGCTTGAAAGTCCTCTATTTCACTGAATGACTATATTTCCTCCTGAAACATTATACTGAGTTTTGCTGGGTAGATGATTCTTGATTTTAATCCTAGCTCCTTTGACCTCCACAATATCATATTCCAAGCCTTTTGATCTCTTAATGTAGAAGCTAGTAGATCTTGTGTTATCCTGATTGTATTTCCACAATATTCAAACTGTTTCTTCTTGGCTGCTTATAATATTTTCTTCTTGACCTGGGAACTCTGGAATTTGGCCATAATATTGCTAGGAGTTTTCTTTTTGGGATCTTTTTCAAGAGGTGATCAGAAAATCCTCTTGTTTCTATTTTGCCTTCTGGTTCTAAAATATCAGGGCACTTTTCCTTGAGAATTTCTTGAAGGATGATTTCTAGGTTCTTTTTTTTGATCATGGCTTTCAGATAGTTCAGTATTTTTTTAAAATTATCTCTCCTAGATCTATTTTCCAGGTAAGTGGTTTTTCCAGTAAGATATTTCACATTGCCTTCTGGTTTTTTTCATTTCTTTGGATCTGTTTTATAGTATCTTGATTTCTCATAAAGTTATTAGCTTCCATTTGCTCCAATCTAATTCTGAAGGAATGACTCTCTTCAGTGAGCTTTTGAAATTCCTTTTTCATCTCGCAAATTTGGCTTTTTAAGACATTCTCCTCCTTGTTGGCTTTTAGGTTAGTCTGTTTTTAAGGTGTTATTTTCTTCAGTCAGGTTGTTGACTCTCTTTTTATGATTTTCTTGCATCATTCTCATTTCTCTTCCCAATTTCTCCTCCACTTTTCTTACTTGATTTTCAAAATCCTTCTTGAGCTCCTCCATGGCCTATAAACAATTCATATTTTTCTTGGAAGTTTTTGATGCAGAAATCCTTACTTCCTTGTCTTCCTCCTGCTCCATTCTTTGATTCTTTTTGTTCCCAAAAAAGGGAATCTAAGGTTTGATTGCTGTGCTTTCTTTGCTTTCTCATGTTTCCACTCAATTACTTGCCTTTTTAGCTCTTTGCCATAGTAGAACTCTGTTTCCAGAGATGAGAGCTTTGTCCCAAATCACTGGGGTTTTCACAGTTGCTGGAACTCTTGGTTGGATGCCCTCTCTGAAGCCCCCACAAGCTCTGGCCAACAGGACACACACCCCAGGACTTCCACCCAAGACAGTGATCCAGATCCAAGCAGGTTAAAGCAAGAGTGATTACTCTCTGAATGGTTGCTTGGTCCCCCCTATGATCTGCATGCCAGGAGTTGTGAAGCAGCCATGGGGTTACCACACAGCTTCTGTACCTCTGCCACTTCTTGCCCCATGGGCAAGGTGCCTGACCACACTCCTCCATTTCTCTCAGTTCCAACAGAGTTCCACACTGACCTTTTAATTTACTTTCTCTTTGGTGTTTGTGGGTTGATAAATCTAGAAACTGCCAAAGCTAATGGTACTTCACTTTCTTGAAATATGCTCCAGGTGCTGCTAGTCAGGGCCACCCTGAGGCTAAAACCATGGCTCATGCAGGGCTGAGCTAGCCTCCCAGTGTGTTGCGATGAACCCTTCTTGTTGGCCTTCCAGGCTGCCTTCAGAGGGAGATTTGTTTCTCTCTGTCACTTTGTGGGTTCTGTACCTCTAATTTTTTTTAGAGTCATAATTTATAGGTACTTGAGGTGGTTGTTAGGGGAGCTCATGAAATTTTCCTGTGTCTATGACTCCATCTTGGCCCTGCCCTTAAAGCCTCCTTTTAAAGAGATATAGAGATATTCAAGTTTGTAAGATTCAACAGATTGAAGTTAATAAGGATATGAGCTTTTCCCCAACTGATAAATAAACAAAGGATAGCTTCAAATGTAGTTTTAAAAAGATGCCTAAGCTATCAACATTCATGTGAAATAAAGTGTTCCAAATGACAAGTAATGAAAATTGATTTAATTTTTATAATTCCACTTAATACCCATCATATAAGAAAAGCTGACAAAAATGAAATATGACAAATATTTGAGAGGTTATGGTAAAACTAAAACATTAATTCATAGTTACTGGACATTGAATTGCTCTAGCCATTTGAAAAGCAATTTGGAACTATTTCCCAAAATAATTGAACTATGTATCATTTTACCCAGAGATACCACATTTAGGCTGTATATCCAAAGAGATAAAAGAAAGCAGAAAAGAACCCATTTGTTCAAAATATTTGTTTTTTTTTGTAATAGCAACAATTGGAAACAGTAAGGAGGTCCTCATGGCTAGTAATGGCTAGTAAAATGGTAATGGCTAGTAAAATGAATGTATACAAATATAATGGAATACTATAGTGCCCCAAGAAATGATGAAAGGAATGGTTTCAGTGAAATCAAAGAAGAATTATATCAACTCATGTAAGTGAAGTGAGGAGAACAGTTGCTACAATAACAACATTGTAAAAGGAAACAAATTTTGAAAAACTTAGGCCCTCTGACCAATGCGTGGCAAACCATGACTGATGATGAACCTTAGTAACCTACCTCTTGACAGAAGAGTGACAACTCAGGGTGCAGAATGAGATAGATCCATATTTGGAAATGGCCAATTTAGGAATTTTTTCTGCTTGACTATGAAAATTGACTTTGTAATTGGAACATATGATAAAATATATGGCCAGAAAGAGGAAATGAAAGAGGAGCTTGGGAACCAAATCAGAAGTAGGGCACAGAAACATGTTATAGCAGTTATGAGGAACATCAGTTAATCCACTGTTTTCTGGATCTCTCTCTCTCTCCCTTTCTGTCTCTCCCTCTCCTTCAAAAGCAGGTCATTTAATGAAAGGATCTCCATGTCTCTTATTATAACTAGCTAGCTATCACATATATACAAACATATACGTACACACACATTAATTTAATACAAATATTTATACTCTTTCCAAGCTTTTAAAGGAAAACTGGTAACAAAGACTTGTACTTTTGCTAGATCACAGACTCATATTTTTTTTTTCTTTTTCCTTTCTCAGCATGACTGGGTAGTCTCACAGGGAGAAATGTTGTGTTGTAGAACCTGTTCTGATGATAACCTGCTCTATCTTCTTTCCCTTTGCCTCTAAGATATAGTTTCTCCCCTTCTATGAAATACAGAGGAATTATGGCTCTGTGGCTATACCAATCCCTGGGAGAAATAGCATTGTAGATGAAATATTTCTAGCTAATTCTGAACTTGGACCAGAATCAAGTAATGCAAAAAATCAAAGGGGATTTTCTTTCTCCTCTTTTTGGAATTTGAAGTTACATCCAAAAATTGGACAGGGGAAAACTCTGTATGTACACACATGCACAGACATATTATATATTCACATATATGTGTATATACATGTATATACATACACATATATATTCCTTTCCTATAAAATCTAATATATTTTATGCTCACTTATACATAGCATGATGAGTATTCATATTTTTGTGTATTAGTGTGTTTCTGTACATTTATATAATTATATATATATACCAATTGTGTCAATTACTTGGGTAAATTTAAATTAATTAGCATATATATATAATTAACTTCACATCTTTGAAAGAACTTTTATTATGCAATATATGCTTTTGTTGCAATCACCTGTTTTAAACTATTAGTCATTGAGTTGACAAGGTTTTGACATCTATTATTTAATTTTTCATTATGAAATCATGCTTTTCAATACTAAGTGTACCTCTGACAAATTTTGTCAATTTTTTTCAAGTGTATCCTGTGTGATAGCCTATAGATTTCTGGTGGTATTTAAATCAAACAAGTTCCCATGCCATTTAAGAATATTTATCTTTATTTCTATTATAGATTTCATTACCTTTGGTGATGACTCATGGTACGATACTTCAGTTGTAGTTTTCCATCCCCAGTTGGGAATTTTTGTAATTAATAAGCAAATCTGCTTCTTAGAAGATCAATATAATTGTCAGCGGGGACAAGACTTAGAAATCCACTGCAGCTTGCTCCCCCTACTGGTTTGATTTTTATAGTCCGATGGAAATGTTCATATTTTATAGGTTTGTCTGAATATATTCTGATAACGGTTTTCCTATACCATAGCATTTTAAAAAGTGAATTTCATCATTAAAAATTCCCTTTTTCAATGCTGTGCTCCACTGCTTTTATTTTTCTTTATAGCCATGGTAAGCAGCCCCTCCCTAAATTGGTGTTTCTCCAACTTCAAGATCCTTACCTCTTAGCTATGACTGACTATGTATTTCAGTCCTTTAATCCAATTTGTCCAATATGTTGGGGCTACACATCCTCCAAAGACTAGTGATTGCAAAGGAAAGAGGAGGTATATGGGCCAGGCTTTTGTACCAGTGGTCAGCCTTATGTACCTGTGCATTAATTCAATGGTAATGGAGGTTTAAGGTTTTGCTTTTTTTTCCCCACATAGAAATGGCAGACACCAAGCAAAGTTTGAATCATCTCCACACATGATAGATTACATCTCCCCCACCAGGGTGTCAGAGGTAATGTTTCTATCCTGGTTCAATGAAACAGGGCAAAATAAATACTATTTTCACACGTAATGGTATGTTTCTGGGGTGAGGAAGGCTGAGTCCACTTATATTTAAAGGAGTGTTGCTAAAAGTAAAAGCAAGACACTATTATGGATAACTGAAGTACACAATAGCTTTGTAGGAAAGCTAAGTCTTAATAATTTTGATTTTTGATGTGTCTTTTTTGTCTATGCTAATCTCACAGGATACTGTGAGAGGTTTTTTTTATTTCTTTGGAGAAAATGTTTTTTTAAATGGCCTGTACAAGGATTTTACAGATTGATTTATCTGCTTTTTAGTCAAAGCTATAGCTTTATACCTATAGAAGAGAGTTAATTCTAAGATTGATATTATTAGTATATGAGGTACAATGAACAAGAATGTTAGATTTTGAGTCATAAAAGAATTAAGTTTGAATCCTTCCTCAGATGCTACATGTTGTGACCTTGGACAAATTAATTAACTTCTCTGAGCCCTAGTTTATTCAGCTATAAAATTGGGATAATCGTACCTAGTGCCAGAGGAGAACCTCATTCCCGGGGTTGTTACAGGCTCATGCAAAATCATAGATGGAAAGCACTTTGCAATTTTAAAGAACTAAATATCAGTTGTTTTTATTTTCTTTTCAACTCATATTAATTAAGCTACTGTAATGTGGGAATGAAAGAAAAATAGAAGAAAGCATAACATTAGGATTCTTCTCCACAAAGTTAAGAAATGAAAAAAGCATAAATACAGCTAATAAGAATACACACTAGTGAAAGCCTGGTGTTGACATGGTACTCAGATATCAATCCTGGTAAAAAGGCAGGGCTGTTTTAGTTACTGCAGCAGTAGCTCTTTATGTATCACTAAAAGCTCCTTTATCTGGTTTTAATACGTTCAATTTCTGTAAACCACTTGCCTTTCTGAAGCCAAGAATAAACTGTTCTGATGATATAATTTTTATTTCAAGCTGGAAATGTGAAACAAGTATCTATTATAGGTAACTGCTTTAGTGGTTGGACAGATTATAATAAAGTGTTGGGAAAATACCATGCTTAGTATTTTAAAGTGTTACATAAGACTATTTTAAAAGGCAAGATTGCTTTCTGGCTGATTTCCCTGGGAAGAATATAGAGAAAAAGGAAAGTGCTTTGTAGTCATGAATTAATCTATACCAATTCTGTTCAAGAACACTGTGAAGTATTATCTTTATTTTCTAGATGAAAAAAATAGGGACCAAAATAATCTTTCCCTGGCCAAAGAGTAAGTCAGTAGAAGAGTCATGGCAAGGCCATTGAATTATTTAGTTTATTTCCTACCATAGAGTACTGTACCAAAATCTAAAGTAATACTTTTCAGGTCTACAAAATGTGACAGTGTAAAGGGACATTTAGGATCTAGTCTAGTTTTTGCTAAAGATTAATTTAAGCAATTAGAATGATAAGATTCTAGAGTTGAAATTGAAAGGATTGGGAAGCCATTTTACAGATGAGGCAATGGACTTTGCGATGTTAAGTGGCTTACCCAAGGGTACATAGCAGTTGGTAGAGAAATCTAATCTTGGTGTCATGAGGCCTCTCTTTTAGCCTTGACTCTGATACCATAAAGTTTGGACAGGCTAGTTTGCCTCTTTGAACTTCACCCTTCTCATTTGTTAAAAAAATAAATAAAAAGTTTAACTGAGTGCCCTATTAGATAGTATGCTGGATTTGAAATAAGGAAGAACAGAGTTCAATTATACCCCAGATATTTATTTAGCCATTTGACTTGCAAGTCACCTAATTAATTTTAGGCTATTTCTGCATCTTTAAAATAGGAATAATAGTAGCTCCTACCTCACAGAGCTGTTATGAGGATCAAATGAAAAATGAACATTGCATATGTAAAGTATTTTATTTACCTTAAATCATTATGTAAATAAATAATCATTATATAAAGATATAATCATAAAATAAATATATAAACCATTATAATACATAGCTATTACTACTACTACTACTATGACAACAATGATGACTAAGACTATGTCTATGACTATGACTCCTACAACTATTTCCAATGTTGATTCCAGACACAATCTCAGGTTCATAGCAGAGCTAGAATGATCAGAGATACTGAAGAAATAGTTCTGTGAATTTTCCTTTGGCTGAGAAAAATCAGAATTCTTTTTTGACTTTTCCATGCCATAAGTATTGATTCCTCCATATACAGTATAGACCTCATAGTATAGATGAATTCTCTCTACCTCAGAGGAGAACCATTGAGAGAAGTTTTTCAAACCACAGAATTTTCAATCTGGAAAAGACTTTGAAAATGATCTTTTCTAACCCTTTTCAAAGCAATGTATAGGGAGGTTAAGGAACTTTTCCAAGGTGATATGTCAAGTCATTAGTAAGTTTTAATGAAATAAAGAATCCTTTTACAAAAAAGATAAAATTTTAGTAAATAAAGTGTTATTCACTTATTAAACAATTTAACATATTTCCTTAGGCTTATCATGGTAATCAGCAATTTTGTTACAATTAAATAAAGTCTCATTTTTCTTATTGGAAAACTATGTTTGCATTTTGGAACCTTCATGGGAATGCAATATACTTCAACAATGCTCTCTTATTTATGTTCTCATTAATAACTCAATAAATAGAACTTTTATCTCTGTGCATTGAAATTCACATAGATTTATATACTTTATATCTATAAATTTAAGCCAATATTAATGTTCATTAAATTTAACCTAGGAGCAGCATGTTTCTGAGGCAGATGAATATGCATCTGCTTTTTGCTTTGTTATTTAGCATAGAATCTAATATTTGTCAGACCAGTCAACTTTTATTCATGTTAATGTTTATAACCGAATTATAGGGAACTATATATTAAAATGCTGTGAAGAAAGTGAACTAACAAAAAAGGGGCAAACAACATGGGTTTATTTAGACTTTTCCATGGAAAATTGTTTAAATTATGTGACTTTTACCAATTAGAATTGGACATTCTAAAGACTTTTTTTTAGCTTAACTGATGATTTTTGGAAGGAGGGGTTTAGCACCATTATTATTTTTCCATATACTTCCTCCTTTGCAACAAAGAAATACTGAGAGACAGTGATTCCATTTATCACTTTTAATGCATCATTCTATACCCATTGTCCACCTCTTTACAAAGAAGGGGAAAGCATGTTTCATCATCTGTCTTCTGGAGCCAATATTAGTCATTATAATTTATTCAAATTCAGCTTTATTCTAGTATTATTTTCATTTATGCTATTATCATCATGCATATATTTTCTGTTCTTTTTATTTTTACTCTGAAATGATTTGTATGAACCTTCCCTCATTTCTTTGAATTCCTCATATTTGATATTTTTTTCCTAACTTTTTTTTTGGAGAGGGGAAGGCAAGGCAATTGGATTTAAGTGACTTGCCCAAGGTCACACAACTAGTTAAGTATCAAGTGTCTGAGATGTTATTTGAACTTAGGTCCTCCTGACTCCAGGGCCAGTGCTCTATTCACTACACCAGCTAGTTGCCCCTTGATATCTTTTTTCAATGCAATAGTAATATATTTTCATCATAGAATCATGAATTTAGAATTGGAGGGGAGTTTAGAAGCATGCTCGTCCAATCTCCTCATTTTACATATGAGAAACCTGAAAACTACAAAAACTAAGAGACTTGTCTAAGGTCACATTTTAGTGCATGATCAAGGCAGGATATTAACAGATATCTTTCTGATTCTAGAGCTATCACTCTATTTGCTACATCACACTGTCTGATGAAAAGTATTCCCGGGGTAATCTATTCCAATATTCTCATGTTATGGCTGCAAAGATTCAAGAAAATTAAATGATTTCCCCAAGTTAACACAGGAAGTGAGTAGAAAAATGTAATTGGTATTCAATTCAACAAATACATACGAAACAGTTACCATGTTTGAGGTACTCTGGTCTCTAAAGGTCAAATCATATCTCCCAAATTTGACCACATAAATTCATGTATGACAATAATTAGCATGAGAGCTGAGGGTTCAACTTATCTCTCAGTTCTGGAATTACCAGGTTTTTATCATTATTTTTAATATAGAAATAAAACAGATTTCTACATGATGGCTAGCAGAAATGGATCTAATTACTTGCAGTTCTACCTAAGATCACAAATTGTTAATGATGGAAGACATCATAGAATCATAATTCAATACCCCCATTCTACAGAAAAAAAACCCTCAAATTGATAAAAGTAGTTGGTACAAAGTCAGGTAGTGTCATAGCTGGGTCATGGACAAGGTGGTCTAATTTTACCTCAAGAGCTCTTCCCTGTACACTAGGTTGCTTCTCTATATTAAAATAGGCTATTAAAACCAGTGCACAATTTTTTTTTCTTCAGGAAATACAATCAAGTGATTTTACATAGCTAGGTTATACAATGCCTGAATGACAGGAATTGGAATGAGGAAGATCTGAGTTCAAATTTGGCCTCAGATACTTATTAACTATGTGACCTTGAGCAAGTCACTTAAGGTATGTTTACTTCCATTTCCTCATCTGTAAGATAAGAATAGTGATAGTTCCTACCACCCATGGTGGTTGTGAGAATAAAATAAAATAAGATTTGTAAAATACTTTATAAATCTTAAGTGCTGTATATATACATATATGTGTGTGTGTTTGTGTGTGTATGTGTGTACAGACATGCTCACCCCCTTACTATTATCATTCTACGTCTCTAGCAACAGAAAAATATATAGTAAATTAACAGAAATAAAATAGTAAAGCAGAAAAGCATTCAACATAAATTTAACATATAGCCTGCAAGGAAAATATCATTTTGTTACTTTTGAATTTGGTATAGCCTTGGCATGGACCTGAAAAGGGCTGGAGAGATCATCTTATTCAAATTTCTTATTTTATTGAATGGGGAACTGAGTCCCAGATAGGTTGATCAGCTTGTGCAAGGACACTCAGTTACTTTCTTGTAGAGTCAGAATTAGGCTTCAGTTCTCCTGACTTTCCAGTGTAGGACTCCTTTTGTGACCATATAACATATACATGCAGCTGTCTTAGTTTTATAATTATATTTTCTAAAGTATAATTTTCAGTGAAAAAACCCCTTGTTTTATTACCATAATTCAAGTAGATTTTATAGCACTAGGCAAGACAGTTATCTGTTTGACTTGATGAACAGTATATTAGAGTGAAGAAATTAATATTTTGTTAACCTTGCCATCTTAAGCTATTAGACAGATAATATTACATGTAACTTAACCCAGTTGCTCTAGGGGAGGTAAGGCAGATTGGATTATTTTAAGTCATGCTTAATGGCTGATATAATATATTATGACACTTTAATATGGCATGTGAGAAATTAAACACACAGTCTTTTTATGACAGAGACAGTAATTTAAGAGAGAATTTAACTAAGTGAAGTCCCTCCTAAGTTATTAAATACCCACAGAGACTTATCATAGGCTGGTATTTGAAATCCTCAGAGGAATTTGAAAATATGGTTATTTATATTTTATTATTTATATAAATTATATAAATACTTATAAAATTTACATAAATTTTCTTTTAAACTTTGAACCCAATATACTAGTCCATATGAGTGGGGGTAGAAATTAGGGGGAAAACACATAAGAATGTGAAAAATGTTTTTGAAAATAATGTAAGGCTAGACATTTACAAGAAATGACTAGCCTTTAATTATTTTAGCCTAGATTATTCTTTTTATGGGATCTTCATTATTTTAGCCTGAATATTCAACTTTATTCTGTGAGCAGAGGCAAAGAGATGTAAGAAGAGAAATCATTTTTAAATCAATTCAACCTGTCCCTATTGAAAGTAGTTAATTAAGAAAAGGACCGATATGCTTTGAGAGACACAGGAATGTGCAGAAAATTTTAAAATATTCAATGCTTTTACTTTTCTCTGTAATGCTTAAACTCATTCTTTAGTTCTGCTCAGTTTTAAAAAAAGGAGAGCAAATCTATTTCCCTAGGACCACTAGATGTCATCATGTCTATTTTTCACTTCTCTAGTAGATTAGATTTTTCATAGTGACTTGCACCTATTATCTTAAAATTGAAGACTTTATCAGTTCTATCAAGATTTCAGATTAGAAGACAAAGAGATGGGAAGAAAAAACCCAGATATAATGAGGAGGAAATTAGTCTCTGAAGAAAAGACACCACTTTTAGGATAAAGAAGCTAGTGGAATGAAATGTTCAGAAGTTTACAGCTCTTTCTTCAGTAATATGACAACATTTCATTCTGCACTTAATTATATTCATAAAACAGAAACTCTCTATGCAAATCACAAATTAAAAAATTCAAATGCTTCCCTAAGAAAATCTTATCAAGGAAAGACAATTTTAAAAAGCAATATACTCTTCTTTCCTCAAGAAAACTTCTCTTCTGAATTCTCTTTGAGGGAATATTTCATATAGAATATTTTCTATGAAATGTTCAAATGAGTGTTCCCCAAGTCTAGGACAGCTAGGTGACAGAGTGGTTAAAGTATTGAATAGGAATGGAAAAAGGCCTGAGTTCAAATCTGACTTTCTGCTTAACCCTTGACAAGTCACTCAATTTCTGTCTCAGTTTCTTCATCTGTAAAAAGGGGATAACATTAACACCTTCTCTCAGGGTTATTGCAAGGGTCAGATTAAATATTATTTGTAAAATGCTTTATAAACTTTTAAAAGCACTGTATAAATTCTAGCTATGTATTATTTTATTAGCATTTAGGAATGGACTTTTCAAACATTACCTCCTTTGGTAACTTTGAACTCTAATATAACTCCCCCCTGCCCATCACATATTTCTAATTTTTTCTTTACACAAACCTAGCAAATGCCAACTTCTTAAATATCAAAAATTAAGTACAAGAAGAATTAAAGAAATTACTTTCTATGATTTCTAAGAGATAAAATTGTCACTTGAACCTGATTCATCTACAAGTATTTTACACGTAGTATAGAACAGGTCACTTGCTTGCAACTGGAAACTGCAGCTGTCTACACAGTCTAACTTTCTTTTAGCTTCAGAGGCTTATAGCTAATAATACCCTTAGGAAAAAAAATATTATTTATGACAGCAAAATAAAAGATCCAAAAAGTGAGTCATATATATTTGTGTATCCATACATATAATTTATATTTTTTTAATTTAAGAAATGGTCACTTTTTTTCTTGTGGAAATGCACTAGTTATTGAGGGATAATCTATATTCTGAAAAATGCCAAAATTGATATTATGTACAGTGAAACAGTTACCTGATGTTTGAACAGTCATTGTTATTTACCAAAAAAAAAAATGAAGCTTGGTATAGTAAAGGTCAAATCATGTAACTCTAAACATGGGATCATATATCCCGAATTGGAAGGGGAGTAGGAGGTTAGTGTGTCTAACTCCCTGTGATGGGAATGGGAATTGAAGATCTTCCTGCCCCAGGCCCTTTGATAGGCGTAAGTGCACCTGGAGCCTGTGGCTTGAGGTTTGTTTGTCAGGAGATCCTTTGTGATTGGGCAGTGGGTCAAGAGGGTTGTGACATTCTCTGAGCCAGGAGAAGGCTATATAAACCCTGAAGTGAGGCTTTCTTTGGGGGTTCACTTTAAGAAGTGTTGTGTGATTTGACCAGACCAGACTCTGGGCTGCCATTGAGAGCCCCCCAGCTTTGAAAACCCAGATGTTGATGTTTCCCTCTTTGGTAACCGAGACTAGGTATGAATTGTAATGGTCAGACAGTTGGAGGTCTGTCTGCTTGAAATTTTTTTTTGTCTCCTTATAACTTCTGTCTGTATACTCTGAAGCTTGGGGTACTGATTTTTTCCCCTGAACTTGATAAATGATATGTTTGATTGATTAAAGCAAGATTGTTAACCCATTTTGAGTTGCTTTCCTTTAGAAAAGCAGATCTAAGAACCTGTGTTGGCAGCCACCCTGGGGATGCTGGGGTGCTTGCTGCAACACTCCCCAATTTTACAGATAAGAAAAAGGAAACTGAGAAAAGATAAGTGACTTGCAGGCAATTAAGCATAACAGATAGCATTTGAACTGATGTTCTTGGACTCTGGAGCCAGTATTCTTTCCACTCTACTGCTGTCCAATATATAAAAACCATATATGACTTTGAGTTTGAGGCTCATCCACTCATCACTTCCTACTCCCTACATCCATACTCTAATAGAATTATTAGTCATTGAAAGGATAACACAATTCAGAATATGGGTTTAGAGGAGAAATAAAATTATTAGAAATTGTCTCATAAAATACTTTAATTTTCTAGATAAAGAAACTAAGGACTAGATTGTTTTGGTAACTTTTCTATATGAATAAGCAGCAAATTTTGAATTCCTAACCAAATTGGTATGCTTTCCATTATAGAAATGAATAAGATAAGTTCATTTCTGTTAAGAAGATAACATTCTAAGGGTGGTTAAGTGGCACAGTGAATAGGGCAGCAGCCCTGGAGTCAAGAGGACCTGAGTTCAAATCCAGCCTCAAACACTAAACATGTACTAGATGTGTGACCTTAGGCAAGTCACAGCCCCAATTGTCCTGCCTCCCCCCCTCCAAAAAGAAAAAAAAAATATTACAGTCTAATAGAGGGTGTGTTATTTGGGCAGCAACAGATTTTATACATATAAACACACATGTGTGCATTTATATACACATATACATGCATGTACATATGCACATACACACGTATGCATACACACAGTGTATGTGTGTTCTTTGTTCTCAAAGGGGACAACGATTACATCACTATGTTAGAGTCAAGTTACAGCGTATCCAGCTGTGGTTGATCAGACCAACATGAGCCCGGAATGCCACACCACAGGTGGGGCCCAGGTGATCCACGTGAACATTTGGGGTGAATTTTCTGAAACTTGTGCATCTTGAATTTCTTTTTATCTGCTTGAATTCTGCTCTGAGAATAGAGCACAGCATCTTCTTTGATAAGGACACGCCGCACTGGGTGGTCCCGTGCCAGTGTCTCCCATGTCACACAATCAATTCCAAAGTCCTTAAGAGAGACCTGGAGTGTGTCCTTGTCTTGCTACTTCTGACTATCATGGCAACACTTACCTTCTGTGAGTTCTCCATAAAATAGTCTTTTCAGCAAATAGACATTTGGCATTTGAACAACTTAACCAACCCATTGCAGTTGCACTCTCTGAAGTAGAGTTTGAATGCCTGGCAGTTTCGTTCGGTGTCTGGTACCTCATCCTTCCATGTGGTCTTCAGAATCATCCTAAGACAATTCAAATGGAATAATTTCAGTTTCCCGGAATAGCACTGGTATACTGTTCAGGTTTTACACACATACAACAAGAAGGTCAGTGCAATGACTCTGTAGACCTTCAGTTTTCTAGTCAGCCTAATACCTCTTCTCTCCCATATTTTCCTTCAAAGCTGCCCACTCCTTTTTTGTTTCACTGTGTTGGCTTGACTTTTCCTCTAAGTTAGCAACAAACTGTTGGTGCTCAGAGAAGTGCACTAATCTGTTGACAATTAAGTCTTCTATTAGGCATCTTGCCTTGGGGCTGATGCTTTTGTTGAATGCAAATATTTAGCTTGGAGAGGATAAAAGTCTATAACCATTACACCTCTCTATGTACACTTTACCTTCATCACTCTGACATCCTGTTTGTCTCTTCTCCTTTCAATGACATAGTCTATTAAATGCCAATGTTTTCAGTGAGGGTTCATTCACAAAGTTTTACTTCTTTTAGGTAAATAAAAGACAGTGTTGGTGATGAGGTCATGAGATGGACAAATCTTTAGCAGTAAGTAACCACTGCTGTAGCTGTTCGCAACTCCATTCCTCCCAAGGACTCCCTGCCATGTCTGGTAATCTGAGCTGACTCTAGCATTAAAGTACCCTAGAATTAGAAACTTGTCTTCTTTTGCCACATTGATGATGATCTTAGTAACATTTTTCTTTGACCTCATCAGGGTTTATCATGGTTGGAGCATAACCACTGATGATGGTGGCATGTCATTTTCTTTTCTTTTTTTTTAATTCTCTACTATTAGTTTACAACATGCAGCTCCACAGGTTTTTGAGTTCCAAATTCCACTCCCCTCACCCCTGTGGTGCTATATAATCCAATATATGTTCTACATCTTCCTTCACAATAATCATTAGTCAAGTTGTAAAGAAGAATTATAATTAATGGAATGAATAAGAAGAAAGAAGAAACAAAACAAAGTGAAATGAAAAAGAGCTAGAGCCAGCCCTTTGCTTCAATCTGCATTCACTCTGTAGTTCTTTCTCCAGATGCACATAGCCTTTTTCATTGGGAGTTCTTTGGAGTTCTCTTATAACCTTGTATTGCTGAGATGAGCCCTGTCTATCAAAATCAGTCATCCCAGATACGATGTGTCCACAATTGTGTACAATGTTCTCTTGGTTTTGTTTCCCTTACTCAGCATCAATTTATATAAATCTCTCCAGGTTATTATGAAGTGTGTCTGCTCCTCATTTCTTATAGCACAATAGTATTCCATTACATTCATATGCTACAACTTGTTTGGCATGTTGTTTTCTTGCAAGTGGCAAATGCACTGCCACTGTTCACGATTCAGGTCTACTGGATTTTGTGTTGTCTATAAGTAGGCACATGTTCTAAGTACCAATAGTGAGCAGAATCATCTTTGCAGAAGTTTTTGTATATTTTTTGTGTTTCAACCACAGGCTGGGATCCCTGTCTGCTATGGTAAACAGACCAGGGTTGAGTAAGCAGAAAATTTTAGAGCACCTTTTCTAGTCCATTCCCCACAGTAGGACATGAGCAATATGGGCCTTAAAAGACTGCTAATACACCTGGGATGCTGCTGAATTCCACTGATGCTTCCAGTGAGAAGATGACCTTATGACCTATTGGCAGGATTGTGACTACGGCTCCTAGTATCTGTACCTGCTGCTTCATGACTTGCCTATCACCACAGAACTTCGAGATAGGTGAAAATGGTAAAATGGTATGGATGATGTCTTTTGATTCATGCATAAATCAGATTTAAATGAGGCAGAGTTGCATGAAATCATTGGCCTCACTCTCTCTTCCAGAACTGTTGCAGTCCACTAGCAGGATATAGGCAAGATGACTGGTGATGGTTCTAGGTGCAGTGGATGACCTTGGTGTCTTCAACATCTAACCAAGCTCTAGGTGCTCCACAGTGCCTGCTTCAACTGCTTTCATGGCTATTGGAACACCTTGTTCTCATCTGCCCATTTCACCAGGGAAAGTCTCATATGCTTGGGATAGACACCCCCTAAATCACTGATGGCCTTGAGACTCCTCAGTTACCCTTAAGCTGTCTGCCAAAATGATTTACTGCCATGGGGCCACTGCTATAGCTTCTTGGAGCCATAGCTGAGAGTTTGGTGGATCAAGTAGAATCCAAAGATGGAAAGCAGCTGTGAAAAGACTTGGTAACCCTCACACCAGAGGTACTAGTCTTTCCTGAACACATCCTTCTCTCTCTGTCTCTCTTTCTCTGTCTCTTTCCCTCTTCCCTCCCCTCTCTCTGTCTCTATCTATCTATCTATCTATCTATCTATCTATCTATCTATCTATCTATCTATCTATCTATCATCTATCTATGTGTATATATATACACATACACATATTCTATATTTTATTTATTCTTCATTATTTATTTATTACATTATATATATTCTATATTGAGAGAGAGAGAGAACATATATAATGTAATAAATAAATGACTGTGTTCTTTGTCTCTTGAGTTCTTTGATGTGGTTCCAATTTTGGCTCTTAGAAAGTTTCTAACTGAGTATGTAGCTTCCCTTTATCCTCATAAGCTTTTCTCTCAACTCATCCCCACATATTCCTCATTTACTTGTGGAACAGATATTACTGAAGTAAAAATCAGTGGCTTATAATTTGCATATTCCATTCTCCTTCCCCCCCACTGTTTTTTTTTAATGACATTTGTTCTTCTGCAGGATTGTAATGGCATTCCTAGCACATCTTTCAAAGGTCACTAACAGTGGATTGACAGTTATATCTGCTATTTATTTTAGAAAATAAGAAGTTCATTTGTCTGTTTTCTGTGACTTGAACTCATGGAGAGATGCTTAGTGTTTTCTTGTCATTTCCTTAGTTATCATGAGTCTCACTTCCCTATTAGCCAATTTAGTGTTCTTTTCAGTTCAAAAATCATTCTAATCAGAAAAAGAACAACATCTTTTCAATTTAACATCACCACTATCCCATCTAACTGAACAAGAGTTCTAATCCTTCATTTATAAGCATAGAAACTATGAATTTGTGCCTTTGACAACACACTAGTAGGAGTACCAAAATTGAAACTTGAATGAATTTTGGTTTAATTTTTTTTCTTGCTTTAAAATTGGGCATATAGACAGTTAGTTAACTTGGTAGAGTGTTAGACTTGTAGTCAGGAAGACCTGAGTTCAGATCCCTCTCAGGATACCTACCAGTTACATGACCCTGAAGAAGTCACTTAAGCTTTCTGTGCCTCAGGTTTTTTCATCTGTAAAGTGAGGATCATTAATAATGCCTACTTCATAGGGTTGTTGTGAGAATTTAAGGAGATAATACATGCAAATCTTTAAAAACTAAATAAATGTTAACTAACATTATTATTAACTTAGAGGCTCAGAGAGTCACAGAACTCAGTTGTCACTTTCTCAGTTATGTAGGCAATGTCTGACATGAATCTTTGGGTGTTTATATGGAAAACTAGATACAGAAGACTTTGTTGAAGAACGGAAGTTTTGGACTATTAACTGCACCCCTCAAAATTGTAACCCATAACTTTAAAATTTTGCTTCACATAATGTGAGGGAATAATCCTTTCAGGAGCCACATGAAGCTGGAAAAGAAATTAGCATCAGAGTAGGATGGGGGCAAAGAATATTTATGAGTTATTATTATCCCTAGATAGAAAGACAAGGACATTGCTGGGAAAAGCTGAAACTGGAAAAAAAATTTTAAAAAATCCATTCCATACTTCTTCCATAAGACAGTTGATATAGTTCAAGTTTTGAGTGTTTTCTAGTATCTTGATTAGATATAGTGGCTTAACTGGATAACTCTTTCTTTCAGCATAGCAGCAAGCTCCCTAGAATACCCAGGTTGGCTGCCAACACAGGTTCTTAGATTTGCTCTTCGAAAGGAAAGCAACTCAAAATGGATTCACAATCTTGCTTTAATCAAACATATGTCATTTACCTAGTTTGGGGGAAAAAGTTCCACACCCCAAACTTCAGAGAATACAAACAAGTTACAAGCAGACAACAAATACAGAGAAATATCAGAAGACAGGCTTCCAACTATCTGACCATTACATCCATACCTAGTCAGTTACCAGAGAGGGAAGCACCAATATCTTGGTTTTTAAATCTGGGGGCTCAGCAGCTGCCCACTCTCTTCTGGCCAAATCACAGAACTCTTCTCAAAGTGAGACCCCAAACAAAATCTCGCATCAGGGTATATGTAGCCTTCTCTTGGCTCAGAGAATGTCACAACCCTCTTGACCCACTGACCAATCACAAAGTATCAAGGTGTGGTCATTCCTGAAAAAGAAGCCTCCCACCACAGGTTCCAGGTGACCACATTCAGCCTATTAGGGGTTAGAGTATATTTTCAAATTAAGGAAGCTTCTCAGAGTTACTTAAACCTCTTAAAGGGCCTAGGGGCATGGGAGATCTTAAATTCCCATTCCCATAACATTCATGTACACCCAGTAAATGTGGTGGTAACAGCTTAAGTTGGGGTGATACAAAGCCAGAGAGCCTGCACAAAGGATGTATTTCTACCAGGAAGGTATATACTGGGAAGAATGGACTGAGGAAACAATCAGTAGCCATTTTCCTGTATTTTACTAAGAAACTAATGACTAGCTCTTCATACTCCTAAACTTTCTCTCACCAGCTTTGACTTCAAACACATAACTTTTTTTATGCCTTTATTTATTTATTTTGGAGTGGCTATTGACAGCAAAAGCTATCAATGAGTTGTAAAATTTGTTGTTGTTATTCAGTCATTTCTCAGTTGTGTCCAACTCTCTATTACCCCATTTAAGATTTTCTGGTAAAGATACTGAAGTGATTTGTCATTTATTTCTTCACCTCATTTTACAGATGAGGCAGAGTGATGAGACTTGCTCAAGGTCACACAAGTAGTAAGTGTCCAAGGCCATATTTGAACTCAAGAAGAGGAGTCTTACTGACCAGGCCCAGAAGTTAACAATAATATTAGACAACATTTATGTACTTTTAAAAAACTTTACATGTTTTATCTCCTTTGATTCTCACAACCACCATGTTATAGCTGTAGGTAGGCTGGATAGATCCTCTAAGGAGAACTGAATTCAAAGGAAGAAATTGAGAAGAGCTATGCAGAAGGCTAGACAAATCCATCCTTATCTCTTTGGTTAGACTTGTCACAAGACACCACAGTCCTGGGGACATTGTTAGAATAATGATGAAAAAGTCTTAATCCTCAAAAATTCATTACCTGTCCTGGGAGGAGGGAGGAGAATTAGACTAACGTTAAGGCTGAGAAGTTCTCCTTTACATTTTCTCCTCCCCCACTTCCTCTTCCTTCTCTTCAAGATTTCTTCTCAGAGGATTTGACTATAAGTTTCCTGTACTAAGTTATTAGCTGCTAGACTGTTTGGGTTTTGAAAGACGTTATTTTGAAGAAGACTCATGGGGTGTGACCAAATCTCTTAACCAATCTGAATATAATTCCTATCAAATGTAGTTGAAATGCATTTTGATTGCTTGATTGATGTCCAAGTCTTGTTCAGATCAAATTTAAAACAAGTCTGATCAAATTTATTTAAGGAGGTATGCTCTTAGTTTTTAAAAAGTAAGGGTAGAATTGGGGTCTAAAAGGGTGGAGTGACAGCTACCCTCACCTTACATAAGTATATCTATCTTGTGGATGTGGATGTATAGAGCAAAACCTGATATGATATTTCCAATTTGAAGATTATATATTGATAATAGCAATAATAAACTTTAGTGTGTATGTGTGTGTTTATGTAGTAATAATGTGATTTTGAGTTTTTATTTAGAAACATTAAAGCTATCTGTACTCATGGTGTGAAGAACTCAGAAGGTGACATTTCACTAATGACTGCTAGAAGAAATTGACAAAGATTGATGCAGTGATTTTATTGTATGCCCCCTGAGAAACATGATACCAAAATAAATGACATTAGGGTTGTGCCAAAAGCTATATATATTTATTTATTTTTGACAGAAAAGGATGTTATATACATTAATTTTGCAATACACACTTTTATTTTGCTTTGAGAATTCTCAGTTGGGGTCTATTTAAACATGGATTAATTGTTAATTATGCTATTTATTGGGATCTACCAACTTAAGCATTATGACAGTATTATTAAACACCTTTCTTGGGAAAATTTCAAAGAATTTTAGTAATATTATATGAATAAAATCTCCTCATTCCCTTTTATTTCACATGGAGGGAAGCCTGATTAAACTTAATGTACAGAGTGATTATTTGACTGAAATCTGAATTTCCATAGTAATAATGGAAGCATAATTCAGGGATCCTAGATCTCAAATCACTATCTAAGTGAATAGTTAACTGATCTCTTGTAGTACTCTTAATGCCTAACAGAACTCCATTCATTTTGATGAATAATATACAAAGTCATAGGACATGTCTAATTTCACAAGATAGGTAGTATAGTGCAAAAAAGAATTTGATAAAAGGTCATTAGGGAGGCCTAGACATATATTATGAACCTGAAATGTACCAGCTATACAACCAGAGGTAAATTGTTTACCCTCTCCAAATCTTAATTTATTCATCTGTACAATAGGGAGAATGTCATCCCCGATACATCACATTGTTGTCATGAGGAGAGTGTTTGGCAATAGTGCTGCACAACACAAAAGTAAATTATTATTGCTAATGAACTAATTGGGGGGGCCACGGAGCCAATCTCCAAGTCATTGTCTCTTTGATGTACGTGGATTTTGCTGATGAGGTACACTCAATTGCCCCCAAAGCTTTTCACCTTTCATTATGGTCTGTGTTTCACCTTCAATCCTGAATTAGCTTCTGTGCTGCTTTTAACACACAGATAATCATGGCTGAAAAGTAAATATCTGTCATGAAGATTGGGGAAATGGGATTTTGGTAGGTCAGCCTGGCTCTATGACTAGTACATTATGAATGGTGGATTGCTTTCAGTGACTGTCTAATTATTGTTTCCAGTTGGCTCCCAGATGGTTCTAGAAGTCTCTAATTTCATCCATAACCTCTTAATATCTTCAGAGAGATAAACAAAGCATCCTGAAGTAACCCCTTTGTGTAGTTTGGAGACAGAAAAATTCCTTTTTATCAGTCTTGGTTCTAGCCCTCAGGGAAATCCAAGAAGGCCTACAAACTTCTTTAGGAATATGGATAGGAAATATATGTCAGTCTAAATATGAGTGACAGAGTAATAACTGCTGCAAAGCAGTTTTGTGGTAAGGAACAGACTTAAACAGTTATATTCCAATTTAGGTCTTAAGCATGATTTTTGTGGATTTAGAAATTATATTTGGTATCAGAGGAAGGGAAGTGAAACAATAGATAGAATTATGAAATTGGAGTCAGGAACATATGAGTTCAAATCCATTTGGTATCAGAGGAAGGGAAGTGAAACAATAGATAGAATTATGAAATTGGAGTCAGGAACATATGAGTTCAAATCCTGCCTTAGACACTTACTAGGTATGTGATCCCATGCAGGTCATTTAACCTTTCTCAGTCTTAGATTTTTATCTGCACAGTGGGGAATAATATTACTTATATCATAGGACTATTGTAAGGGCTAAATTAGCTGATGTGTACCAACTGCTATGTGACCCTAAAAGTGTAATAAAAATGCTGGCTATTTAGAATACTGACTCTTTATGTGTTGCCTCTGCAATTTTGGTTATTACTTATCCTTTTTGGTCCTCATAAATGAAGAAAGTGGAACTAAAAATAAGTAAAATACCTTCCAACTCTAATCCTTTTAAAACTTATAAGAAACTCAGGTAGTCATAGGAGATAATGTCTTGGTATCTTTGAGACTTTCAGAGAGTTAACTTATACTGGGTTGAATTTCATGGATTCATGTTTCCTTAAAGTCTGATTTTTTTTAAATTAAGCAATAAGTCTTGTCATATAGTCAGTCAACAAACATTAAGCATCTGCTATGTGGGACTGGATAGTTACAGTTGGAACTATGTGGAGCATCTGCTAACAGGAAATGTGCTAAGCACATCATATGATACAAGGGTAGCTTCTGTAATTGTAGGGAAATTTTGCTCTCTCAGCCTGCAGTTCCATCCTTCCCCTTGTGTTGTCCTGACTGAAGACAACTCATTATGCTTAGGTTGACTCTAGTCAGGTGGCCATACTTTTTAGGCATATAGCTTCTAACTGCCTCCTTTATCCCCCAAATACATACCCACTTTCCATCTTTTGTTCTGGGAATTGTAATTAAATCAAGAGTATTATTGCTTCTAGAAATGGTCTGTTGATTATTGTTCTGTGACTCTACTTACCTTAATATCTATGATTTCATAGACTAAAATATCCTTCCTTGGCTACTGCCTCCCTAAGTGTGTTATCTTCTCTCATTAATTTCCTTGAAGGGAGGGATGCAAATTAATTAATTAATAAAGCTTATTGAGGGCTTGGACTCTATGTTTCATAAGTGCTTAGCATCATGATGACACATATTATGCATTTATGATAACTAACATTTATATACATCTTTAAGGTTTGCAAAATACTTTGCTTATGTTTACTTGCTTTCACCTTTACAACAATCCTGTGAAGTGGGTTCTATTACTACACCAATTTTCCAGATGAAGAAGCTAAAGCTAAGAGATTTGAAATACTTTACCTAGAGACACGTGGCTAGGGAATGTTTAAGATAGGATTTGAAGTCAGATTTAAATCCCTGCATGTGATTCTCTGCTCCATCTAGCTGCAATGACTGTTTTTGTTTTAAATTTATACTTTCATTCATTCATTTTCCTACAGACACCTATTATACAATGAATTACCAGTGATAACTTAAGTGAAAGAAGCAGCATAAAACACTTAAGCAAAGAAATATCTGATTAAGAAGAATTGGGCTCCTAATTTAACAAAATTGCATTATAGCTGATAACTTGAGTTCTACATTTAAAATATTAAAAGAAGCAAAAGAAGTTTCAAGATTAAAATGAACTGTGGAAACTATCTTATTCAATCTTATTGTCTTTAGAGATAAGGCAACTGAGATGAAGAGAGGTTAATTAAGTCAAGGGAACATGAGGGGCAATATAGAGAGTGAGCAAGACCTGATGCGTGAAAAATGGGCTCAAGCCCTGCCTCTGAAACAAACTTTGACCCTGTGCAAATCATTTAATCTTCCAATTAGGCATCTAAGGCATATCAGTATCTCTGGGCATCTAAGATTCCAATTTGCAGACAAAGTGTTGGACTTTAATTGGTAGAGAGATTTTCTTTTCTTCTTCCAAGAGAATAGGTTTCTTGGCCCAGAGAAAACTTCTCTCCTGGAAGTTTCCTACTGCAGCAAAATCAGAGCTTGAGTCCCTATCCCTTTTTCTATCTAACTGGCACATAAAGAGTAAGTAGCAGAGGGAAGATCCAAACTCAACTCCCATGATTCCATGTTCTACAAGATCCTCTGTAGTACGTGATACTGACTCTTTCTGAGAGTTTCAGAAAATTAAATAGATTATACCTGGACAACTTATGGAAGGACTTGAGTGAAATCCCAGAAGTTGATAAGGAAATGATACATTTTGATCTGGGTTAGTACAGAATATAAAAAGAAAACGAGGAGATAAAAAACGAGGCAAGGTATTAAACTCAAGCAACTGCTATTTTCAAGTATCAAAGGAGAAAAAAATAAACATCAAGTCTTTCTTTTTTAACTTTACTATACCACGCACAAAAATTAAGATACATATTATCTGCAATAAATTTGGTTTTTAACAATGAGACTTCTCCAGGAAGGGAAAAAGGCTGCCTTATGGAGTAGTAAGTTTCCTATCACTTAAATAATAATGAAGATCCTATTTTGCTACAATGCATTGTCAGGAATATTGCAGAAGAGATAACTGTCTATGTTGGAAAATAGATGAACAAAATCAACTCTAACCATTAGGCACTCTGCTTTGAACTTCTAGAATGGTAAAAGACATAAATGACTGCATCCCCTGTTGGCCAATTGTTTTCAGTTAAACAATGTTTTAACTTTCTGTGCATAGCTGGATGAATTTGAATGTAGACTATATTGCATTTCTGTGTTTTTTTTCTTTGGAATGTAAAAATCAGTCCTCATACGGTTGCTACTTGACTTTCATGCTAGAAACACATTCTTTAAATTAGGTTTCAACACCATTTGACTTGTCAACCTGTGAACTTCTAGACTTAATAAAAAGTTATATTAAACAGCATATAAGGACTGATATCTGGTTGATAGGAGATTTGGTATTCAGCAGCAGGAAAGAATTAAGTCTAACAACTCCATCTTTACTTCAGAGGAAATTCACTTCAAATAAAGTAATGGAAAAAGGAAGCATTTAGTTCTCCTATAACCTAGAAATGGATTTTCAAGACTGTCTTGCCTTTCTCTGTCTCTCTGCCCTCCTCTCTTTGGAAAATATTGTAACAGCTTACTGGAGCTGCCAGACCATGATATCTTGATAGACTACTGTAGTTGTGACCCTATTCTTATAGTAATTAAAGCCTCAAATAGAAGCAATAATAAAGGGATTTTTGGGGTGTCTAGGTGGCTCAGTGAATAGAGCACTTGCCCTGGAGTCAGGAGGACCTGACTTCAAATCTGACCTCAGACATTTAAGACTTACTAGCTGTGTGACTTTGGGCAAGTCACTTAACCCTGATTGCCTTGCCTTCTCCCCTCCAAAAAGAAAAAAAAAAGAAATCTAGGGGAAAAAAAACAGAGGGATTTTTGGCCTGTGTACATTGAACAGGAAAGTTAGTGGTGCCCTTTTTACAATTCATCAAACTATTTTCTTCATTTGAATTCATGTAGAAGGAAAAAAGACAAAAACAGATGGCAGACTGTTAATGACCACTGCTACCTACAAGCTTTTAAATCCCTGTCCCATCAAATAGAATAAAGTTAGAAAAAATGCAATATCCCATTTTCAATCTCTTCTCAATGCATTCAGCTCTTCTTGATGAGAAACATTTGTTGGATCAATAAGGCATTTTCCCACATTCTCCTGCTACCTTCAGTCTCCAATTGCTTTCTCAATCATTAATTGATTCAAATGACAGAAAATCCCTTTTTTGAGAGCTGTGTTGCAAAGAGGTTGTGCATTTGCACAACTCATCTTCAAAAATTGCTCCTAGGTTCTACCAGGAATTTGTGTTCTGTGGATCCAAGTAAAGAAGCCACCTTTCTTTTGGCAGGTCATTCTTATACTCATACCTCTTTCTTTCCTTCAAGAGTACTTAAAAAAATACTTTGCTAGTTCCTCTGGTGTTTTTTAGGTCATTGTCAGGAAGTTCAATGAGAATACTACATGGCAATTTTTTATGGTTAAGACATCAATAAAAATAAAGAATTTCTCCCTCCAGTACATTTTATTATTATTATTATTGTTAATTTTGCCTTTTGGAGGGCAATTGGGGTTAAGTAACTTGCCCAAGGTTACATGGCTAGTTTTTTGTGTGTGTGGGTGTTAAGTGTCTGAGACTGGAACTGAACTCGTGTCCTCCTGATTCTGGGGCCGGCGCTTTACTCACTATGCCACCTAGCCACCCCCATTTTATTATTTTTAAAGTCATATTTTATTATCTAGGTTGAATAAGTCACAAAAAAATGAATAGAATAATTACTGTGTTGGACACATTTCTCAGGGATTGTCCCTTACTCTAGGAAAATGTTTACTGAGTGCACATGGCATCAGAGATTTTGAACTGGAAGAGCATTAGAGATTATGATGCAGTAGAAAGAAAACAGAGCTTGTGCTCTTGGAACCTGCACACAAATCCTGGTTCTAGCAATTTTTTTATTTCTGTAACTTTGGGAGGTGACTTAATCTCTCTTCTATTATCTCTAAAATGAGAGACTGAACTAGATGTTTTCTAAGTCTTTATTTTTCCAACTGTAAATTTACAATTCCCTCACTTTACAGATAAGGATCCCTAAATAATCTTTCTATAATCTTGACCAAGCTGGACTAGGGCTAAATGAAGTGATTTTTTCCATAGATTTAGGAGGAGAGAAGAAAATTTAGCCCCATCCACAGGATGAGCCACTGGAACATGATCTTTTTCATTAGTAGTCTTGGGATCACCCTTTTGATTGCACTGATCTGTTAACATTTTTATGAAGGACTTTGATGATGGCATGTTTATGAAATTTTCAGATGACATGACACTGGGAGAGATAGAAAAAAATGTTTAGGTGATAGAAGCAGGATGCAAAAAATTCTTGAAAGATAGATCTGATTTAATAACATCTACTTCAATAGGATCAATAGGAAAATCCTATACTTGGCTTAGGAAAAAAAAAACAACTTCACAATTCTGAATAGATGGAGGAAAGAGTGCCTGTGAAAATCACTAGTGGATTCTGACATCAATATTAGTCAATTGCATGACAAATGTCATAAGCACTCATGTGACATTAGGCTCCATTAATAGTGATGTGGTATATAGAAAAAACATACTATTCTAAGGTCAGACTTCAAGTGGAGTAGTGTATTCAATTCTAGATGAAAATTAAACATGCAGAGCAGAAGAACCAGTATAGAGAATGAAACCATACCCTCTAGATCTAGATCTAGAGGATCATCCGAAGGAAATGTGAATCCTGAAGACAGAAGTCTTAGAAGTGTCAAGATTACTGGTTTCAACTATGTGGAGTTGCAGTGTAAAACAGGGATTAAGTTAGTTTTACTCAGAGCAGTACAAGAAATTATGCTAAGAAGTTTAAGAGAGTTATATGTTGATATAATATAAGGAAAAACATTTTTTACAATTCAATCTCTTAATAAATGGAAATTAATTATCATTCCTCCCCATTGTTGGTATTCAAGCAGAAGCTGACTGATCAATGATTGACAATGTTGTAATGGGGGAAAAGGATTTCAATTGGGGAATAAATTAGGATCGATGACTTCACAAGTATATGTTTTAACCCTGAAGTTATGTGATCATAAATTTTTTACAAATATTTTAAGGCCTTATCATCTCTATTCATCAAAAAATCTATCTATATATATTCCTATGTTCAAAGTCATGTGGTAGGAACAAGATGAGATAAAAAGTTTACAGAGTATACTCACTACCTTTATGGAGATTAATAAGAGAATAATAGTATTATAGACTTTGAAACTAAAAGATATCTTAAAAGATGATCTTATCAGGGACCTAATTTTATTGGTAATGAAACCAGAAATGAACCAAAAAATTTAATAAACTTACAAAGATACATAGCTAAGTATTTGAAAAATTAGATTTATTCTGTGTTATTCTAAAGCTCAGAAATACAACCAATGGGTACATGGGAAAAGTATACTATTTGAAGTGAAACCATCAGGATGATTAGAGGGAAGAACAGTTTAACTTTAACTAAGGAAGAACATTCAAAGAATTACAGTTCATATATTTAGAACTGAAAGCAAACCTTACAGGTTATCTAGTCCAAGTCTTCTTACTTTTACAGAAAAGGAAAATGAGGACCAGAGAGGAAAAGTTTGAAATTAAACTCAAGTCCTCTGAATACAAGTCCAGGCCTCTTTCATCTTTTCATACTGTCTAAAATTAGAGAAGGGTTCCAGGAAAAATAATCTCTTTTTTCCTAAAGTTTTCATATAGGTGTCTGGATGACTCTTAGTCACAAATGTAATAGAAAAGCTGGAAAGATAATTTTGGTTTTCTGCCATTTCATTGGCACAGGTATTTACTGTAAGTAAAATTCTCCCTCAACCCAGACCAATTCAGAGCAACTATTCTGCAATTTAGAATCTTAAAAGAGTTTCCATGAGGCACTGAGAAATTATGTGACTTGGTCAGTCTAGAAGTCAATATTGGGTCAAAGATAGGAAATGAACTTAGGTTTTACTTAGTAAAAGGCAGGCTTAGGCCAGACTGACTTCTCAACAGAGAGCAACACATAAACATACCCCCATACAGTCTTGTGTCTGAGCCTTTAAGAGACCTGCAGATAATGTTTTCCTACATAAGAAGTAAACAGTTTAGGGGCGGCCAGGTAGCACAGCGAGTAAGAGCACCGGCTCCAGTGTTGAGAAGACCTGGAGATCGAATCCCGGGCTCAGACACTTAGCACCCACCCAGAAACACCTGGCCGTGTAACCTTGAGCGAGTTACTTAACCCCAATTGCTTAGGGGCGGCCAGGTGGCTCAGCGAGTAAGAGCACCGACTCCAGTGTTGGGATGACCTGGATCAAATCCGGGCTCAGATACTCAGCAGCACACCCAGAAATATCTGGCCGTGTAACCTTGAGCAAGTTACTTAACCCCTAAAAAAAAAAAAAAAAGTAAACAGTTTGATTTTATTAGATCCCTTTACTCTAGGTCAAATTTTCCATTCACTTCTGGTCTTTTCCTTTGTTTTTTTTGTTTGCAGATGATATACTTGGAAAATACTAAAGATTAAATTAAAAATCTAATTAAAAGAATTAATAATTTTAGCAAAGCAGTAGGGTATAAAGTATCCACATGGATCATGAGCATTCCTATACATCACTAACAAAACCCTGCAAGAAAAGATACCCCATCCAAAATAACTGCAGACAAAAGAAAGTACCTTGGAGTGTACCTGCCAAAAACATCCAAGGAACTACCTGAACATAATTATAAAGCATTTTAAACAAATAAAGTCAGATTTAAATAATTGGAGAAATATAAATTGTTCATGAGTTGGGAGAGGAAATATGATAAAAATGACAATTCTACTTAAATGAATCTGTTTATTCAATGCCATCCAAATTAAATTTTAAAAATTCTTAAAATTAATAGCAAAATTCATTTGGAAGAACAAAAGGTCAAGAATATTAAAAGAATTAATAAAAATATGTAAAGGAAAGAGATTCAATAGTACCAGATCTTAAACTTTATTATAAGGTAGTCATCAAAATGATCTGGTACTGGCTAAGAAACAGAAAGGTGAATCAGTGAAACAGGGTAGACATACAATGCATAGTGGTAAATGGTTATAATAAGTACAAATGTGAAGATTTAATCTTTGGAGATAAGAATTCACTATTTTTTAAAAATTGTTGGGAAGACTGAAGGGCCACCAGGATACCCAAAGAGGAGTTAACCAGACAAGGTTGGAAAAAAAATAGTATGCCAGGAACTAGGTGTAGATCAACATCTTATACCATACACCAAGATAAGGTTAAAATGGATATATGACCTAGATATAAAGGAAGATATTATAAGTAAATTAGAAGAACATGGAACCTACTACCTATCAACTTATGAACAGAATTATTTATGAATGAAAAAGAGATAGAGAGCAATAAAGGGTATATCATGGATGGATTTGATTGTATTAAATTAAAAAAAAAGGTTTCTGTAAAAATAAAACTAATGTAGCCAAGATTAGAAGGAAGGCAGATAATTGTAGAAAAAGTTTTATATACAGCTTCTTAGATAAAGGTCTCATATCTCAAATATATAGCAAACTTTGTCAAATTAAGAAGATTAAGTCTTCTTAATCTTCTAATATCTTAATCTTCTGTATCCCCCAGTTGATAAATGGTCAAAGGATATGAACAGACAGTTTTGGGATAAATAAACCCAAGCTATATTTAATTATGTAAAATGTGGAAAAATTTGGACACTAATTCATTGTTGGTGGAATTATGAACTGATCCAACCATTTTAGAGTACAATCTGGAATTATAACCAAAGAGTTTTAAAACTATTTATACAATTTGGCCCAGCAATTCCATTACTAGGTCTGTCTCCCAAACTGATCAGAGAAAAAAGAAAAGAATCTAAAATCGTTATAGCATATTTCTTTGTGGTGACAAAGAGCTAAAAATTGAGGAGATGCTCATCAGTTGGGAGATAGTTAAACAAGTTGCATATGATTGTGATAGAATATTACAATTTCATAAAAAAAACAATGAGCAGATGATTTTAGGAGAAAAAACTTGAAAAGACTTGCAGAAAATAACGGAGTGAAATGAGCAGAACCATTATATACAGCAATAGCATTATTGTTTGAAAAATAACTGTGAACAGTCAAGCTATTCTGAATAATATGAGTATTCAAATAAGTTATAAAGTACTTATAAAGACAGATACTATCCACCTTCGGAGAAAGAACTGATAAATAGAAGTATACATATTATGTTTTTTTGAGTTCATGTATCTTTGTATGTGTGTGTATGTATGTGATGTATGTGTATTTCTGTACATGTGTTTGTATAAAGTTATAAAAGCAATAACCATGCAATACAAGTAGAACATGAATGAATGATTAGAAGATAATATGAATGTTCTCATTGTATGTATTATGTGTAGATATATCAGGTTTATATATATTTGTTATTATACTTTTTTGAAACTAAATATTACTTTGTAAAAGTTAATCTGACTATTAAATGGAACCAGTGTACAGGGTACATATCCCTCTACACTTGAACACCATCCATGGGGGTTGGAGTCATTGCTGAATAACCTAGACATTCCTTAAACCCCTTAAATGGCAGTGAAAAACCCTGAGGGAGGGGGTAAAATAACACCATATCTTTTGGTAGTGGGTTATAAAACAACAGAAACTAGAAAGAAAATATCACCATTTATTGATTTGTCTAAGCCTATAGAGAAACTTCTGTTCAAGTAATTAGCACAAAGTCTCTTAGTTAAAGGAGTCAAATGAAAATACACACACACACACACACACACACACACAGACACCCAATATCAAGATAGGCTTATTCATTTTTTAATTTTTATTTATTTAATTATTTTTTTTAAAAGCATTTGGGATTAAGTAACTTGCTCAAGGTTACACAGCCAGTTATTTCTGGGTGTGGTGCTAAGTATCTGAGTCCAGATTTGATCCCAGGTCTCCCGACTCTGGGGCTGGTGCTATTACATTTGTATTATACATTCCCATTTTACACATTTTCACATCAGTCATGTTGCAAAGATGAACCAGAATGAATGGGAGAAACCACGAGAAAGGAAAAAAAACAAAACAAAACAGCAACAACAAAAAAAGAGAGAACGGATAGTATACTTCAATCTGCATTCAGATTCCACAGTTCCCTCTCCAGATGTGGACAACTGCCTCCATCATGAGTCTTTTGGAGTTTTCTTAGGTCCTTGCATTGTTGAGAAGAGCTAAGTCTTTCAAGGTTAGTCACTGCACAATGTGGCTATTACTGTGTACAATGTTTTCTTGTTTCTGTTCATTTCACTCAACATCAATTTATATGTCTTTCCAGTTTTTTCTGAAGTCTGCCGGCTCATCATTTCTTTTTTTTTTTTTATTAAAGCAATCAGGGTTAAGTAACTTGTTCAAGGTTACACGCCAGTTATTATTTCTGGGTGTGGTGCTGAGTATCTGAGCCCGGATTTGATCCAGGTCATCCCGACACTGGAGCCAGTGCTCTTACTTGCTGAGCCACCTGGCCGCCCCTTGGCTCATCATTTCTTATAGCACAATAATATCCCATTACATTCATAGATAACAAATTGTTTAGTAATTCCCCAATTGATGGGTATCCCATCAGTTTCTAATTCTTAATCACCATAAAAAATGCTGCTATAAATACTTTTTGTAAATGTGGATCCTTTTCCCATTTTTATGCTCTTTTTTGGATACAGCCCTAGAAGTGGTATTGCTGGGTCAAGGGGTATGCACATTTTTATAGCCCTTTGGGCATAGTTCCAAATTACTCTCCAGAATGGTGGGATTGCTTCACAACTCCACCAACAATGCATTAGCATTCCAATTTTCCCTCATCTTCTTCAGCATTTATAATTTTTGTGTTTTGTCATATTATCTAATCTGATTAGTGTAATGTAGCACCTAAGAGTTGTTTTGATTCTCATTTCTCTTATCAGTAGAGATTGAGCATTTTTTCATGTTATTATAGATAGCTTTAATTTTTTCCTCTGAAAACTGCCTGTTCATATCCTTTGACTATTTATCAATTGGGGAATGACAATAAAACATACACCTTAAGGCATATCAGTCAATCTATTCTGATACAGAGTAATCTCTCCCTCCTTCTAATTCTTTTAAACACATATTATTTCTGTCACTGTTTTGTTTTTGTCAGAACCTTCTATTTTGCTATCTATGAAATAGAGTTAGAATAAGCTGAAAAACCATCTACCTTGTCAGCCTCCCTCTACAGACTCTCTGGTGTTGTCTAGCAAGTTAGGGAGAGAGTTGCAGCGAAAACCCAAATCTTCTAGTAGACAATTTTGTGTTTTCTTCATTGTTCCCTGCTGTCTACCATTATTCCCTAGGATTTCTTGAAGCTTCCTAATTGGATTTTTTGTTGTGCCTCTAATCTCAAGGCACAAATGACTAAGGTTTTATAAATCTTTATGTGACTTCTCATCCAGATTATGAACTGATTATATGACATTCATTTACACCAGACAACTTGTAGGAAAAATGCTGGAGGAATAGTGAAGGAGAAGAAAAATGAAGAAGAGGGATGTGAGATTATTTGATCCATGCCCAAAACCAGATTTGAAAATAAAACAATTTAGGTTAGTTTTGAGAAAGCATACGTCTAATATTTTGGGTGGGGCTATGGCTAAGGCTGAGGGAATTAAGTGAGTTCAGAAGTTCTGAACTGCGACAAGGCTAAAGGAGAGAGAGTATCTGCTTGGTCAGGCAAAGACTGAAGGGCCACCAGGATACCCAAAAAGGAGTTAACCAGACAAGGTTGGAGGAAAAAAAAGCAGGTCAAAGTTTCTGTGCTGCTCAGTGGAGTTGAGCTCATGAGTAGCTGCTATGGTTCCAGCCTGGGTGAAATAGAGAGATTCAGTCTCAAGGGAGAAAAAAAAAAATCTATTTTTACTCTGAAAGCTACAAAATCAGATTCTTGTGGAAAATCCCTCCATACATAACATATCCCAGCTCATTCATGTCTTCTCATCATTTCGAGTATCACTTGCACCATTATGCAATCTGCATAGACAATTGTCTTTTTCTGTAATTAATTTCTATTTAAAAAAATTGTATCTACATAAAATTATGTTTCTTTGGAAATTCTAATGGTTCACACCTGCTAAAAATATTTATGATTTTTAGGAATTATTTTAATTAATAAATTTCTGTCTTTATGTAGGTACTAATTTTTTTTTTTATTTTCCAAGTGCTTGCATATATATGTATACACATACACACACACACACATATATATATAATGATTTGTTTTCTTATTCTAGTAATATATAACTATAATTATTACCATGAACTTAAATATACCTTCTGAAAGCTTTTAAATGACCCTACATGAGCTTTTCTTCCCTCCCTTTCCCTCCCCTCCCTTCCATCCCTACTTTCCCCTCTCGTTCCCTCTCCTTCCCTTCTTTTCCCTTCCCTTTTCAGATGGCTATTGAAAAACTTTAAAACATCCACAGGTAGATTATTGGGATTATGAGAGGTCTAGAAATCATAATTTGTGAAATATAATGAAATCAAAGGGACTAAGAGGAGGTATGATAACTATATTCAAATATTTGAAGTGCTGCCACTGGAAAATTATAGGATTTTATCAAATTAATTGAACTTTGAAATCAGGGAACCATGTCCCAAAGAAAACAAGTAATTCATTCATAATAACAGGAATTAATGAGCAGAGCCAGGATTTGAATTCTTTTTATCTAACATTTTCTTTACCAATGACTTCCCTTTTAAAAAAATTATATCAGATTTGAAGTGTCTGGATCTGTTGAGTTATTTCCTTTCATCTTCTGACCAGGAATCTCTGCCTGGGTGGTGGGGTATGGGGGAAGGACAGGGTTTTTTTCCTCAGGAAGGTAAAATAGTTCTACCATGGACCTGAAGACGGCAGAGACTCCCAAAATGGTCTTGGCCACTACAGTCCTCTATGGCTTGTGCCAGAATCTCTGAAGTGAGAAATCTTCCTGGTAACTGACTGGACCATCTTCTCTCAAGAACCATAGGATCTATCCAAAGGCAAAATTTGGGGAAGAATAATTTGTTTCATTTTGGTTTTGTTGTTTATTTCTTGGGAAATTATTTTACTTTCAATAATTGTAATAGAAATAATATATCTTCAAGTATGACCCAGTCTGGATAACACCTGAAAGATGTTAATTAGAAGTAAACCAATTGAGGGCAGGGAGGGTTTTTTTTTTTAATCTTTGAATCTTCACTTCCTAACACAGTGCTTTGCACATAGTAGTCACATAGCAATTGCTTATTAAATTAAATTGAAATAAAAAAGAAAACCTTCAGCTGTTTGTAGGCAAACATTTCCTTATTCTTAGCACCCTTTCTTTTGCTATCCATCTTAAGAAGCACCGGTCACTATACCTAATTTTATTGGTTTTTAGAACCACTAAGTAACACTTCCTTTTGGACGCTCTGTCGTCCCGGAACTTTCATGAGCACTCTACTGGTTCTCTTCCTACACATCTTATCCACCCTTCTTGATCTCCTTTTAGCCAGGTGAACCCTGGGGCCCTTTGCACTAAGTCCTCTCTGCTCTTCTTTCTCTAAAGTTTCTCTTTACGTGATTTCATTCGCTTCCGAGGGTTCAATTATTACCATTTGAAGATGACTCCAGAATTTCTTTATTAGCTTTCTTCTCCTGAACTCCAGGCCCACATATCCAGCACTTTGATCCTGAATTATCTCGAGTTCAATGTGTCCAAAATAGAATTCATGTCGTTTCCCACAAACCACCTTTGCTCTGACTCCCGTATTTTTATTAAGAACATTATCATCCCCTCTGTCGCCCAGACTCACCGTACAGTAGCTGTCCTATACTCTTCATTCTCCGCTGCCTGTCCCCCTTCCCAACGCAATCAGCGGCCAGCGCTTCCAAGGCTTTGACATCTTTCCCATGTGTCCACGTCCCCTTCTCTCGAGTTACCCCACAACCGTCCTCGCACCTCTTACCCATCAGAATGCACGACTCTCATCGCTTCCCCGTATATGTTCTCTTCCCTGTCTAGTCTATGTTATGGAGTTGTCAAAGTGATATCCCTGAAGCACCTGTCTCACCTTGTCACTCCCCTCTTTTACAGATTCTAATATCTCCCTGTTGTCTCTAGGAAAAAAAAAATACCAACTACTCCATTTGGCATACAGAGCCCTGTACAATTTGACTCCGGTCTTCCTTTACTTTACAACGGGATGGTCCTTAACATCTGTGCATTCACTCTGTGTACAAGGTCACATAGTCTACTGCTTGTTCTCTATATACATTTCATCATCTATAGAGTATCTCTTGGGACGAGAGTGCTCTGACCCCTCACCTCTGCCTTTTGCAATCCCTATATCTGTAATGCTTCTGCTGAAGTGCCACTTCCCTTCAAGAGGATTTTTGTGATCTCCTGAGTTTTTCTCCAGAAATCCCTCTGCATTAAAAAAGAAATCTATACCATATTTAGGTCTAACTAGGTGGCACAATGGATAGAGCAGTCAGATACTAGCAGGTTCAAATCTGTCCTCAGACACTTACTAGCTATATGAACCAGGGCAAGTAATTTAAATTAAGTTTCCTCACCTATAAAATGGGGATAATAATAGCATCTATTTCACAGGATTTGCAAGTGTCATATGAGATGATGTTTTAAAATGCTTAATATAGTAGCTGCCCATGCCATGCACTTCAAAATGCTTCTTTCCTTCCTGTTTATCTATGAACATATATCTACCTAGTAGAATTTTTAAAAGTATTTTAATGTTTCCCCTGGTTTATGTTTTTTATATTTATTTTTATAAGCTTTTAGAAGAAAAGGCCTACTTCACTTTTGTATTTGTGTTCCCAACAATAGGAAGAATACCTGAATGATCAGCTAAAGATGGAAAGTTCATTCGATCTCTTTCATAATATTTGTTCAGATGATCCTGTGGGTGCAGATTCACTTTTTCTCATATCCTGCAAAGATTTTGGACAATGGAAGCTTTCAGTCATTCAATGACAGAAATGACCTGAGATACTGAGACAAAGTATAAAACTACCATTTAATATGATCCATAATATCAAGGATGATGCCAAATAATATCTATAGTAACGTTTTTGTTCAAAAACATCTAGCACAATGTTCTATACACAGTAGCTAGTTAATAAATGTTTTTTGAAGTGAATAAAATAAGTAATGTAATTTTAAAGTCAAACAATATGCCAAAAGGATTTAAATTTCACTATATTGTTTTTCTGGTATTTGCATATATTTAAATTTTCAGAAATTAGTCTAGTTCAAACAACCCTAGTTATAACTTCAAGCTCTTGTTACTGTGGTTGAATTCCCATGATCTGTGGTACGTTTTGTCTCTCTCTTAATATCATCAATCTACTTACGTATTATTTACCTTCCTATTTATATAATCATATGTGTGTTGCTATATGGCTCATACATGTAAATATATCCATGGTGGCCTTTATTGAATGACAACTGATATAACATCAGTTGAACTGCTTTTTCAAATAGTGGTGAATTGGGATCATTGCATCCTTAATCTCTGCCTGGTCCCCACTATGAGCATTCATTTGTTAAATGGCTTGCAGGGTAGTAACATAGTGATTTTTGATCACTCACTCTGAGTGATGCTACTTGTTTCATCTGGTGATCAAACTCAGAACCAGGTGTCATTAAAATAATGCCTAATAAGTCTTCATGTGCAAAGATGATGCTCCTGACTGATATAGGGCATACACTGGAGGCTATTTTACTAATAGTGTTGAGCCAAAAGGAGCAAGACAAAAGGTCCCCAAGATTAAAATTTGGAAGTGGAGTTTATTACCACAGGACTGCCAGGGTTACATACCCAGATCAGACAGTGAGTTGGCACCGACAATGTGCCAGTTTTTAAAGTGATGCCAATAGTCAGGTTACTGTAAGCTGAGACTACAATCAGTGATTTGACAGTGTATATTTGAATTTCCCACGTGGGGGAAGTTTACCCTAGGCTGAGGGACAGGGAACCTAGAATGGGTGAAGATGGGGAAGATCCAGTTGGGGGCAGGGGGTAAGAGATGGGAAATATCCAGTAGGGGGCAGGGGACAGGGGAGAATGGAGAAACACTCAACAGGGATTTTACCCTAGGCTGAAAATCCTGCTCACAGATCAGTTGGTGGAGGAAAGAGTGGAGTCATGCTCAACATTAGGAATGAAGTTGTGCCAATTAATCTACACTCTTTTACCACATTCCATTATGATGAATTGTATAAATTTACATAATAGCTGAATGGAGTGATGGGGTTCAGTTTGGGATCATGGAATGGGGAAAATCTATCCACATGCATTTAACTTCAGCATATGAAAACTAAAAAGCAAATTATTTTTTCTTGACTATTTTTTAAAACATTGATATCCAGTTCTAACTGGCACTTATTTTTTGCTACTTCATTAAATACATATTTCTAGTAGTAGAAAACAGATTTGCATAAGTCCTAAAGGCAGTCATTTTGATTCTGGGTTTATTTTTTCATGCCTCCCTCATGATTTTTATGAAATAATAATGGAGGAAGGCATAAAGTTCACATATGAACTCTTAAAGACCCAATAATATAATCAGTTTTGCTGTATTCATTGATTTAAAGTACTTTACTGACTTCTTTATCCTTCAAAATGTAGTTATTTTTAAGAGAATGGCATATGCAGGCAGTTCAGATACTTCCTTACTTTACATGAGGAAAAAAAAATATAAAAAGAAGAAAGTTTCCTGATTCCTGGTCTCAGCAGCAAGTTATAAACATTTATCAACAAAGTCAAAGCAAACCATCCCTATTTAAAAAATAATTGTGGAAAGGCATAAATGATGACTTCACAAAGTTTTTCAGTCCAGCAATAAAATAAATGCCTAATGTAGTTTCCGTCTCTATTCCATTATATATGACTTGAGTGTAGATTACTTTTTAATCACTTACATGAAAAAAAAAAAGCTTTATCTGTACCTGGGTCTCTTCCAAGAAATAATTTAAAAGAGAATAGAAAACTAAACTCTTGAGTTACTGTCCTGATAAATATTTAAGTCACTCCTTTCTAATTCACTCAGTGGTTCCTATTAATTCAGTGGCAACAATTCAACTGGGTACTTTTTTGTTGCAATTCCCTCCCCCCTCCAGCCAATAGTCAACATTTCACAAGGGTGGTAATAAAGTATTCAGCTATGGTTCATCCACCAACCTGTCTTAATGGTAGGTGATAAGAAGCTGTCTGCTTCTCTCTAATAATCCATTAATATACCTTGGATTGTTAAGAAATGTAAAATGATCCAATTCTTTATTTTACTATTTTACTTTATAATTTTGTCTTTCAACAATTCACTCTCACTTAGCATTGTACTAGGCAGGGGGGAATCCACAAGAAAATACTGATTTCTATTCAATTACATTGCAGCAGGTCATAGGAGTATGAATCTTTCAGTGTTAAATTCCTAAATGAATTCACTAGTCAGACAACAATGAGCAGTTGGCCTATAGATTCCATGTGAATAAGGCATGGGTCTCCCTTAATCAGATATTTCAGGGTAGGGGTGTTCTATTTTGTTTTGTTTTGCTTTTTAAACAACACTTTTATTTCCAAATATATCTTTCCTCTTTCCCTCCCTGGAATGCCATAATAACAAAGGATTTTAAAAAAGGGAATAGTGGTGTGGGAAGCAGTTGAGTCAGTAAAACAAATGAAGTCATCAAATCTGGAAGTATCTACAACGTTCCTCACTCCTGGTCTTCTTTGGGGCTCTTTGGTTTATTGTATTATATCACTTATCATTTCTTTTGTGATAATTATTCATTCCATTTATTTTGTTGCAATTCTTTGGTCACATGAATTGTTATGAATATCATTTTGCTTTTTCTTCTTACTTTACATTATATTTTCTCTCTGGGCTTGGTTAAATGTGATCATGCCCAAAACAGGGGAATAAACAGGCAAATAGTGCCACCAAAATGCATTCCATGCTACGATTACCATGACACTATTCTGCAATGGTGGCTTTGGATTTCTAGTCTGAACAGTTGTCTCTAAGAGAGAGGAAATAGAATATCATGGGATTCAGAGTATGTTAAGTCTGTGCTATCAGTGAGGCAGTACAAAAAAGTCTTGACTAGCAGTTAATAGTAAGTGGCATTTTCATTTCAAGATTTCCAAAAGTGTTTTACACATAGAAGTACTGAAGCAAGAGGATGTAATGTTTTTTTTTTAATCCTGAGCTTCAACAGCAAAGAAAAAAAAAGCACTTCCATATACACAAAACAGAGAGGATTTTCATGAAATTGTGAATCTCTATATTCGCGGCTTCCTTTTTCTTTTTCAACTTGTTATTTTTAAAGCTGCCCTGCATGTCTGACTCTTCTGGCCTTTGTTTTGTTGTCTTATATTCATGAAAATGCTTCAATTATCCTCTTCTTTTTAGAAAGGGGGAGTGGGGGGAAGGGAAAGGCAGGTAAACCAAACCCTCTCCCTTCCTACGGATTCCTGCAAATGGAAACAAATAGCAAAATGAAAACTAAACCATTGTAATAAGAACTTGGGCCGTTTGGGAATGGCGTTATTTGACTGCTTTTATAAGATTTCCAGGCCTTTCAAAACCTTTCCCTCTTCACTTGTCTTACTAACCCTGATACCATGGTTGAAATGTCTACATTTTAAGCCTTTTGCTAGCTAAAGTAATGAATGTTAACGGTACCTCAGAGAGGGAGCAAGTTAAATCCTATCAACCTTTAATACATCAGTTCAAGCTGATTTATGAGACTGGTTAGCCATTTACCTAATGGGGAGTACAATGGAAGCATAAGACAGAAGACAGTCCTGTGGTTGTACATGCTTGAACAGATGAATGAAGGAATGAATGCACTAACCAGGTAACACTCCTAGTTGTGAGGATGGAGTGCTAATCAGGCAGGACGTGTCACAAAGATGGTGACACCTAGTGAGGACAGGGCTTTGTGAAAGGTCTCCATGAAAAGGCGACAAAGAGAAGGAGTTTTAAAAAGCACCGGATCCCTGGAGTCACATGACTTAGGGAAAGGGGCTTCTAAAGGAGAAAGGAGTGATCTATACATCATTAGGCCAAGGGTTTTTGCTCAACTGACCTTGAAGACAGAGATGATGTCTAAAAAATTCCAAAGACTTAGGAATATATACAGTAGCAATGGGTAGGTAGAAAACAAGGATCCCGTGGTTCCGTCCATTCATTGTGTTTTAATGGCATGCTCGGTATCTGGTTGTATTCACATGGATACCCAGCGCACATAACATGTGGCCCTAAGTCTCCCGCTTTACATCCAGCAGCCTGCATGTCTCAGCACCTGGGAAGAAGGATGCTACTGCTGTTGCCGCTTTACCTCAGCTGCTGTGAACCAGGCCTCTCAGCTAGGACTTTCAACAATTCCTGGAGTAGCAGAAGGTCTTTTCCACTGACTTTAGACCCCTTTACCTCATCTTTTTTCATTGGGAGTCCGAAAGCTCTCCAAGAATCCCACCAAACTCAGACCACCCCATCATCTCCATCACAGAAGCTCCTGGCAGGAGACCAGACAGAAAGAGCAAGCCACACTATGTGGGCAAGACAGAAATCATCCACAGGGAAGAAAAAGAAGAATGGAAATTCCTTTCCTTTAGTCGCCTTTGCTTGCTCTCTGCACAACGGTTGATCTTAAGACTATTCAAACTATTTGTTAAAGAAAACTGTTTCAATAATGTGTATTTCATGAAATAAGCATTTCTAGAATAAAAAAAAGAAAACAAGGATCCCCTCATCACTCAAGACCTTTAATATTCAGGGAGTCAACATGGTATAATAAAAAGATCTCTAACTCAGATGTGAGGGTAGTGGGAGTCAAATTTCCTCTTTGAGGCTTATTGCCTGTTACTTTGAGTAAGTTTTAACTTCTTTGTGTCTCAGTTTTCTCATAAAATGATGAGATTTAGGCTAGGGGTGCATGAGATCCCAAAATACCAACATGCTGAGTCCTGCCAAATGAATTCTACTCAAGTCTTCTCTCAGCCAAAGGAAAGAAAATCTTATTAAAAGTTCTCCATATTGGGTAGACTGTTAAGGAGCCTCAGTATCTGTGAGGTTTGTATTGCACAAGCTTGTATTGGACAATCGGTATTGGACAAGAGTGACTCTGCACTAGGATCATTCTCTGGCCTTCCTCCTTTTATGGAGGCAAGATGGGATGTCATATACATAAAGGTTGTGGAGGAATCTAGGTGTGGTCTAGACGAGGAGTTTGGGGAAGGTCTTCAGGAGGAGTCGGATGATGTCAGTCATACTCCAGTAAATGAGTGATTAAGAGTGGGAAGTTGCTGGAAGCAAGATGGAGACAACAGATAGTGGTGAGCTAGGCCAGTTGAAGGGTGTAACAGTTGATTTGGGTATAGATATTTTGAGAGGATCAAGGGTGGGGGTTAGCTGGATAATGGAGGGCCAAGCTAGTAACAAAAGTTTGGGCAGAGCCACAATGAAGAACTTATGGCCTCATGCAAATGCCCCATGTGGGAAGTTTCAAGGAGAGCTCAAGGAGGTTCCCAGAGCCTCTACCTCAACGATTCAAGGAGACCTAAGGGGGTTCCCAGAGCCTGTACCTCATCACATACATCATTTGGCACCTTAAATGGCACCTTAGCACCTCAAAGTGATTTATAGTACTTATGATTTAATGTTAGAGACCATGACATTGTTTTGCTTTGGGACCTTGGAAAAGTCACCTGGTTTCCTCATTTGACCAAGGGTTTCTGCTCAGCTAACCTTGAAGACAGGGATGATGTCTGAAAAATTCCAAACACTTAGTAATATGTACAGTTGCAATGGGAAGGTAGAAAACAATGATCCCCTCATCACTCAAGACCTTCAATACCTAGTGATGAGGTATGGGCTCTAGGAGCCCCCTCAAGCTCTCCTTCAGTCCTTGAGGTACAGGCTCTGGGAACCACCCTTGGACTGTTGATTAAGTCATCCCATTTGATGAGGTATTTGTATGAGGTAATAAGCCTTACATTGTGGCTTAGCCCAAGCCTCTGTTACTAGACTTCCCACCCTCTGTTACTAGACTTCTGACCTATCAAAATATGATTCACCCTTGAATTGGCATAGCTCACCATTTTCTGTAGTCTCCAGGGACTTCCCACACTCATTGACTTCATTAACTCCTCCTGAAGACCATGCCCAAACTCCTTCCCTAGACCATCCCTAGATTCCTCCCACAGCCTTCTGTATATAAGACCCTGTTTTGTCTTCATGTTTGTGAGAGCACCATAGAATGCCATAGAATAGTGAGAGTGCCATGAAAGAATGAGAGCTCCATGGAAGAGTGAAAGCCCCATAGAAGAGTGAGAACACCATAGAATGCCATGTGGGTGAGAGCCCCATAGAATAGTGAGAGTGCCATAGAATGACATAGAATTTTGAGAATGCCACAGAAGGACCTAGCACAGACTTATTCTGTGTCTAATGCAAGTGAACTTTTAATAAATTTTACTTTTCTTTGGCTGAGAAGACTTGAGTGGGCTCCCAGAGCCCATACCTCATCACCTAGGGAGTCAGCATGGTGCAATAAAAAGATCTCTAATTTACATGTGAGGTAGTGGGGGTCAAATTTCTTCTTTGAGGCTTACTGCATGTTACTTTGAGTAAGTTTTTAACCTCTTTGGGTCTTAGTTTCCTCATCTGTAAATCAGAATTTTCAGACTAGAGTCAAGTTTCTTAACTTTTTGGAGTGTCATGATCCCCCTTGGAAGTGCTATGAGGCAGTTATGTCATACAGTGGATAGATAAATGGGCCTGAAGTCAGGAAACCTTTAGCTCAATTCTGGCCTCAGATATTAACTCTGTGATCTGGGGTATCACTTAACTTCTGTTTGCCTCAGTTTCCTCAATTATAAAATGGGGATCATAATAGACTATCTCTCAGGGTGATTATGAGGATCAAAAGAGATCATTTGTAGCAGATGCTTAGCACAATGCCTGGCACACAGTAGTAGTTGGTACCTGTAGCTTAGTAGTCCCTTTCTGCTGCAACTGGTGTTGCTGTGCCTTGTAACCCTTGACTCTGATGTCTTCTCTTGCCACCTCACATTTTTAATTGAGTATACTTTTAATGTTAGATGGATTCACCAGTCTCTCATGTAAAGTGCCTGTTAAAACAATGCACAGTGAAATGCCACCTTACCATCTCAAAGAGATTTATAGTACTTATGATTTAATGTTAGAGACCATGACATTGTTTTGCTCTGGGACCTTGGAAAAGTCACCTGGTTTCCTCATCGGGGTATTGGATCTAACAACATTAACCTACCACACAGCATTGTTTTGTACAATGACTAATAATACCTAACAGAAAGAAGAGAAATTGTGGGCAGCTATGATCAATCATTCCCTGGCATCCATGCCAATTTAAATGATCCTAGGGATGTATGATACACTTCTTCAGTTCTCAATACCTGCAAAGCTTGCAAATCTAATCAAAATTGTTTAGTTTCCTCCATCCCACAGAAGCAGCCATGAACAATGCATCATCAGGATATTGAGACTACTAGCTCAAATACTTTTTGTGCCTGTATAGTTAAATTTTCCATTTGATGTCATTCAAAATATAAAAGGCTAAAAGGTAAATTTCTGAGACCTCTTTCCTCTTGGGTCAGTTTTGTCATTCTTTTTTGTTTTGTTTTTATTTTTTAATTAATTTGTTTGTTTCCTTTTAGTTTACAGGATTCAATTCCACAATTCCTTGAGTTTCACATTTTGTCCCCCTCCGTCCCCTCCTCCCCTTGGTGGCATATAGTCAAGTATAGCATGTGTAAATACTTTCACATTGTACATTAGTCAGGTTATAAAGAGGGGTTGTATCAGATGGAATGAAAAATGGAAAAGAGGACATAAAACCAAACATGAAAGGGAAAAAGATCAGGTATTTTGCTTCCATCTGGATATAAACTCAATTCTTTCTAGTTCTTTCTCTGGATGCACATATTTTTCTCCATCATGAGTCTTTTGGCATTGACTTATATCACTGCATTGCTGACAAGAGTCCAATCTATCAAAGTTGGTCATCACACATATGTTGTGTCTGTAATTGTGTACAAATTTCTCCTGGTTATACTCTTCTCACTCAGCCTTAGTTTGTATAAGCCTCTCCAGGTAAATATGAAGACCGTCTGCTCCTCGTTTCTTATAGCACAATAGTATTCCATAACATGCGTATACCACAACTTGTTCAGCCATTCTCCAATTGATGGGTACCCCCTTAATTTCCAATTCTTTGCCACCACAAAAAGAGCTTCTACAAACATTTTGTACAAATGGGTCTTCCTCCCACTTCTATGATCTCTTTGGGATATAACCCTAGGAGTGGTATTGCTGGGTCAAATGATATGAAAGCATTTATAGCCCTTTGGGCATAATTCAAGATTGCTCTCCAGAAAGGTTGGATCAGTTCACAACTCTACCAGCAATGCATTAGTGTTCCCATTTGCCCACATCCTCTCCAGCATTTGTCATTTTCCTGTTTTGTCATCTTAGCCAATCTGACTGGTGAGATGTGGTACCTCAGAGTTGTTTTGATTTGCATTTATCTAATCAGTGATGATTTAGAACATTTCTTCATGTGATTATAGATATCTTTACAATACTTGCTGATGGCTTTAAATAGATGTTACCTATTATTTTAAGAAAGGCTCCATCTATTCTTATACTTTCTAATGTTTTTAATAGGAATGGATACTGTATTTTGTCAAAAGCCTTTTCTGCATCTATTGAGATGATCATATGGTTTCTGCTAGTTTTATTGTAGATATGATCAATTATACTGATGGTTTTCTTAATATTAAACCATCCTTGCATTGCTGGAATAAATCCTACCTGATCAAAGTGTATTATTCTTGAGATGAGTTGCTATAGTCTTTTTGCTAGTATTTTATTTAGAATTTTTGCATCTATATTCATGAGGGAGATTGGTTTATAATTTTCTTTCTCTATTTTATCTCTTCCTGATTTAGGTATCAGTACCATATTTGTGTCATAAAAAGAATTTGGTAGGACTCCTTCACTAATTTTCCCAAATAGTTTGTAGAGTAGTAGAATCAATTGTTCTTTAAATGTTTGATAGAATTTACTAGTAAATCCATCTGGCTCTGGAGATTTTTTCCTAGGGAGTTGACTGATGGCTTGTGCAATTTATTTTTCTGAGATGGTGTTATTTAGGTAATTTACTTCCTCTTCAGTTAATCTGGGCAATTTGTAATTTTGTAAATATTCATCCATTTCCCTAAGATTGTCAAATTTATGTGCATACAATTGGGAAAAATAATTCCTAATTATTGTTTTTATTTCCTCTTCATTGGAGGTAGATTCACCCTTTTCCTTTTTTTTTTTTTTTAAGCAATCGGGGTTAAGTAACTTGCTCAAGGTTACACAGCCAGTTATTTCTGGGTGTGCTGCTAAGTATCTGAGCCCGGATTTGATCCAGGTCATCCCGACGCTGGAACCGGTGCTCTTATTCGCTGTGCTACCTGGCCGCCCCTCACCCTTTTCATTTTTGATACTCATAATTTCATTTTCTTCTTTCTTTTTTTATCATATTGACTAAGGGTCTATCAATTTTGTTGGTATTTTCATAAAACCAGCTCTTAGATTTATTTATTAATTCAATAGTTTTCTTAATTTCAATTTTATTAATTTCTCCTTTGGTTTTCAATATTTCTAATTTAGTATTTAATTGGGGATTTTGAATTTGTTCTTTTTCTAGGTTTTTCAATTGCATGCCAAATTCATTGACCTCCCTTTTCTCTAGTTCAATCATGTATGCACTCAGGGATATAAAATTTCCCCTAAGAAGTGCCTTTAATGCATCCCACAAATTTTGGTATGTTGTCTCATTTTTATCATTCTCTTGAATGAAATTACTGATTGTTTCTATAATTTCTTGTTTGACCCACTCATTCTTTAGGATTAAATTTTTTAATTGCCAATTAGATTTTAGTCTGTCTTTCCATGGCCCTTTATTGCATATAAGTTTTATTGCATTATGATCTGAAAAGGATGCATTTAAGATTTCTGCCTTACTTCATAAAACTGTGAGGTTTTTATGCCCTAGAATGTGGTCAATTTTTGAGTATGTGCCATGAACCACTGAGAAGAAACTATATTCCTTTTTATCCCTATTCAGTTTTCTCCAGAGATCTCTCATACCTATTCTCTCTTAAATCCTGTTCACCTCCTTAACTTCCTTCTTGTTTATTTTGAGGTTAGATTTATCAAGTTCAGAGAGGGGGAGATTAAGGTCTCTGACTAGTATAGTTTTGCTATCTATTTCTTCCTCTAATACCTTTATCTTCTCCTCTAGGAATTTGGATGCTATACCACTTGGTGCATATATGTTAAGTAATGGTATTGATTTATTCTCGATGGTGCCTTTTAACAGGATATATTTTCCTTCCTTATCTCTTTTAATTGGGTCAATTTTTGCTTTTCCTTTATCTGAGATAAGGTTTGCTACCCCTGCTTTTTTTACTTTAGCTGAAGCATGATATATTTTACTCCAGGCTTTTACCTTTATCCTGTGTGTATCCCTCTGTTTTAGATGTGTTTCTTGTAAACAGCATATTGTAGGATTATGATTACTTTTTAAAACAATTTTTTTGATTTGTATGTGGTTTTATTTATTTTAATGTTTTTTCCAAATGCTTTATCAATTTCTGATTTACATCATTCATTTCGACCAGATTTTGAATTACAAATTTTCTCCCCATTTTTCCCCTACCCACCCCACAAAAATAGCTGTCCCACAGGATATCTCCTCCTCCAATCTGCTCTCTCCCATATTTTCTCCCATACCCCTTTTGACTTTTCCAGTGGATCTCTATGCCCCAGTGCCTGTATATCTTATTTCCCAATTACATGTAAAATAGTATTGATAATAGTATACATACACACACATATACATATATATATATACATACATACATACACATTTGAATATTTGATTTTAAAACTTTGAATTCCAGATTCATTCCCTTCCTCCCTTGTCACCCACAATTCTTGGGAAGATAAGCAGTTCAGTATAGGATATAGATGTGTGGCTAATGCAAAACAATAACATAGTAGATGTATTGTAAAAGACTGACTATATTTCCCTCCCTCCTATCGCACCTACCACTTGTTCTATTCTCTACTTTGATCCCATTTCTTTTCCAAAATGGGTGGTTCCAAATTCTCTCCCCCCAGCCTACCTTTCCTTCCATCATCCCCCCTATCATTCCCTTCCCCCCCACACACTCTCCTGGAGGGTGAGGTACCCTTTTTAGTGTGTCTTTCATTCCAACTCCATGCCAAATTCAATGGGAATGATTTTGACCCATTCCCTTTTGCCTTCCTAGTTTTCCACTCCATTGTAACCATTCCCCTTGCCTCTTCTGTATGAAATAGCTAACCCCATTCTGTTTCTCCCCATCTCCTCTCATTATATTCCTCTTTGACCTCTTAATTTCACCTTTTAAGTATCATCCCTTCCTGTTAAATTAGTCCTGTGCCCTCTAGCTATGTATACCTGTAAACATATATACACACATTCACATATGTATTCATATGCCCATTTGCCCTCATATATAGACATATATATTTCTATTCCTTTCAACTACTGAGAAAAATTTCATAAGTTACAATTATTGTTTTTCCATGTAGGAATGTTAATAGTTCAACTTTGATAAGTTCCTTATGATTTCTTTTCCCTGTTTACCTTTTCATGCTTCTTTAGCTTCTTGTATCTGAATGTCAAATTTTCTGTTCAACTCTGATTTTTTCATCAAGAATGCTTGAAAGTAGGGGTGGCCAGGTGGTACAGCGAGTAGAAGCACCGACCCCAGAGTCAGGATGAACTGGGATCGAATTTGGGCTCTGATACTTAACACCAAACCCAGAAAAAACTGGCTGTGTAACCTTGAGCAAGTTACTTAACCCCAATTGCTTAAAAAAAAAGATAGTGCTACCCAGATTATCTTACTAGGGTGGCCAGGTAGCACAGTGAGTAAGAGCACTGGCTCCAGTGTCAAGATGACCTGGAGATCAAATCAGACACTTAGCACCCATCCAGAAACACCTGGCTGTGTAACCTTGAGCAAGTTACTTAACCCTGATTGCTTTAAAAAAAAAAAAAAGGAATGCTTGAAAGTCCTCTATTCCACTGAATGACCATATTTTCCCCTGAAACATGACAATCAGTTTTGCTGGGTAGGTGACTCTTGGTTTTAATCCCAGATCCTTTGACCTACAGAATATCATATTCCAAGCCCTTTGATCCCTCAGTGTAGAAGCTGCCAGATCCTGGGTTATTCTGATTGTGTTTCCACAATATTCAAATTGTTTCTTCCTGGCTGCTTGTAATATTCTCTCCTTAATCTGGCAATTCTGGAACCTGACTATAATATTCCTAGGAGTTTTCTTTGGGGATCTTTTTCACTACGTGATTGGTGGATTCTTTCAACCTTTATTTTGCCCTCTGATTCTAAAACATCAGGGCAGTTTTCTTTGAGAACTTCCTGGACGATGATTTCTAGGTTCTTACTTTGAACATGGCTTTCAGTTAGTCCAATAATTTTAAAGTGATCTGTCCTGGATCTATTTTCAAGGTCAGTGGTTTTTCCCATGAGATATTTCACATTGCCTTCTATTCTTTCATTTGTTTGGATCTGTTTAACAGCATCTTGATTTCTCATAAAGTCATTAGCTTCCATTTGCTCCAATATAATTCTAAATCAATGATTCTCCTCATTGAATTTTGAGATTCTTTTTTCCATCTGGCAAATTTGGCTTTTTAAGGCATTCTTCTCATTGCCTTTTTGAGCCTCTTTTGCCATTTGAGTTAGTCTATTTTTAAGTTGTTATTTTCCTCTGTCAGGCTGTGGACTCTCATTTCATAATTTTCTTACATTGTTCTCATTTCTATTTCCAAATTTTCCTCCACTTCTCTTATCTGCTTCTTAATATCCTCTATGGCCTGTAACCAGCTTGTATTTTCCTTGGAACATTTTGGTGCAGGAGTTCTGACTTCACTGTCTTCCTCCTGTTCCATTCTTTGCTCCTTTTTGTCCCCAAAATAGGAGTGTAATGCTGGAGTCTTATGTCTGCTTTGTTTCCTTTGCCTGGTCATGTTGCCCCTCAGTCACTTGACCCCTGGGCTTTTTGCCACTGTAGAACTCTGCCACCAGGCAGGGAAGCTTTCGTCCCAAATGCTGGGGTTTTCTCAGCTGCCTGAGGTATTAGATGGGTGCCCTCTCTGAGGTCTCCACACGCTCTGGCAAGCTGGACATACATCCCAGGACCTCCACCCTAGGCTACAATCCAGATCCAAGCAGGTTAAAGCAAGAGTGATTACCCCTCAGACTGGTGTATGGTCCCCCTACACTCTGCAGGCCAGGTGCTGAAGCTGCCACATGGGGCTGGCCTGCTGTGCTGGAGTCTCAGTGGCTTCTCACCCCGGGGGCAAAAGCCACACATTCCCACTTACTGGGTCCCAAAGTCCAGATTGTACTGACCTCTTACTTTGTCCTTTGCATCTATGTGTTGATAAATCTGGAAATGGCCACAGCTGCTGCTGATCTGGTATGCCTCCATCTGGCAGCTGGTCAGGCCTTCCCTGGGGCTAAAGCATTGGATGGGGCTGGTCTCCACGCTGTGCTGGCCAATTCCTGCCAGCCTGCAGGGCTGTCCTCAGCTTGAGGTTAGCTTCTCTGTGTCATTTTCTGGGTTCTGCAACTGCAAATTTTGTTTAGAGTCCCCTTTTTTACATGGATCGGGGAAGGTGGAAGCCAGAGCAGTGGGGAAGTCCTGCTTCTACTTTGTCATCTTGACTCTGCCCTACAATGTAATTATTGACATAAGGCAGTAGCAGATGGCAAAGATCAGCAAATGTCTAGTACTGGAAACAATGTTTGAGCTGGATTTTGAAGGAAATTATGAGTTAGAAGTTGAAAAAGTAAGGAAGAGTGTATTCCAGATATGGCAGATAACATATGTAAAATTAAAGAGATGGAAAATAGTCTCATGTCTAAAGAACTACAAGTATTCCACTTTTGCTTCATATAGAGCTTTTAAAGGCAAGGCTGGAAAGGTAAATTGGAGCTAGGTTTTGGAGGGCTTCAAAAGTCCAACAGAAGAGTTTTTCTGATAACAAATTGGTTACCACTAGGGTTTACTGAGCAGGACAATGAAATGGTCAGTCCTGTACTTTAGGAAGACCACTTTGGCAGCTGTGTGGAGAGAGGAACAATTTGAGGATTTAAGACAGACAGAGTAACTAGGCAGTTATTGTAATTATTGAGGCGAGAAGTGATGCATGGTGGCCAAGGGAATGAAAACAATAAGATGGATATATGAAATATTTTGAGGCAAAATCCATAAGACTCGGCAACTTATTGAATATGTAGCATGAGGTAGAACAAGGAGTAGAGGATATCTCTTAAGTATGAAAATTCGGGGATTAGAAGAATGAAAATGTCATTGCTTTTGGTACATTAAGTGTGAGATGCCTATGGGACGTGAAGTTCAAAATGTCCCACAGTAAATTGGTAATGTGAAACTAGAATTTAGGAGATATTTTAGGATGCAAATATAGACATGGGAATCAACTCCGTAAACCATGGAAGATTATGATAACACCAAGAAAGCCAGTGTAGAGAGTGAAGAAAAGATAATCCAAAGGGGCTGAGAGGGGAGAAGTCAGACAGGAAGAAAATAAATATAAAGAGTGTTGTAAAAACCCAGGGAACACATATTGTTCAAGGAGAAAAGGGGATCAATAGTGTCAAAGGCTCCAAAGAGATAAAAAAGGATAGAGATTGAGAAAAGGTCATCCAAAAAGTATTCTTTCCTATGCTTTTATGGAGCTGCATCAATAGATTCTAGAATTGACTATCTGCCAACTTCTGCAAAGAAACTTGTATGACCACAGTGATATGGGGACTACTTTTTCCATTTTTACCCATTGCCTATGAACCTGATTTTTGAAATGAATGTGGTTTTAGGATTCCCGCTATCACATTATTTTCTTTATTCTCTGAATATTCTGTCCCATAAGCTTTTTGTTTTTCCTTCTACAGAGCGAACATGACTCTCCTTGATCCCCCTCTTCTGTCCCTCTATCCTTTCCAGTAGAACTTGAAGGCATTCCATAGGTAGCTAAAGTTGAGTCATCCCATTCATTCAGCCAAATTTATTTGTGACAACACCAAAGTGCTTTTTGGAACTTCATGTACTCTAGAGTCTATTTCATCTGGTTTCTGGAAGCAGCATGATGTAGTTTTTGGAAGAAGAAAAGTGAAATAATGACTTGGATTCACTGGCACACGGTTCTAGTCTCAGTTCTATTGCAATTCATCTATGTGACTAGACAGTTGATTTTTCAGTATCTCTGTGCTGTAGTGTTCTTATTTACAAAATAAATGAAAGTGTGGGACTAGATATGTAGTTGCTGTCCCATGGCCACCTCAGAACAGTACTTTTAAATCAATAAAATTATATTGTATTAGGAAGGAAAGCAATTATATTGGTCACATTGCAAACATAATATTAAAAAAAATAGGTTCCAAATGAACAATCCCTGGAGATGATCCCTAAATTCTCCTTTGACTCTGAAGTTCAATGACTTAATATGTAAATCCAAATTTACAATCAATGGACAATAATTCAACAAGCATTTATGAAGCACTTCCTATGTCCCAGGTACTGTGTTATTGCTGAGAGTATAACTAGAAGCAGAATAACAATCATTTCCCTGAAGTAGCTTCCATATTGATGGAAGAAGACAACACTTAAAAAAAAGTGATGAAAAGGGGAGAGGGGAGGGCATGCTTAGTGCAAAGTGCATGATAAAAAGAGTCCTGTGGAGATGATCACCAATGTAGTATGGAAAAGGACAAACACATCTTTGACCTGAGGCTTGTCTTTATGTTTGAGATTTTGGTAGGAACCAGCCAATCTAGGTAGAGAGGGGGTAATCAGACTCATTGAGTACTTCCAATGTGAGGAATAATTTATTTCTCTTTTTGAGTAAGTATGGTATCATAATGTATGCAGATATCTACCAATTTTTTCTGTGATAAAAGGTAAATTGCAAACATGGAAAGATATGTCTCTAATCAAAGGAGGTATATTGACCTATAAAGGATGATAGTCTTTCTGTTTAACTCTTTTTTTTCACTGCTGTGTTGGTTTATCACATCTGGGGAAAAAAAGTCAACAAAAGCTCAAACTTTGAAGTGATCCCAACTGAGGGGTGTTGGGAAGATGAATAGTGACCAAGGCCCTATACATGAGGTTAATTACTGTAATATAAAATATCTTGAGGGAAAATGCTGCTCAGAGGTATTACCATTTAACCTCAGGATCTTAAAAACCATAATTCCTGTCATAAGATATTCTAATTACAAGCTCTGTACAAGAGCTTTTTTATTGTGAAGAATTTGAAACCCTCTAATTAGGCAGAATTTAAAAAGCAAACAGAGAATTGAAATGTCAAGGGTCAATATAGACAATGGCTAGAATTTGCTAAGTCTGTTTGATGACAAGAAATAATGAAACAGAGAAGAGGTCAGATTTATCAAAGAGAGTTAATTACTAAAGTCTAGATTCTTTTTTATTAACAACCCAATTACATATTTTTTTAAAAGCATAAAGCTCTGAAAAGGAGGCAAAATCGGGCCTAGGAAAATATTATTTCCCACCTCTTGATTTAATGTGTTATCATTCATTTATTCATTGAACAAATATTTGTTAATCACCTGTTATATCAAGTCATTATGCAAGATAGGAGCATAAATATAATAATAATAGTAATATTTCCATAGCAGTTAAATACATTCTTATTGAATATGCTTAGCACCAAGCACAGGGCACAACAGCCCTGTGAGGTAAGTGCTAATGTTATGAGAGTAAGAGAGGTTAAATGACTTACCCAAGGTCACAGAGCAGTGTCTGTGGAAGGATTTGAAATCAGGTCTTCCTGACTCTAAGTCAAGAGGCTCTATCTAATGAATCACCTAGCTTGCCAACATAGAGACCTTTCCTTTGGAGGAGACGACAGTCTAATTAGAAGGAGTATAATTAGAAGACATGGAAAATATCCTGACAGAATCCAAACCAAAATAGCATTTCCTTTTGAGCGCCATGTTCTATTAATGCTTTTCTTCATAGGTGACTTGTTTTCCAATGTGGATAGTTAGAACATTATTCTCCAAAGTAGTGTCGTGCGTCTTCAGGGGCCATGGAATAAATCAATGGGGTTGTGGCATGACACCAAAGAGCATGTGATTGATCAATTCAAGGGTGAAATTAGGGGTCTCATCCCAACCACCCCTCAATAGCCAATCACAGGGTGATTTCCAGCACAACTACATGACCCTCTTCACCTATTTTGGTTCCACACTCCTAAACTTTGCCCCTTCCCATTGGCTACACCAGAGTTAACACCTAAAAGGAAAGTATAAACATAACACAGACATCTGCTCAGATAAAACTCTCCTCATCCATGGAGGGATTACACTCTGCCTCTACCCAATTACCTCAGACTAAGGCAGTGCAGTGTATCTCCCCACTATTCTACCATGCCTACACAAAGCCCTTCACCATTTTCAGTGACACTGAATGAATTGCACCAGTATGGAGTGGTTACAGTCTCCATTAAAGATCTCATTCAATTATTTTCACATTCTCCTCTTCCAGACTACCTATTACTGTGAAGAATACCAGCAGCCCTTTTGGTGTCATTATTGATTACTCACTCTCCCACATCTCCAACTATCTAATTTTTGTTATTTGTAGCTCCACTACACCTTTCACATTTGTTCCATTCGCACAGCCACCATGTTTGTCCAAGTCCTCATCAACTCAATCCTGGAGAATTTCAATAATCTTCTAATTGTTCTCTCTACCTCAAATCATCCCTTCCCCCTTTGATATCTCCTTCATGCAGTTCTCAATATGATTCTCTTAAAGTTTAGGTCTCACAAGATCACTATCCTCCATGAAAATAACAATTAATAATGATGATGATTATATATATAGCATTTTATAGAACCTTTCAGGTTTCAGGCACTGTGTTAAGTGCTTTACAAACATTATCTCATTGTAGCCTTGCAATAACCCTAGGAAGTAGGTTCTATTATCACTCCTATTTTATAGTTGAAGAAAATAAGACTGAGTAGCAAATATCTAAAGTTGTATTTAAACCCAGGTCTTCTTGACTTCAAGCCCAGCACTTTATTCACTGTGTCACCTAACTGCCACATAAAAATAAAATGAAACCCAAGTCTCAAAGCCCATTGGCATGGGACTCTCCTCACTGGTGAAGATCAATGCCACATAGGGCAAGAGTAAGAGAGAAAAGAAAACATTTTTTTCAGTCTTGTTACTTGTATAAGTCTCCTCAGACTCTTTGGACTCTTCAATTTCCTTGGGTTCTACAGTTGCTCCATGTGCCTCTGGCTTCCTGCTACAAGACAGCAGATGGATGGCTTCAGGATGATGAAAGGAGAATAAGACTCGGGAACAAACTGACATGATACCCATCATATCCCTATTCTCAATTGACTATATTAGAGATTTTGGCAACTTCCCCGTGGATGAGATTTGGCCCTTTATCTCTTGGTTGAACTGAGTATCATTACTCTCAGTGTGAAAGGCCCTTCACTCAGTGTTATCTGGTATATATTCTCCTATGTACACATTCTTTAATTTCAGTCTTGCTATTGATTTGGATAAATGAATTTCTTTGCTAATTTATATGTATGTTAACTATTGAACTGCTATTTGGTGGAAAAGGGGTCGTCTTCGATATAAAACTGGAGCCCCCATTTCCCCATTAATAAGTAGTGATTAGAAGTTTAGCTTGAACCAAAAAATCACATGCCTTAGACTAACTATATTTAAGAAGACATATAAATATAATTCTAGCCACTGCTCCCTCTCTCTGAAGAGAGCAGAGTGTCCAAACTTTTGGCTCCAACCTACTACATCTTTTCCTTGCTGAAATGAAAATCTCCCTCAGAAAAGGGTTGGGGAAGTAGAAACTAGAGACTACATGTAGGGAGGTCAGCCCTAGCTACAAAAATAAATAGTAATACATAGCAGTCACTTATTATTACCTCTAGAATTAAATATTATCTCATCTATTTGTCTTTTTTAAAAACCTTCACAATGTGGTTGCAACGTACCTTTCAAATTTATTACATATTAATTTTCTTGTCCAACTCAACATCCTGCCAAGCTTATTTTCATGTTTCAATTTATACATACCATTCCATTTTTCATTTGCATGTCTTTACCAATAACACATGCATAAAATACCCACCTTCTTATTCTTTGCCTCATAAAATTATTTGTCTCCTTAAAGAGTTAGCTCAAGTACCACCATCTACATAGAGTTTTTTTTTTGATCCACCTAACCACTAGTGGCTTCTATAAACTACAGTGTATATTCTGTATATGCTTATATTTGTACATGTCATTGGCATAGTCAAACAGTGAGTCAACAAGTATTTATTTGTACTTACTCTGTGCCAGGTATTGAGATACAAAGAAAGATAGGCCTAAAACATACTTGCCTTCAAAGAACTAGTTCTAATTGGAGAGACAACATCTACATAATTATGCACATACAAGATGTATACAGGATAGAAGGTTATATGAAAAAATAAGGCATTGATAGCCTGGGCAGGGGTCGGGAACCTGTGGCTTAGAGGCCAAATATGAGCCTCTAGGTCCTCAAGTGCAGCCCTTTGACTGAATGCAAACTTCACAGAATAGATTTTTTCAAATTTGTTCTGTGAAGTTTGGATTTGTTCAGAGGGCAGCACTTGAGGACCTAGAGGACCATATGTGGCCTCTTGGCCACGGTATTTCTACCCTTGGATTAGGGGGGTCAGATAAGATCTCCTGAAGAAGAGAGATTTGAGATTCATCTTGAAGGAAACCACAATAGTAAGAGGTAGAAGAGAGAGGGCAGAATAGTCTAATCAGGTGGACAGCCTGATAAAAAGGAACAAAAATCAGGAGTTGAAGTTTCATGTTCAACAAGCTCCAAGAAGGCAAGAATGATTGGAGCATATAATGTATGGAGTATAATAATGCATGAGGGGCCTGGAAGGTTAGGAAGAATTAGATTATAAAATGATTTAAATGACATGTGCATGATTTTTATATTTGATTCTGAAGGTAATAGGAAACCATGGCACTCATTAAGTAAGGGGTGGGATTGTGGGATGCTATTATTATTTGGTTAAATCCACATTTTTAGGGTAAAGGCCTTGACAGTTTAGTGAAAGATGGATAGAAGTAGAGAGAGATTTGAGTCAGGGAGAGCTGTTAGAAACCTATTACAATATTACAGGTGAGAGGGGATGACTTGGCCTAATGTTTTACTGTATGAGTGAAGAGAAGGTTATGTGTGTTTGTATGTGTATGTGTGTGTGACTGTGTATCATATGTGAAGGAATAAATGACAAGATTTGAAGATGGATTGGCTATGTAGATGAGAGTAAAGAGTTGAAGATGACACTGATGAATATGGGTGAAAAAAGATGGTGATGACTGGATTGGTGAATTCAGAAGAATAGAGAGTTTGGAGTGAAAGATATGTCGAGTTAGACATGTCCAAAATGTGGTTGATCATGTGTGTCTGATTGTAGCTCAAATCAAGAAGCTGTAATGGCTATCATGACCAGCTTTTCTGAGCATTGCTGCTGTGAATAACTTTAAACATCTAATCACATAGTATAGGGAACTCTCTATTTATTCAGCAATAAACTAAAGCAAAACATTCAAGAAATTAAAACACAGCATTCAAAACAGTATAACATAACTTATTACTAAGGTGGCCACATAGCCTTAAACAAAACATATCACTCAGTAAGTCACAATCTCTTCAATCAATATAAAGAACCCGTCTAAAATCTTTCATCTGCATTGGAGGCTGGTTTCCAGTCATCTTTAAGCCAATCATCGTTAAGGGGTAATCATTCTTAAGTCAATCATACTTAAAGGGTAGTGGAAAGTACAAAGGCCATCCACCCCTAGGTCACAGTAAGTTACAATATAATCAGTCAGCACCAAAATAAACTCTCCTTTCAACTTAACTTGGGGATGGCTTCCAAATTCCATGACTCCTCTTCCATACTCCCAGTTCTTGCCCAGATTCGCCCACCTCTTGCCTGGATTCACAGGTAGGCAGATCTCTGCTACTGTTCCATATCACAGCTCATGGAGACTGCTCTACTCTAAGCTCTTCACATTTTCTTTTTCCAGGACAACAAAGCTTAACAGCACCACAACAATACTTATGCACATTGCCGGCACTATCATCTCAGTTCCCTTTCTATCTGAGAAATCAACACAAATCAACAGAGTACTTCTGTCTGACAAAGTAACACAATTCAACAGATAAGAGTGCTTCTGTATGACAAAGTGACACCAGCACAGAACAACAGACAGAGTGCCCACATCATAGACATTCTGTCTCTTAGCTTTGCTTGGTTACAGCTTGTGCTGGAGCTTTTGCTGCTCTGCTCCTTCCTGTTCCACTCTTTTGGCAAGCTCCTCTCACCATGGGCTCCCTGTGTTGATGTTAGGCCTATTAAGGGCAACACAGAGCATACTGTTTCCAAAAAAGACTTGACACAATCAAAGGTGAGGAGCAAAGGCACTTGAAAAGCTGAAACAAGGAGCAAAGTACTATTTTGCTTGCCAGACTATTTATATTTGGAAATCATTTGCAGAGAGATGATAAATGAATCACAGAAGCTGCTTAGATCACCAATTTAAGAATATAGAAGGAAAAGAGAAAAAGACCCGAGACAGATCTTTGGGAAAGCTGCATAGTTAATGGTGTAAAAAATCAGGAAAGGAGACTGAATAGGGAAGTTCACAGTTAGGAAAACCAGGAAGAACATTGTCATGAATATTTTAGAGGAGAGAATATCCAGAAGATAATCAGTGTTGTTAAATGCTCAGAAAGGATCAGGATCGAAAATCCTATTGTCATATGTAAACTACCTAAGAGTAGAGATTCTGTCATTCTTGGTTTTGCATCGTCAGCACTGATCAGAGTACCTGGTACATTGTAGACATTTTGTATAAAGGTGTTGATTCATTTAAATCAATGGTCTTCCCATCTAGATGCATGTTAAAATCTAGAAAATTATTATTATTATTTCCATTTCTATTTTACCCTCTGGTTCTAGAATATCAGGGCAGTTTTCCTTGATAATTTCTTAAAATATGATGTCTAGGCTCTTTTTTTGATCATGGCTTTCAGGTAGTCCACAATTTTTAAATTAGCTCTCCTGGATCTATTTCTATTTCAGTGGCTTTTCCAATGAGATATTTCACATTGTCTTCTATTATTTTTTATTCTTTTAGTTCTTTTTATAATTTTTAAATTTCTCATAAAGTCATTAGCTTTCATCTGCTCCATTCTATTTTTTTTTTTTGGAGGGGGAAGGCAGGGCAATTGAGATTAAGTGACTTGCCCAAGGGTTTTTTGTGTGGCTAGTTTTTTGTATTAAGTGTCTGAGGCTGGATTTGAACTCAGGTCCTCCTGACTTCAGGGCCGGTGCTCTATTCACTGTGCTACCTAGCTACCTCTCCATTCTAACTTTTAAGAAATTATTTTCTTCAGTGAACTTTTGGACTTCCTTTACCATTTGACCAATTGTGTTTTTTAAGGCATTCTTTTCCTCATTGGGTTTTTGGACCTCTTTTGCCATTTGAGTTAGTCTATTTTTAAGGTGTTGTTTTCTTCAGTATTTTTTTTTTGTTTCCTTTATCAAGGTATTAACTATTTTTTCATGTTTTTCTTGCATCATTTTCATTTATCTTCCCAATTTTTCCTCTACTTCTCTTACTTGATTTTCAAAATTGTTTTTGAGCTCTTTTATGGCCTGAGGCCAATTAATATGTTTCTTGGATGCTTTGGATGTAGGAGCTTTTACTTTGTTGTCTTCTTTTGGTTATATGTTTTTTTTTTTCTTTTTGGAGGGCAATTAGGGTTAAGTGACTTGCTCAAGGTCACATGGCTAGTTTTTTTTTTTGTTGTTGTTGTTATGTGTCTGAGGCCAGATATGAACTCATGTCCTCCTAACTCCAGGGCTGGTACTCTATTCACTGTGCAACCTAGCCACCCCATGGTTGTATGTTTTGATCTTCTTTGTCAGCAAAGTAAGATTTTATAGTTTGACTTTTTTAAATGCTGTTTGCTCATCTTCCTAGTCAAATATTTTACTTTCTAATTCTTTGTCAGGATAAGACTCTGCTTCCAGTGGGAGTGGGAGTGAATATACTTTCCCAGGCTTCAGGGGTTTTGTATCAGCTGCTCAATCCCCCATAGTCTGTGAGCCCAGAGCTCCTGAAGTAACTGCTACTGCTGTTGCCACCACCACCTGTGTTGCTGTTGCCACCAATACAATATTCACAATGCCCACAATCACTATACATATACCGGCATGGTGCTCAATTGCAAAATATAACAGACTCTCCATATCGAAGACAGAAGTGAAACATTTATTCAGATACCAGAAAACCAAATCCCCAAACCAGTAAGCCAATTCCATCATAGTAGCAAAGAAGTTAATAACAGCACAGAGAGCCACAGCCTTCCCACAAACCAACATTTTTACTCACAAGCCTGGCTGACTCCCTGAGAAACATGCTCTCCTCCTCCTATTCTAGCTAGTTCTAATTCTCAGCTTCCTTTGGGTTCTGCTCCACCCTTTAGCAAAATCCTTCCAGCCTAGGCTCCTTGTGATTATATTTGGCCTATTGGGGGCAGAGTACATTTTCCAAGCAGGGAAGGTCTTCCAATTCCCTTAGGCTTATCAAGGGGGAGGAATGATATTCAAATTCCCATTACCATTTCATCACTGCCACCTCCACTGCTCCAGGGCCTGGGGCCAGACCTAGCCAAACCATGCTCCTTTTTCATCGAGGTCCCACAGAGTTTTCCCACTGACCTTCTATACTGTCTTTGATGTTTGTGAGCTGAGAAACCTGGTGCCCTGAGGTCTGAGGCTCCAGCTCCATCTGTGCTTGCATAGTTCATGCTAGACGCGACTTTGCTCCCAGTCTGGTGTGATATATCCTTCCTGTTGACCTTCCAGACTGTCCTAGGCTGGAAGTCTGCCTCACTCCATCATTTGGTGGGTTCTATAGCTCTAGAATTTATTTAGAGTCATTTTTAAAGGTATTTGGAGAGGTTTGAGGAGATCTCAAGCAAGGCTTAGCTCTTTGTCTGCCATCTTGGCTCTGTCCCCCCCCCTCCATTCTTTTTAATTGCCAATGTATTGCTTAATTATACAGAATCAGAATTATTTCAATTCCATGCCCAATCTTTTCTTCAATTTTATACTTTCTTCTAGATTTTTTATTATTAATTTTAATCTTTGTTCCAATAAGTCAATGGTCTGTCTGCATACAGACAATTAATTCAGGAGAAAATTCATTTGTGATTTCTCCTTTCCTATCTGTTATATACATGAGAACATATAATCAACCATTTGGGTAAACATAATTTAATATGTGTACATATGATCAATTTCAATTTTTTGTGATATAGTGAGTGGCCATCATCTTGAGTGCTTTTTTCTTGAAAAATTACTATTAATAATATACAGTTATTAGTTTAATACCAAAGAATGTATCACCAGATGTAGATCAGTCCTTACAAAGCAGATACAGTTTATTGTCTGGGTCATTTTCTATAATGTCAGTAGAGTTTTCATTCTAGTTAAATAGAGTTTAAGACCAGGAAATCCAGAAGCTGTTTAATTAAACCATTGGAGTTCATGGAACTGATAGAGATGGAAGTCTCTGCATTGTTTCAGGTGCAAGATGGTATATCTGCTCCTTAATGGTATCAAATACCAACTCCTCCCCACAAATGCAAGGATAAGTCTCAATATTTCTCCCTGAGTAGGATTACAACTAAGACCCACAGCTTTAATTGTTATATACATACACACTAAGGGTTAAAGCAGAAAATGAGAGGTAACATTGAAAGTCATTCAGTTTTAGATCAACAAGGGATTTGTGGGGCAACTTTACTGAAATCTACCTGGATCAAAGCATAATTGGATCAAAAAATTTGGTTTGTGTATTTCTAATCTCAGAAGCTAAGTCCGCCAGGAGGATTCATCCTGGAGAAAACTGCAATTTCAGTTTACTTTGGCATCATTGTTTTGTTCACTCTTACTATACTCCAGGGGCACCATCTTCCCCTCTCCCATTTTAAAAGCCTGATGATATCATATTCTTTCTTATTTCCCCCTATTTAAATGTGCTCTTTAGAAAATTGAGTGTCTGTCATTTATACCTAAGTGTAGATTTTTAGGTGTTACTTTTTACAATATACAAAAATATCTAATTGAAGAATATAAACACTTATTTCATATTAAATGATTTTTAAATAAAAGTGAGTAGGTTAGAGATGTTATTGGGAGGCAAGAGATAATTCCATAGAGTTCTGGCTCTGAATTTTTGTTTCTCTGATGTATAATTTTGTATTTGTGAAATTTGCTGTTATTTTCATCTAAAATTATAGCAGCATGAAGAAAATTATTGTAAACTTTTTTTCATGCTCAGAATTTCAAATTTTATTCATTGTTATGCACCCATGTTTCAGTATAAAAGAGGCACTGAATTTGGCAGAAGGAAAGAACAGTCGTTTTTTGTATAGAGACCCTTACTTTCAGTCTTTTGCTCACAGTTTGGTATTTTGGTTTTGAACAAGACCCTCTGAGCATATTTTGCTCTTTTAGGAAATTAATGATGATACCTACTATTGTGTGGATCAACTGTGATAATAACTGGGGTTCACTTGCTAACCAAAAAGAATTAGATACATGGTGGGGGGGGGAAGAGGAAGAGAACAAGTAAGTATTAAACACCTTTCATTGGCTAGGCACAGTGTGAAGTACATTACAAATATTATTTCTTTTGTTCCTCATGACAACTCTATGAGGTAACTGTTATGTCCCCCACTTTACTGTCAAGGAAATGTGGGAAGACAGATGTGAATTAGGGTGTCACAATTAGTAAGTGTCTAAAGTTAGATTTGAAGATTTTCATGAATCCAGGGCCTTCCTTCTATCCGCTGAGTCACTTAATCACCTAGCTACCATATAAACACAATCTGTGAATCATCATCTAATTTTAATTTGACTACTGACAACATAATTCTTACATCAATACAACTTAATTTGGGGATTTTCAATAAGTTTGGGAAATGAAAATAGTACAAAAATTATCAAAAAATTAAATAATTTTAAAGCAAGACAGTGTTATATTATAGGAATTTTTTTGGAACTGTGATTTCATTGATGTAGGGAACTCCTGGTAATGAAATTCCCTTCACCAGTGCAGATTTGTGTCTGCTTTAAAAATTATAGCCTTAGAGAATTGCCTGGGGAAATGAAGGATTTAGAGACTTTCTGAGGATAATGCAGTCAATATGTGTTTGAAGTAATACATAAATCCAAGCCTTCCTCACTCTGAGGGCAGCTCTTACTATATACTGTACAATTCTCTTTATAATAATATCTCATGATTATATAGTTTCTTAACATTTACAAAGCATTTTATTTGCAAATCTCTGAGATAGGTAGCATAAGTTTTTTGATCCTCATTTTACATATAAGGAAAATAAAACTGTGAAAGATTGACCAATATCCCATGGTCATACTTGGGAAGTTTATTATGCAGGTTTCAAAGACTGGTCTAGCATTATTCCTTATACCATGCTGCATCTCAGAGATCTACTAGATCTTGATTAAAATTATTTTACAGATAAGGAAACTAAAGCAGATATGTGAAAATTTTGTAGAATGTCATGCAATTAATGATACCCAGAACTAGAATCCAGTGCCCTTTGCCCATGCTCTCCTCTTTATATCACACCACCTAGTTCTCAACAATAATTTATATAATTTCTTTAAAAGACTTGGTTTTTGGGTGGCTAGGTGGCACAGTGAGTGGAGTACCAGCCCTGGAGTCCAGAGGACACAAGTTCAAATCTGACCTCAGACAGTTAATACTTACTAGCCATGTGACCTTGGGCAAGTCACTTAACCGCAATTGCCCTGCCCTTCCCCCTCCAAAAAGGAAAAAAACCCCAAAAGTTTGATTTCATTATCACAGCTCTTCATTTCTTACTGAAACTATGCATACCATATTTGTTTAGTTTTTCTTATGAACAGTTTTGGAATAAATTCATAGATGTTGGTAGTAAATTACAATAGTGGAAATATCTCTCTCTTTTAAAAATAAAAATCAGAACATGTATTTTTGTACCTAAGAATGTGGTCCCTTTAAAAACATCACCAATAATCTGTTCTAAATCACTTTATAGCTGCTACATATACCTTAAAATATTGTACTACCAACAAAGTAATTGTACCATTCATTCCTACCATGTGGAACACATGAATCACTAGCCCTGTCACTACATTTTGTGAGCAACCTTCATAAATGAAACATTTAAAAATTCTTTTTAGAATTGAATTTGTTGTTTCTAGGCCAAGAAAAAAAAGAAAATGAGATGAAGTTTTGGGCATACCAATGAGTCTGCACTTACCTCATTCTTATTTTCAGTACTTGACACATTTAAACAATGAAAACATCATTGGATCCCTGTAAAGCAATTCCATTGTAAGCTATGTTTAACGATGCACAACTCAATTCAATTTCTTCAGCTTTTTTCTGTGAATATTTATTTTCATCTATAAGTAGTCACATTAATATTTTATTAATTCCTTATGCTCCATTCTATGACTAAAGAAATTTGCAGTAATTCAAGCAATTAATATGATCCACCACACATAACATATATTTCTGGTTTTCTACATTTAGTTAATCTGGTTAGAAAACTTTGTCAATTGGTTTATTAAATATCATCTAATTATATTAAAGCCATGAGACTGGTACTTGGTAAATGGCTCTATGTTTTCATATAGTATATAGAACTATATTCAAAATAAAGGGAACTATATTTTCTTCCCCAGGAAAAAAAAATGTCTTTCACAATAGATTTTTTTGATGAGAAATTTAAGTTATCTATGATTTTTAAAATAATTTTACTTTTCCTATAAAGTACCAGATTTTCATAATTATTTGAAAAATATTATATTTAAATTTATTTACAATTCTTTTCTAATTAAGTTTTACCTAATTATTTGCTAATCAGTAAAATTCAAAATTAAAATATTGTGATATATATATAGCTACATGTGCTACACACTGTTGCAACAAGCACCCCAGCATCTCCAGGGTGGCTGCCAACACAGGTTCTTAGATCTGCTTTTCTAAAGGAAAGCAACTCAAAATGGGTTAACAGTCTTGCTTTAATCAATCAAACATATCATTTATCTAGTTCAGGGGAAAAAGGTCAGCACCCAGAACTTCAGAGTATACAGAGAGAAACATTTCAAGGAGACAAGCTTCCAACTGTCCAACCATTATATCCATACCAAATCACAGTTACCAGAGAGGAAAGAATCAACATCTGGGTCTTTCAAAGCCGGGGGGCTCTCACTAGCTGCCCAGAGTCTTCTCTTGTCAAATCACACACTTCTCAAAGTGAGCCCCAAAACAACATCTCACATCAGGGATTATATAGCCTTCTTCTGGGTCAGAGAATGTAACAACCCTCTTGACTCACTGCCCAATCACAAAGCACCAAGGTGTGGGCATTCCTGAAAAACAAGCCTCCTACCACAGGCTCCAGGTGCACTTTATCTAGGGGCAGGGAGGTTCTTTAAAATTTATATTCCTATAACACACACATACATATGCACACATATATAAATATACATACATATATTAACCAGAATTTTTATATGCTTTTTTTTTTCAAGGGCAGGTTTGACCTTTTGAGGAGGAAGAATTGGTGGTTAACAAATGGTGTGATTTCAGAAGTTAAAAGCTGACATCCTTCATTGCCCTAAATATACTGATCTATGTGCTGTTAACTGAAATTCAGTCATTACAACTTTTCCCCTTTTGTCTCTTTTGTTTGCTAAAATGCAAATATCCTTCATTTTCTTCATCCTCTTTGCTTTGGGAATCTGTTTTTCCTCCAGCCTTCCATCTGTCTGTCAACAGCACCATTATTTTCCTAGGATCAAAACCTGGGAATGAAACTTACCCTTCTTATTTCCATTCTACATCACTCTACGTCTCCAATCAGGTATCAAGTATATTACATTTTAATTACACAGAAAATATTATTTCAAATGTTTCTCCTCCTGTGAACACCTCCCCTCACCTGATTTCAAGATCACATTAGTTTATTGCCTAGAATATTGCAATGACCTGCTGACTAATCTAAGGACCTCCTAGTAGGTCTCCTAACATCTTGTCTTTTTCACTTCTCTTCTGTCTTATACAAAAACAGAAACTGCAATGGCATGTCTACTGCATAGTTTCAACAGAAAGCTTTACTACAAAGGTTTCTATCTTTGTTCCTCTCTTCCCTGCAAGCCTAAAGTCATGGCTCTTTAATATGATATTCATGTATGTCTATATGCTCTATCCATTTCAGCCGTATAATTTTTAATATGTTCTATATTTTCCTTCCTACAAGTTTTCAATCATGCTATTCACTGAACCTGAATTATTCTACCTCTCCTCTACAGCCAGGTGCCACAATGGAGACAACACTAGACCTAGAGACAAGAAAACCTGAATTTAAATTTAGCCTTAAGATACTTATTAGCTGTGTGACTCTGGGAAAATCACTTAATTTCCTATCTGCTTCAATTTCCTCTGATGTAAAATTAAGAATAATAATAGCACCTACCTTGCAGGTTTGTTGTGAGAATCAAATGAGATTTTTATACACACACATTTTACATATATGCACGCATATATATGCATGTATATATGTATATTTAAAGCAGTTAACATAATTCCTGACACATAATAGATATTTCATAAATGCATCTTCCCTTCCCTCCCCCTTTCTTAAATTTCTGCCCTTTGTTCAAAATCCAAGTCATGAATTATTTCCTCAGTGAGGTAATCCTTGATTGCCCACTTAGAGGGTTTCCTCTGAATTCTCATGAAACTTCTTTTATCTCTGGTATATGTAACATTCTATATGAGTCAGATACTTGGATACTGTAGCAGCAAGCACCCCAGCATCCCCAGGGTGGCTGCTCAAAATGGGTTAACAATCTTGCTTTAATCAATCAAATATATCATTTACCTTGTTCAGGGGAAAAAGTCAGCACCCTGAACTTCAGAGTATACAGACAGAACTTACAAAGCAGAAGTTACAAGAAAACAGAAAAACAAATCAAGCAGATAGGCCTCCAACTGTCCAACCATTACATCCATACCAAAGCACAGTTACCAGAGAGGGAAGCATCAACATCTGGATTTTTCAAAGCCAGGGGTTTCTCAACGGCTGCCCAGAGTCTCATCTGGTCAAACCACACAACACTTCTCAAAGTGAGCCCCAAAGCAAAGCCTCACATCAGGGATTATATAGCCTTCTCCTGGCTCAGAGAATGTAACAACTTTCTTGACGCCACTGCTCAATCACAAAGTATTTCCTGAAAAATATGCCTCCCACCAGGGGCTCCAGGTGCACTTAAGCCTATCAAATGGCCTAGGGGCAGGGAAGATCTTAAATTTCCATTCCATTCCTACAACTATACATATTTGTTTTTTTTTTCTCCATTGTTAATTTTTGGAGTATATTAGTTATAAATTCTTTTTTTAATAGTTCAATTATGTCTAATTTACTCTTTGTGTATCATTCTGTGATATAATGATACTCAAAAAGTAAGAATATTGAAGTCTCCTATTAGATTGCTACCTATATCAACTGACCTTCCTTTATCAATGCAGATTTTATACCATATGGTGAATAATTTGTCTTTAAACATAATTTCCCTATTTTCTATTCTCAAAATATTATTTTAAAAAAATTTTTGCTTTAAAATATTACAACTCCTTATTAATTACCTAAAGCATTATACAATAGTTTTAATATTTCTTTTTTTTGACTTTTTTATTTTTTATTTTTTTTAGTTTACAGGATTCAATTCCACAATTCTGTGAGTTTCACATTTTGTCCCCTCCCCCCCCCATTGGAAGCATATAGTCAAGTATAGGATCTGTAAATACTTTCACATTATACATTAGTCAGGTTATAAGGGCAGATTGTACCAGCTGGAATGAAAAATGGTAAAGAGGACATAAAACCAAATAAGAGAAGGAAAAAGATCAGGTATTTTGCTTCCACCTGGATATAAACTCAGTTCTTTCTAGTTCGTTCTCTGGATGCACATATTTCTCTCCATCATGAGTCTTTTGGGATTGACTTATATCACTGCATTGCTGAGAAGAGTCCAGTCTACCAAAGTTGGTCATCACACATAGGTTGTGTCTGTAATTGTGTACAAATTTCTCCTGGTTCTACTCTTCTCACTCAGCATCAGTTCATATAAGCCTCTCCAGGTAAATATGAAGACCGTCTGCTCCTCATTTCTTATAGCACAATAGTATTCCATAACATGCATATACCACAACTTGTTCAGCCATTCCCCAATTGATGGGCACCCCCTTAATTTCCAATTCTTTGCTACCACAAAAAGAGCTGCTATAAACATTTTTGTACATATGGGTCTCAGTTATAAATTCTTTATCTTTTCCTCTCTCCAGATACTTTATATAATGTTTTTCATACAGTGGTTGCTGTATAAACTGGTGAAAGACTGTCCTGTTGAAGAAGTCCTGGAACCTGGCATTTGGTTAAGAAGGCCTGAGACTGTCCTGCAGACAGAGAGTGAATACTGTCCACTGGTGAGGGACAGTACTGAGAGTGAATACTGTCCACTGGTGAGGGACAGTACTGTTGTTGCAGGGGTCTGGAGACTGTCCGGCAGACAGAATGAATACTGTCCACTGGTGAAGGACAGTGCTGTTGTTGCAGGGGTCTGGGAGCCTTTCTGTTGGTTCAGAAGCCCTGAAGAAGGATTTTCTTGTTGTATGTTTACAGAAATCCTGGGAGAGGGCTTTGCTAATGTGTTCAGGGGTTCTAGGACTGTTCTACAGACAGAGGATAAATTCATGAAGGGATTGGCAATGTATCTTATGGCCTTGCTAAGCCTTGTCTCCCCAGGAACTAAGATTGCTGAGAACTTGCCTCCTGTCAAGATGAAGAAAAGACCTCCATTTGGGTATTAAGTGCTGTGTTTAAACTTGATGTAACTCTGGGGTAGATTCAATTGTGATCCAGGGGTGGGGAACTTTTGACCTTTTTGTGTTCTGTGGTTGAACAAATGAATGTAGTTTACTTATGTTTGGAAACTAATCTCCATTTGAGAAGAGGGGCTTTGTGGTGGACTAAATGAAAGTATAGCCTAGGGGTGGAGAAGTATTTAGAACAGGGACTTTGTAATTGATTGAATGATTGGAGGGTCCTGGGGTGGGGTAGTCCTTGGAGATTATTTAATCACGCTTAGTAAATGCTGTATTTGGAATGATGTCATGTTTTGATCTTCTCTGTTCTTGGTTTGTCACTGAATAAAATAGAGAGCACCTATGCTGGTATTCTGAACCTTGGGAAGTTGCCTTTCTTTTGGCATTACATTACACATGCCCCCATTGCATTTTCCTCAGGCTAAAAATCCAAATTTCCTTTAAGTGATTCTCATATGCCATGATCTTGAAGCCCTTCACCATTCTTATTACCATCTTCTGCATATGTTTCAGCTTGTAAATGCCTTTCCTAAACTGAGGACGGAATTTCTAGATTTTCCATCTAGAATGGAAATCAGTATTCTGGATATGGTGTAGCCAGGACAAAGTGGAACCGGAGTATTACCTCCTAATTCTGAATTGTATCAGGAAATTTGATCGTATCAGACAGTGGTTACATGATGTTCCCTAACTACACCTTTGTGACGTCAATGTTCTTGCTATATGGGCTGTGAATTTTGGAATACCATTATCTTTAAGGAAACACAATTTTGGATAACTTAAAGGATAATGGAGAGATTTATAACATGTATTAAGTAGATTGCTTTACATTACTACTAATTTTGTTGCCATTGTCATCATTTAACCAATTATGAATTGAGCTCAAAAAGTGACATTGAAGATATATTGAAAATGTGTGATCAGAAAAGTTGTCCTAATCATAGAGTGAGTGTAAGACAATATATTGACAGGTCAAATTTTATGCTGTTGATTTTCCTATATTTAAATTTCCTGAGAAAGGGCTGTGATGTGTTCAGTATAATTAATTATGTGGTTTACATGTTAATGAATTAGGAAGAATATGAAAGTCCTAAAATAATTTTGATCTCTTCTGTTGGAGACAGTGCCTACATGAAGAATGCTGAAGATACACTGGACTATTGTAATATTCAAATAAAAGAACTTGAATAGAAATTAAGATAGAAGACCTAAAATTAATTCCAAGGGTTCTAATACCTAATAGAGAACTTTTTTCAGAGTTTTAAGACATTGTCTCTGTAAAACAAATAATCAACCATTTTGATTTAATTGATTTGTGAGATTTAAAAACAAGTTTGGGGTAGATCTAATTAATTGGAGGTGAATTATCTCCCCCCAGGTGTGTATGTGTGTGTGTGTGTATGTGTGTGTGTGTAATCTTAAAACATTCTGATAAAAGATCCATAGGCCCCACTGGACTGTCAAATGGGTTCATGACATTAAAAAAAAAGGTTAAGTACCTCTGACCTAAGGTTTGGAGAGAAAGTAAACTTCTTTTCTCCCTGAAATTGGTCAGCTATGTGTTCATCATCAATCAGGCTTCAACAAGTGATTCTATTCTATTTTGTTTAATTATACAATTTCCTTCTTCACTGAGACATTAAGCAAAGCTGTTCTGGTGTGTGGTTAAAAGCAATTTTATTTTCTGTAAGTAACTATCTAGAAAAAGTGATAATCTAACCAGTTATGCAGTAATTTGTTACTTGCCTATATTTATGATACATTTTTTTCTGAGTTTGAAAAAAGAGGTTATAAGTAATAGAAAAGCGAGTAGCATTTGGTGAAGCAAGCAAGGTATACTTCTATTCTCTCAGTGGAATAGATGTCTGCAGTGGAAATTGCCTATGGCTTGAATTCCTATTGCTATTTTTTCCTCAGGTCATGTGAAAAAGAGCCATCATTTTTAAGTGAAAAATCTGCTGTGGTTTATAGAACATTTATTTGCTTTCATTATGTCTACATAATGCTAAAATAAAATTATATAAATTCTGTCATGTATGTTTGGAAGCAAATTGTTTCTGTTATCTTTTAAGCAAACCACTTTAAAAATTCACTAAATATTTCACTCTTCACCAAGTGATTTTGTTTTTATATTGTAGAGTAAAAAGCGTTAGTCACATTAATTAACAATCAGTAAGGAAATGATAATACCCTTCACTAAAGTCCTATCAATACCTTATTGATGTATGGAGATGCCCCTTCCTGGGTTTTCAAGTCATATGCTGAGTATAAGACTGAGCAAATCTTACTCAGCTGGAAAGTCTTCAAGTACCCTCCTGAGAACGAATTCTGTTGTCCCAGAACAAACAGTGGTCAGGGAGGAGAATCTCCTAATGGAAAGGATGATTTGTTTTAGTCACAGAAATTAAAGAATACTGTCTTCTAAGGTAGGGGAGCACTGGGGAAATTAAGATCTGTTCTCATAGAACAATGCCCATACCAACTAAACCAAATATATTTTCAAGATTAAGGGAAAAAAAAGCAAGAGGCTTTAGACAAGTTAGAATTATCCAAGAATCAAAATTTTTACTTTTAGTGAGGCAACTGATGTGCTAGTAGAAATGAAAGAGAAAAAAAATAAGCTCATAACTTTCATATAATCTGACAATCTATTCTTCTCTTTATGAGGTAACAACTTATTGCAGTAACTTATTTTTTAAAATTTCTTCTCTTCAATTAAATATATAATATTCTTAAGTACTTACTTAAATTCACTAATGGGGCCTGATATTTAAAGAATTCCTGTGGTGATTTTTTGTGAATGTATAGAATACTTCTATAATTGGAATAGTGGCCACAGGATGTATCATTTCATTCCTTTACCTCTCCAAGATTCTGTTGCTGATAGCAATACTTGTCTGTGATGTTAGAGGGGCTTTCTTCATAGGGATTTCTTTGCTATATATTAACTTATTTAAAGACAGAAAGCTAGGAGGGATATTAGAGGTCATCTACTACAAAACCCTTAATGAGACTGCTTACAAGGTTAAGTCATAAGGCTTAAGGTTATAACATAGCAGGTGACAGAATCCAGATTTAAACCTCAGTCCTCTGATAATTGTTGCTTCCACTCATTCTCTCCCCTACTGTGAAAGGCATTGTTATATATACAGCATGTGGTAAAGTTGGTCTGTTTGGAATTCTATTCAAGTGGGTTTGTTGTTTATTTATTAGAAAGTTATAGACATGTTTCATATCTCACAGTATGGACAATGAAAGATTATGATGAAATTTCCATGTAATGAAAATCAATGCTTCTACCTTTCTTAAAATCATATTATGGATTTCACTCTCAGACTTCCAGAGTCTCACCTAAAGGCTGTGTTTGAGCTTAATCCAGGTTTTTCAAATGCAGAAAACTCATAAAATTTGAGGCAGAGCAGCTTGTTGACAGGATTCATGTTGCCATGGTAACCCTATTCCATGACCATTCTCTGTGAAGATTGAACTTAAAAGACTCTCTTAAAATCAAGATAGTGAAATTGGATGCAAACATTAAGTCAATAATTTATATTTAGTATGTTAGAATTTAGATAGTTTGCAAACATAACTCATTGCAGTTAGAGTCGATATTTCATAGTTAAGTGCTTAATTTATTACTAATTGTTTCCTCTGTTTTTGTTTTATATCCACAATTGATTGTGAGTTGATCTAAGTCACAGATTATGTGTCATGTTTCTTTATTTACCACTTAATGATTAGTTCAGTGTTGGACATATAGACATTTGGTAAATGTTAATCCTACTGATTAATAAGGAAATGACCATATTGAGATAAAGTTGGATCTCCACATTGTATGGATGTTATCAAAAGGAACTCATTCAATGTGGAAGTAGACACAATGTGGAAGTAGGGTGAAAAGTTGCTTTTCATATTTCTTTTACTAATTTATTACTTAATTTTCTCTACTAATAAACAAAAAAACAATCTTTAACATTCATTAAAAAAAATTTCAGTACCAAATTCTTCCCCTCCTCCCATTGAGAAGGCAACCAATTTGATATATATTATACATGTACAGTCATACAAACATAGTTTCATTATTAAAGCCTTTCCAGGTTTTCTGAGAGATTCTTCATATCATTTCGCTATTCATATTTTTTATTAAAATAAATTGTTTATTAGGAAGTAAAACAAAGTGATTTCAAATCTAAAATAGATGATCAATATTCTCCTATTCTCTATAACTGATAATATTATTATAAGCATAAATGAAATAAAATGATATACAATATATGTTATGATATATAAAGGCACTATTTGTGTGTGTGTATACACACATATGTCCTGAACTGTTCATTGTGTGATCACAGGTAAATCACTAAAATCTCTCTGAACTTTAGGTTAGGTTCTTTATCTCTAAAATGGACATTCTAATAGCACCTACTTCACAGGTTTGCTATGAAGATCAAATTAGTTCATATGATATATATATATATATATATATATACACACACGCACGCATATACACACACATACATATAGTGTATACATATATACACACACTATATATGCACACCACTCATATAAATATACATATATATGTATATATATACATGTGTATGTATATATATACACATACATCTATTTTTGTATAATATGTCATTTTGTAACCTCCAAATCAATACATATGTGTACAGGTATGTATTAGCTATTGAATTTATTTTTTTCTGGCATCATCTATTTCATTTTTAGGTAGAATGTCTGACATTTGTGTTAAATGAAGATTTTCAAGGACTATAAGTTCTTCAACTTAATTTTGTCTCTTATATAATTGATCTAAGTTTTGGGATTAACTTTTTTGATTGTCCAGAAAAATGTTGTTGTTCAATTTGGAGGTGAGAGTACTGCTAAAAATTCGTCAGTTGCCCTATTCACAGGGGAAATCTTATAAAAATTCCATATATTTAGGAGATGGATTTTTTCCAGTTTGATGAATTTTCAGTAGCCCAGTTTAGTTAGAAAGAGGAGTTCATGAAGGAAGTAACAAAAACAAAGTCTCAAAATGTATATGGCTTATTAAGGGCCTTGAATCCATGCCTAAAGCCTTTGCCCTTTATGCTAAAAGCAATAGAGAGGAAAAGGTTTTGACCAGAGTAGTGATATCATCATCAATATTATCATCATTGTTTTCATCATTCACATTTATAGATGCTTTCAGGATTTGTAAAATATGTTTTTCAAAACAATGCTGGGAGGTGGGCAGTGATCCTTTCAATTTTACAAGTGAAGGAACCATTGTTAAAGAACATGGTTACAACCACAGTTAAAAAGAAAGTTCAATATGTAATTATTAAATTACTTTTTTTCAATATGTAATTACTATGTAAAACACCTGATGTGAGGTTTTGCTTTGGGGCTCACTTTGGGAAGAATTGTGCTATTTGGCCAGATGGACTCTGGGCAGCTTTTGAGCTCCCCAACTCTGAAAACCCAAATGTTTGTGCTTCCCTCTTTGGTAACTAACTAGGTATGGATATAATGGTCAGACATCTGGAAGCCCTGTCTGCTGGTTTGTTTCTCTGTCTGTATTTTTTTTTGTCTGCTTGTAACTTCTGTTTGCAATCTCTGAAGTTCAGCTTTCTGACTTTCCCCCCTGAACTAGGCAAATGATGTATGTTTGATTAAAGTAAGTTTGTTAATCCATTTTGAGTTGCTTTCCTTTAGAAAAGCAGATCTAAGAACCTGTGCTATCAGCCATCCTGGGTATGGTAGGATGATTGCTGCTACAATCATTTTATATTGCCTGCTTTAAAAAAGAACTATATAATAAATGCTAAACATTGCTTTCAAAACTAAGCCACTTGTATCTCTTTTTTTGCGTCACATTTGACAATCCTCTTTCTCTTCAGGCCCACCTGCAATTAACCCAGAAAAAGAGAGGGGGGGTAACCACTCTTGTACCAAATAAACATTTTCAAGAATAGTAAATCCAAATAGTCATAACTGAGCTTTAGGAAAAAAAAAAGTTCTTACAACTCCATGGAGAATGGATTGGAGAAAGGAGAGTTTGTAATTAGGTGGAACAATTATGAAACTATAACATAAACATCAATAAGATGTCCTGATGATGTGGATCTAGACCTTAGTAGGGTATAAATGTAAGGCACTTTGTGAAGGTAGAATTGAAAAGACTTTGTCTGTTGATAGAGACTAAAGCAAAGGGAATAAAGGTAGAAAAAAACATCTCCTTGGTTATGAATGTGGAGGGTGTCTTCAGCCAAAATAGGAAAGCTTGAAAAAGGAAGAGGTTAGGGAGAAAGGTCAATCTTTTGTACATGTGTCTGAGGTACCTCAAAAGGATATTTAGCTAGTGATGTCTTGTGGGCAGTTGAAAATGCACTATAGTTTAGGAGGAAGATTAGGGATGTCTCTAAAGATTTGGAAACCAGCTGTATAGAGTTAATAACAACCTAAGAAAATGGGTGAGATCATCAAGGAAGATATTCTGGAGACCCTTCTCTTGTTCCTTTAGTATTCCAGATTAATTAGTATATCCATTAAATTGTTCATTTCTTATCCTCTTTCTCACTAGGATTGACTCACTTCCTTTTCTGGTCAAGTATATTAACAATTATATCTTCTTTGTGACTTTTTTTTCATGCTGTGTTCTGTTTACATTTACTATGTGCCTTTCATTGCTCTTGAGATCATTTACACTTTTTATTCTTTTGAGATCCATATGATTCAGAATTCTCAGTTTGATGGAAGATTGTTTATGTAAAAGAGATATTTTTTTTCTTTTTGGAGCTGGAAACTCAGGGTCCTCAAAAGAAATGGGTAATGTCCTAATTGTGATCAAATTTCCTTCTGAATCCTGGGTCCAGCTTCTGGTCAGTCCTCTCTGTTTGCCTAGATGGTTTCTTCTTGCCTATCTCATTCCCTGGTTATGAACCCTATTTTCCAACATAGTTTTAACAGTCTTCCACTTGCCCCTGTTGTTTGTCTTTTGTGCTCTAAGAGGACCAAACTGACACCACAATATCAGCTCAGAAGGCTCCATCACAGGTCTGGCACAAGTTGTCCAAATGAACATTTGGGATGAAGATGTCTCTACATTTCTGCATCTCATCTTTGTTTTGAGCTACTGCAATTCTGCTTTGTTTAAACACCTTCATTATTGTGGGAATGTGTAATGATAATGGGAATTTGAAGATCTTCCCTGCCCTTAATAAACCTAAGGGAATTTGAAGTCCTTTTCTGCTTTGAAAATATACCCTGCCCCCAATAGGCCGGATGTAATCATGTGGAGCCTGTGGTGGGAGGAGTTTGCTGAAGGGTGGAACAGAGCCCACAAGAAGCTGAGAACAGCTAGACATGGTTGGGAGGAAAGGATTCATCTGAGGGAGACATTTAGGCTTGTAAGTAAACACTAGGCTTGTGTTGGTTGGTGGGAAGGTTAAAGGATTCTGTGCCTCTCTGTGATGTTATGTCTTATTAACTTCTTTGCTACTATGATGGAATTGACTTACCGATTTGGGGATTCTGTTTTCTGGTATCTGAATAAATGTTTTGCTTTTGTCTTCTATATGGAGAGTTGGTTATATTTTGTGATTGAGCACTATGCAGGTATATTTATAGTGATTGTTGGTGCTGTGAAAATTGCCTTGGCCCTACATTTGATGATGAGGATTGGATTGTTATATATAAGACCTCTATTTGGAGGCAGAAGGAATTTAGAAGAAGAAATGGCTATCCCAGGATGAGAGGATTTACCTTATTCCTCCCTAGCAAGAGAGTGGTCTAAAAGTACAGGGCTCTGTGAAAGCTGGGAACTGAGGTTACAGAAGGGAGAACCTAGCAATTTAGAAATATGTTTGCAAAGAATACAAATAAAACTTGGGAGAGAGTTGGAGGCAGTGTGTAGAAGGGGCTGGGTTTTACTCACAGGTTACTGTATTATGTGAAAAACAAGAGATAAGCTATTACAAGATATAACTCAAAAGGAAAGGTAGTTGACTGTGTTGCTGCATTGCTCTCCTTTAGAAGAGCAATCTGGAGTGTCTCAGGTGGTAGAAGAGAGGGCTGTTGTGAATTTGGCTCAGAAAAAGAAGCAGAAAAGTAACAGAAGAAAAGTTCAGACAGTTTTGGGAGAGACTGAGCCTAGTTGCTATGACAATGACTGCCAGTAGAGTGCATGGGTACACAGTAATAAAATATTTCATGACCCAGCTTTTACAAGGGCAGAAACTCATCCCATACTGAGAAGAAAGGAGAATCAGGGGGGTCATACGGAGTTCAGGGAAATAGTTAAGGATTTCACTCAACAGGATATTACTGATATATTAAGCAGATTCATGAAAGGATGGGAGAATAACTAGTGTCGTGGATGATGAGAATCAGTGATGAAGGGGACAGAGGAGTATGGGTACATAGTGGGGACTGTTTGAAATTTATAGGTATTTGTCAGAATCCTTTTGTCCAGGAAACTTTTAGAGATTTTCTTGTGGCAGCAGGTAATAATATGACCAATCTGTTAGCTTTAGCTGCTGATGAATGCAATAAACTGTATCCCATTGATTCTATGTGGCCTAGTGGAGAGACTCTGGTACTTGTTGAGAGACTGCATGAGAAAGCTGAAAGAAGAAGTAATGAAAACTGCTATCATGGCTGGAGATGCAGTAAATGACCAGCAAATTCAAAGTCAGAATAAGTTGACAAGAAAAGAATTGTTCTGTGTTCTATGGAGAGGAGGGGTTGATTTTGGAAGAATTTATGGTATTTCAACTAATGAACTATATAAAATGTGCTGGGATAAGGGGCTTAATATTAGACAGAATAAACAAGTGAAAGCTGCCCCTACAGATGCTCCTGAACTCTTGTATTCAAGTTCATTATGCCTTCAGGGAGAATACAAAATTGGCCAAGCCCCAGCTCACATTAAAGAACTACATGGATGGGGTGGCTAGGTGGTGCACTGGCCCTAGAGTCAGGAGGACCCGATTTCAGTTCCAGCCTCAGACACTTAACACCCACACAAAAAAAAACCAGCCGCGTAAACTTGGGCAAGTTACTTAACCCCAATTGCCTTCCAAAAAGCAAAAAACAAAAACAAAAACAAAAAAAAAACTACATGGATGAGATCATAGACCCCTTATCAATTTGACTATATATTGGAAAAATTGGATCAAATACTGTAACCAGAGCATTGATAGATACTGGAGTGGAGGCCCCTTCTTTATGGGAACCCTGATAAATTCAAACATGGAACTCCAATTACCATCACAAGACTGGGAGGGGCAGAAATATCAGCCAGACAAATTAAACTAATGATGAAAATTGACAATTACTTAAGAAAGAATATGCCATGGTCATTGTACCCATCCCTGAATACATAATTAGCATAGATATATTGAGATGTATGACCCTAAATTTACCTGAAGGAAGATACCAATTTGCAGCAAAGAAGATAGGAATTAATAAAGTTTTGGTCGGAAGAATAAAAATGAACACAATAACTTTACCTGAACTTTCTGAAGTAATTACTTTAAAGCAGTATTGTGTGCCAGGTGGGCAAGAAGAAATTACCAATACTATAAAGAAATATGTTGAAGCAGGAGTGTTAGTCCCTACAACCACACAATGGAATAATCCTGCCTTACCAGTACAAAAATCAGATGGGTTGTGGAGATTGACAGTGGATTATAGACAATTGAGTAATGTGACTCCTCCCTTGTATGCTGCTTTTTCAGATACCATCACTTGAATAGAAAGGATCCAGAAATATGATGAAACTTTGGTATGCAGTTATTGATTTAGCCAATGCTTTCTTTACCATCTCAATAGACTCTAAATGATGGGACCAGTTGGCTTTCACTTGGCAGAGCAGACAATATACTTTCACCCATTTTCCACAGGGTTATCTGAATAGCCTCACTATTTGTCATAGTATTGTGGCTGAACATTTGGATGAATTAAAGCTACCTGGGCATACAGCTTATCCACTACGTTGATGATAATATGATACAGGGGGAAAATGTTAAAGAAGTGGAGAAGAGTTTGATGCTTTTAATTGAGCCTATGAAAATGAAAGGGTGGGAAATTAACTCTGTAAAGATTCAAGCACCAACTCAAAATGTAAAAATTTTTGCATATGCAATGGAATAAGGGACTGTGAGAGATTCTTCCTCAAGCCCAATAAAAGATTTAGGATTTTCCCCTACCTATAATAAGAAAGAGGCCCAAAAGTTTATAAGATTATTTGGATATTGGTGACATCATATACTGTATCTGGGACAGATTTTGAAACCCTTTTATAAAGTTATTCAGAAAAAAATATCAATTTGGTTGGGGACTTGAGCAGAGTAAAGCTTTTGAAGAAGCTAAAGCTGTTATAAAATTGAACCTAGATTTATGGCCTATGCAAAATGGCCCAGTGGAATTGCAAGTGACTGTAGAGAATGATTATGTAAGTTGTATTGTATGGCAGAAACTACAAAGCTGAAAAGTACCCTTAGGATTTTGGTCTAGAAATCTTCCTTCATCTGGAGTTCAATATACACCTTTTGAAAAGCAGTTGTTAGCTGTCTCTTGGGCTTTGGTAGAGTCTGAACAACTTACTCTGGACCATGAAATGATACGAAGACCTGGAATCCCAATTATGACCTGGGTAATGTGTACCCCAGCCTCTCAAAGAAATGGACATCATGGTCAAGAGGCAAGCATAATTAAATAGAAATGGTATATTCAAAATAGAGCTAAAACAGGCAAAAGTGGAGTTTCTGCTCTTACATGAATCTATAGCAAGCATCTATACTGAGGGAAATGATAGATCCCCTGAACTAAAGCAACAGTTGGTACAATCCATGATTAAATGGAATGATGGATATGATGGATTAACTGAATAAGAGAAGAAACATGCATGGTTTACTGATGGACAGCAAAATATTTAGGCCATAAAATACATTGGAAAGCAGTACCTTCTAGCCCATGTGCTAGGTGACTTTGGAAAGTACTGGAAGAGGTGGAGTGGTCAAAAAACTGAACTTATGGTAGTACATCAAGCCATCAAGACAGAACAAGGAAGACAGTGTCACATATTTACTGGTTCATGGGCAGTAGCTAATGGGTTAGCTACACGATCCTCATGTGGAAAAATAAAAACTGGGGAATTCATGGTAAACAAAACTGAAATAAAGAATCATGGGGAGATATATGGGACATATCTTTGGTTACCAATTTGTCAGTTTTTCATGAAGATGCTCACATGGCTTTCATAACACCAGAACATGAGTACAATGCACATGCTGATTGACTAGCAAAGATTGCTCTTCAACATACTATCCCTACTCTGACACCAACTGGTCATCTAGTACTAGCAAAATGGATCCATCAAATGACCGGGCATTTAGGGGTCCAGGGCACACACTGGTGGGCACAATATAGAGGTTTAGTACCCTCTACCTACATATGCCTTATCACTGAAGCCTGATGCCACTCTCTGGCCATGATTGTGATGTGCCATACCTGAACCTGGCATTTACCTAGTTCCATATGCCAGATAAAGAACTGATCTTTTGAATGGGACCTCCTGGATCTAGCATCAACCAAGCTCCTGATGCCAGCTAAAGAACTGATGTGTCAAATGGGACTATTGGGGCAGGGATAGTTCTATGTCCAATTTCAGCTGGAAGTAGCTATGGGGAAGAGATCTTCACCCCTTGCCCCAAGATTTTCAGCCCCATTCATTTGAGGAGGGAAAGATGTGGTACTTGTGACCAAGCCCCCTCCAAGATATTATTTTCTCTTATCTCTATTTTATTGTTGCAATGTTCTGTTGACAAGAGTTACCCCACAAGTTGCCCCTAAACTCTCATTAATCTGTGTAATGAAATGTATTGTTAATGTATTTTTGCTATGTAAGGGACATGAAAGATCTTGGGGATGAATGTAATGGTAATGGTAATTTTAAGACCTTCCCTGTTTTGAAAATATACCATCCCCTAATAGACTGAATGTAATCTCAAGGTGCCTGTGTTGGGAAGAGTTTGCTGAAGAGTTGAGCAGAGCCCCCTGGAAGCTGGAAGGCAGAGCAGCTAGACAAGGGTGAGAGGAGAGGATGCATCTGAAGGACAAACTTAGACTTGTGAATAAATACTAGGCTTGTGTTGGTTGGTGGGAAGGCTAAAGGATACTGTAGTTCTCTGTGCTGTTATAGCTTATTAACTTCTTTGCTACTATGATAGAATCAGCTTACTGGTTTGGGGATTCAGTTTTCTGGTGTCTAAATAAATATTTTATTTCTGTCTCCTAAATGGAAAGTCTGTTATAGTTTGCAATTCAGCACTATGCAGGTATATATATAGTGACTGTTGGTGGTGTGAATATTGCACTGGAGCTACAGTATGCCATGCTAGACAGTCCTGTGCCAGTGCCTCCCATGTCTCAAATCAATACCAAAGTAATTCAGAGAGACCTTGAGGATTTTGTTATATAACTTCTGATGTCCATGTGAGCTATTGCCTTCTGTGAATTCTCTGTAAAATCATCTTTTAGGAAAATGTATATTTGACATTTGGAGGATATGGTCAGCCCATTGGAATTATGGTTTCTGTAGTAGAGTTTAAATGTTCAGTAGTTCAGCTTGAGAAAGGAACTCAGTATCTAGAAGTATCAGAATCTTAATGTATGCATTGATTTCATTGTGCTGTTCTTTTAAAATTGATTTTCTCTACTTTAGCCTCTGAAAGAAAAGGCTATCTGTTGCCTCCAGGAAAAAAAATTCAGATGCATTAACCTTACATTTAAATCCATTCATCTCCTACATTAAATCTTTCTTGATCATTTCTCTATCCCAATATTATTAGCCCTCTCCTAGAAATTCCATTATATAGGCTACATTTACTTACTTGTTTACATGTGGTATACCTCAAGTTGAATGAAAGTTCCTTCAGGGAATGATCTATTTTCCTTTTGTCTCCAAACCCATTGCCTAGAAGAGTATACTATATATAGCATGCACTTACTATGCATTTGTATATTGAGAGCAAATATACATTTGTTGTATTAAAATGAATTTCCAGTTAAACTGCAATTATGTATTCAGAATGGTGTGTTTACTTATACTCATTATGGATATTATAAGGGTAAGACATCATTTTCCTGGAGAAACCCTAGTTCTGCTTTTCAAATTTTTTTCCTGCTTAGAGCATGTGTAATCCTCGTTCCACTTAACTGTAGCTTCCATATGCTTTCTGGTTTCACTGATAGTCAGATGTGGTTAGAGTTAATTTCTTCTAATGACATAGTAATTTATATGTCACTTGACAAAAGTGGCAAATTGAGAATTTTAAGTTTTCAGTGAATGTTAGTTGATAATCTAATAATTATATCTTAGCACTCTTTCCCTCTTTTGCCATGAAATTGCTTAGATTACTGTTGTTATAGAAAGAAAATGTTTTGCTAAGACCATCATTGATGTATTTTACCACTTCTTGAGTTACTCTGCCCTACTCTCTCACCCTGCAAATTCAATAGCAGGCAGCCACTGTTTCAATGTTTTTGTACATTCAGCCAAGCTCTTCCTCCAATAAACTGATTTGACAAGGTTGTCACCAGTCAAATAGTCAAAGGCTTTTCAGAAGGTTAGGACGTTAGAACACTTTAACTCAATTGGCTTAATTAAGCAGGTTATCATCCAAATCTTACCATCACTTCTTTTTCATAATGAACCAGAAAAGAGCATTTCAATAGAGGCAATCTGCATATGTAGCAATTTAATCCAATTTTAACTGTCATACACTCTGTCAAGAAGGATTTATTGAATACCTACTATGTGCCAGACTCTATGCTAAGGTCTAAAAATATGAAGAAAAGGAAATATATATATTTCTGCTTTCAAAAAGCTCAGACTAATGATGAATACCACATCCCCAACAACCATATCTCAACAAGTATATAAAGCATAAATTGGAGATATTCAATGCAGGTTTTGTTTTTATCTGGGACCTGAATGAAGCCAGGAAATTGAAAAGAAGTTAAAGAGGAGGAGTGATAGCGTTCTAGTCATGAAGGAAAAGTCAATGAAAATGTCTAGAGTTGTGAAACTGCCTTTTTGTGAGGAGCATCAAGGAAGCCAGTGTCACTGAATTACAATGCACACGGGGGCAGGAGGGAGGAGAGTGAAGTTTTAAGAAGCCTGAAAAGGTAGAAAGGAGCCAAGTAATGAAGGGCTCTGAAAGTCTGTGATAGTAATGGCAATTAAAGATTCCCCTGTATTGGCTTGGTTTTCAAATTGATTGTGTTAAAACCCAGAGCTTGTTAATCCCACCTGTGGGATGGACTTGTTGAAGTGAAAAGAGAGTCCTGAACTGGGAGGAGCTGGTGACATAGATTTGGAGAGACAAGAGAGAGGAAGAAGAACTTTTTGGAAGCAGCACCTCGTGGAGGTGGAGAGAGACTGAGAGAAATTGCTGGGGGCCACTTTGAATTGCCCTGGACTTTTGAGACCTGCCCCCTGAGCTGCAAAGGACTGAGGAGAATGGCTGTTTTGCTGGTACTTTGTCTGTCTGTTTTGATGTTGTTTTGCCAGATTTGTCCACTGGTGAAAGACAGTCCTGTTGTTGAAGAAGTCCTGGAACTTGGCTTTTGGTTAAGAAGCCCTGAGACTGTCCTGCACACAGAGAGTGAATACTGTCCACTGGTGAAGGACAGTGCTGTTGTTGCAGTGGTCTGGGAACCTTGCTGTTGTTTCAGAAGCCCTGAAGAAGGATTTTCTTGTTGTATGTTTACAGAAATCCTGGGAGAGGGTTTTGCTAATGTTTTCGGGGGTTCTAGGACTGTTCTACAGACAGAGGATGAATTAATGAAGGGACTGGCAATGTATCTTGTGGCCTTGCTAAGCCTTGTCTCCCCAGGAACTAAGATTGCTAAGAACTTGCCTCGTCAAGATGAAGAAAAGACCTCCATTTGGGTATTAAGTGCTGTGCTTAAACTTGATGTAACTCTGGGGTAGATTCAATTGTGATCCAGGGGTGGGGAACTTTTGGCCTTTTTGTGTTCTATGGTTGAGCAAATGAATGTATTTTACTTATGTTTGGAAACTAATCTCCATTTGAGAAGAGGGGCTTTGTGGTGGACTAAATGAAGGTATAGCCTAGGGTGGAGAAGTATTTAGAACAGGGACTTTGTAATTGATTGAATGATTGGAAGGTCCTGGGGTGGGGTAGTACTTGGAGATTATTTAATCAGACTTAGTAAATGCTGTATTTTGAATGATGTCATGTTTTGATCTTCTCTGTTCTTGGTTGGTCACTGAATAAAATGGAGAGGTTTTTTTTTTTTTTAATATTTGATCCAGAAGATAATAGAAAGCCACTGGAGTTTATTAAATAAGGGTATGAAATAATTGGACCTGTGCTTTAGGAAGATCAGGTTGACAGCTGAGTGGAAGATGGACTAGAGTGGGGAAAGATTTGGGCTGAGTGAAACAAGCAACAGGCTCTTGCAAGAGTCCAGGCAGGAGATGGTGAGGGATTGCATGGGAGTATTCAGTGTCCGAGGAGAGAAAATGCAAATACAAGAGATGTTTTTAAGCTAAAATCAAAATGTCTTTCAAAAAATGGGATATGAGGAATGAAAAGTTGAGTATAGTACTTGGTTTGGGAATTTGAGTGACTCTGAAGATGGCAGTGCCTTCAATCTTAATAGGGAAGTTGAATACCAATTACACTAAAGGATTAGTTTTTCTTTAGACTGTTTTTCTTTTGTTGAATCATCTTTTTTTTAGTTTCTTTTTTCCCTTTCCCTTTCCTCTCCCATCACCTTCTCTTTTCTCTCCCCTTCCATCTTCTCTCCTCTCCCTCTCTCTTCTCTCTTTTTTTTCTTTCTCTTTTTACTGCAATGACCAATGATTTTGATGACATATAGATTATGCTCTAGTTTATTCAGCCAGTAGTGGCTAAATATATTGCTTTTAGAGATAATAGATCTTTTTGGCTCTGTTTTATTATTCAAGACAACCATTTTTCACCTTCAGAACAGTCCCCCTATCTATATCTCTATCTATATATCCGTATACACACACACACACACGCACGCACACACACACACGCATTTTTACTAGGAGCTGATTTCATCACATGTGCACATATGAATAATCAGTAAATAAATCACAGGAATCTCATAATTATACTCTGGTGAGTTCTAGGTTTATTTGAGAGGTGATTAAATATTTTAAAAAGTTTATACTTTACTGAAACTACACAGCATTCAGTTAATAATCATTCATTAAGCAATTGCTATGTACCAGACACTATGCCAATACAAAAAGAGGTGAGAGTCAGTGCCCTTAAGGAACTCACAATCTAATGGGGAAGAAAGAAAGGAAACAAAAAAACAAGGATGTGTAAACAAGCTATAAACAGAATAAATAAGAAACAAGTTAAAAGAGGAAAGGCACAAGAGAAAAGAGGAGTTGGGGGAGGTTTACAACAGAAAATGCGATTTATTTTGTCTTTTTGTAGATGGGGGAAGGCAGCGTAATTGGTATTAAGTGACTTGTCCATGGTCACACAGCTATTAAGTTTTAAGTTTCTGAGGCTGGATTTTAACTCAGGTTCTCCTGGCTCTAGAGCTGGTGCTCTATTCACTACACTACCTAGCTTCCCCAGAAAATGTGATTTCAGTTGGGATTAGAAGGAAGCCAGGGAAACTAGGGGATGGAGATGAAGAGAGAGAGAGAGCATTCCAGGCATGGAGGAAAACTAGAGAAATTGCTTGGAACTAAGATATAGAATGTCTTTTTTTGTGCAAAAGCAATATGGTCAGTGTCACTGGATTGAAGAGTATGCGGCAGGGATAAAAATACAAGATAATTATAAAAGGGAGGGGGTAGGTTATAAAGTCCTCTGAATGAAAAGTAATTTTGTATTTGATGCTAGTAAGTCACTAGGATTTACTGAGAGGGGATAGTGGTAATGGTGACATGATGAGACCTGAACTTTAGGCAGTCTAGTGCTGTGAATAGAGAACTGGAGAACTGGCCTTAAAGATCCAGAAACCTGAGTTCACATCATGCTTTTAATATTCATTTGTCTTTGTGATACTGGGGAAGTCACTCAACCTCTTGGTATTTTAAGTATCTCTTTTAAGTTGCAGAGAAAGTACTGGTTTGCATTGGTAAAGGGAATGTTCTCATTGATAGTCCTCTATACCAAGGAAAGCAGAAATTCAGCCCTTATCCGTAGAGTATGAATGGAATGAGTGAGAAAAAAAATTAGGAACAAGGTTGATTTGGGTTTTGAAATGAAGAGACGTGATGAGTTAGGAATCAGATATTACAGGTATGAATGTACTTTCTATTATGATCTCATTTAATTCTCATTTCACCTCAATACCTAAATTTCCTAAGAAAAGATAAGATATAAGAATTTTTTTTTATTTTACTGTCTGTGACTCCTGAGGTTATAATCTGGGAACCAAAGGAAGAAGTAGAGAATGAGGAAGGAGTACCAGAGAGTCCCAATCTTAATTTAGGGCTTTTGTCCAACTTTTTAGTATTTAGAAATATATAGATTTCTGTCTAATGAGGAAGATTTTTGAAAAAAAAATACATTGTTTAGCCAATATAGGATATTTTTAGCAGGATATCACTATTCTAATGACCAGAAAGAGAAAATGGGTTGAAAATAGAGGACACAAGAAAATGCAGGTGGATTGGTCTTGATATTCCTCAGACTCCAAAACTACAATCCGTAGTGAATGATGTTAAAGGTCTATACTACCAGTAATCCAAGGAGAAAATCCAAATCTTGCCTGAATTGATTCTACAAGATCAGCCACAATATGACTACTTCAATTGATTTCATAATTTGTGGCTGTTGTGACTCTTCTTTTGATGTATCTAAGACTATATTTGCTTATTAAGATTTTTATCATTGAATCTGCCATTCTTTCTTTGGGAACATACACAAATTAATATTGCTTTTTTAAATGTTTTAAATTATTTATTTCTTTATTTTTAAGCAATCAGGGTTAAGTAACTTGCTCAAGGTTACATGGCCAGGTGTTTCTGGGTGGGTGCTAAGTGTCTGAGCCTGGGATTCAATCTCCAGGTCATCCCGACACTGGAGCCGGTGCTCTTACTTGCTGTGCTACCTGGCAGCCCCATTAATATTGCTTTTAAGAGAATATATGCATGGATACCTATATACCTGCATACATGGATAGGAGTAGGTGTGTAGCTCTATTCTATATATATGTATCTTTATAAATAATCAATGGCCCTTCTTCCTGTTAGAAGAGACTTTGTGTATTTGAAATTTGTCCTTCCCCTTATAGAATCTAGGCAAACACTTATGACTAAAAACCCAAGTTAAAGTTTATGAGCACCTTTATCCTCCTTTCCCTAGAGAGTGTAGCCAGAGGCTACTCTCCTACTAATTGCCTAACAATTTAGAAATGCAGAGAATTCCCTGGGAATACTTGTTCTCAGACCAAATGCTGTTTTGTGCAATTTGGTGGCACAGTGGATAGAGTGCCAGATGTGATGTCAGGGAGATTCATCTTTCTCAGTTCAAATCTGACCTCAGACACTTATTAGCCACTGTAGTGACAAGCACCCCAACATCCCCAGGGTGGCTGCCAACACAGGTTCTTAGATCTGCTTTTCTAAAGGAAAGCAACTCAAAATGGGTTAACAATCTTACTTTAATCAATCAAATATATCATTTACCTTGTTCAGGGGAAAAAGTCAGCACCCTGAACTTCAGAGTATACAGACAGAAGTTACAAGAAAACAGAAAAACATATCAAGCAGACAGTAATCCAACTGTCCAACCATTACATCCATACCTAGTCGGTTACCGGAGAAGCAAGTATCAACATCTGGATTTTCAAAGTCAGGGGGCTCTTAACAGCTGCCCAGAGTCTCATCTGATCAAATCACACAACACTTCTCAAAGTGAGCCCAAAAGTAAAGTCTCACATCAAGGATTATATAGCCTTCTCCTGGGTCAGAGAATGTAACAACCCTCTTGACCCACTGCCCAATCACAAAGCACCAAGGTGTGGGCATTCCTGAAAAACAAGCCTCCCCCCACAAGTTCCAGGTGCACTTAACTTAGGGGCAGGGAAGATCTTAAAAATTTACATTCTTATAACATCCACATGACCCTGGACAAATCACTCAACCCTGTTTGCATCAGTGCTTCATCTATAAAATGAGTTGGAGAAGGAAATAGCAAACCATTCCAGTGTATTTGTCAAAAAAAGCCTCAAAAGGGATCATGAAGAGTTAGATATGAGTGAACCACAACAATATATGGTTCTAATTGCTTCTAGGTTTTCATCACACCCCTGATCCAGCCAAGATATTTTTTTCTCTAAAATTATGGCTGTGAAGGCCAATTACAACCTGAACCCATATTGTTGCATAGTGCCTAGGTTTATAAATAATAGATTTTTTTTGCAGACACCCCACCCTGCCCTTAAGGAACCTCAAGCAACTTAGGGGGAAATAAACATTCTAGCCCCCATAATCCTCTTCCCTTTTAGCCAAGCACAATATTCAAAGGTCATTAAAGTTTGATCTCAGAGAAAAGGCAACAGAGAATTCTGTCCTTCTTATCTTTATCTTAGAGGACCTCAGGAGGGAGGGAAGCTAACAAGTCACTGAGTAGACTTTTTCTGTATAAAAAGAAAAAAAAGATGGGAAGCCATATATGGCATTCCTTCCCCCTCTTCCACTTCCATTATCGTTTCAGGAACTGACCTGGGTTCAGATTTGGAAATGTACAAAAATCCCATATTCTATAGTCTTTCTGAGTGCTGTTTTGGCATATATGTGTGTATGTGTATGTATGTATGTATGTATGTATGTATATATGCATGCATATATGTATGTATATATACATACATAGATCTCTCTCTCTCTATCCAATTTCTGTTGTAGGCATTTCACTTTATTTTTCTCACTCCCTAGTATGGGTGCTGATTTATTGCAGGCACACTCATTTGTAGAAGCATTTGCCACTTAATTTAGCAATTAAAATGGAAAGAAAAAGTTGATCATTTTTTTGTTCATTACAAGGAAAAATGAACCTATAAAGTAGCACCAATTTAGCAGAGAAGCCTATTCCCACCTTTACATGTATATAGTTAAAATTAAGAAACCAAATAAAGAAAAAATAATTCACAAATAATGTTTTCTATACTTACACTGAAAGTAATCATCAGTTCCCACCAATCCCAATGTAATCCACTAACTACTTCCACTTTAAAGAAGCCCGGAAAGCACAATATCATAGCTAACTCATTCTCTTAATCTCAGCTGGGAACTTGCTAGAGTCTCCATCACCCTAGCTTTCCATGTTCATTCTCAAAACACTTTTTTCTCATCTGATTTGCAAAGCTATTATATGAATTGGTGACAACCTCCACATATTTGTGCTTAAACTCATCCCATAGGGCTCAGGCACTTGGCAGCAGTACATTAAAGCAGCACAGAATAAGGGATGAAGCTTAGTTCTTTCCTCCTAAAGTGTTGGCATGAGAGATAAAAGGGATAAAGTTCCTGACTGATCTGTTTGTTTCTATTTACCTCTTGGTATTGGTACTCAGAGCATTAACAGGATTCAAATATTTTATAAATGAAGCTGAGGTTCAAAGAGTAAAGTTACTTCTCCAAGGTCACACAGATAGCACACATAGGTAGGACTCAAACCAATGTGCCCTGATTTAAAATCTAGTGTTCCTTATTTTGTATTGTACCATCTTGAATGAAAGGTGTACCACACCTCAATTCATTATAAAGAATGGACAGATAGAAGGATAGATGTATGGATGTATGGATGGATGAAAAGTTGAGGCATATTGGCAATAAAACTGACCCAGGATACCTTGGGTTAGGAAATAAACTTCATTACCCCATTGTCTGTTAAAATGTCTGTATGTATGTAACAAATATATGTACATAATTTCCATACATTTATACATGTATTGTTAGATGTATTCCATATGTGTGATTTATTGGATTGTGATGGAAAAGGTTTGTTCACTGTTAATGCAAGGCATTCACATTATTTAGTATGAAAAATTTTATTGTTAAATGAAAATTTCTTTAGGGACACAGGAATACTAGACAAGTCTGTGTTATTTGTTTCTTTGGATTAGATCACCAGCATCTAATCTCATGTATTATGTTCACTGGTTATTTGGTTAACACTCAGTATTGATAAGCATAATGATCAATAATCATCAGTGGACTGAATTAGAGGTACCTGCATATATGTGATTATCAGTACCTTTTATCAGTGTCATCCTCTAGTATGAAAGAAAGTCCTGATATTTTCATAAATATTACTCTTAACATTTGGATCCAGGTCATCAAAGCAGATTCCAATGCTCTCAGATCAAATATATATACACACACACACATACATACAAGAACATATTTGCACATATGTATAGACATAATTGTAGATATATGCACATAACATACATATAATATAGTCTACTACATATAATATATTGCATCATATATTCCATGATTGATCAATAGTGTTAAAGATATATTTAATTTCATATTACAGCTGAGTTATGTCGTGCTTCATCATTTTGGTTTTCCTTGAATATAGCTTTCTCTTCAAAATATCAGTTTAGAAAAAAAGCAAACAACCCTCTGAGGGACCTCATGTACCCACATTTTATCATCAATTTGTCATGGACGAAGGCTGTTTTCTTGTCTTTTTTAAATGAGTAGCACAAGGTGCAGTGACATGTCAAAAAAAACCCAGTGTGACAGGCACATGTTTCAGATTAGTTTCATGGCTATTTTTACTCTGTCACAATCCTCCAGGGTCTTTCAGAAGGCTTGCAAAATGTTAACTCCCATTATAAGTAAGAGAGGTATGGGATGCCAACATTTAAATATATTTGGCTTATGCTAGATTGATGACCAGGAGAATTCTCTTCCAACATAAAAGAAAGAAATGTTTTTAGCATTGTACACAAGGGAGTGCCAATCATTTTCTAGTACTGTATATAACACATTTTAGTTCAACAGTTTCTTAAAGAAATGATTTATGGTCTACTCTGAATGAAGCATGGTACTATTGTTTATAGCATGTCTCATTCTTTGGCAATTTATTCCTAATGAACTAAAGTTCAACAATTCCCTGCAATATAATTCAAATTCTTACACAAGCCTGCCAAAGCAGGTCAGGAATATTTAATAATCAAAGCACCAACTTTCAGCAAAAATATTCAAATAAGCTGCAGCAGTCAGAAGACTCAGGCATGAAACCAGCTTCATATTCTTTTGATCCAAATTGAAAGTGGCAAGTGATCATTGCTAGGATTCCAAGCTGTATTTTTTCTTTCTTTTTTCTTTCCTTCCTTTTTTTCTTCCTTCTAGATAAATTGGCAGTAGTGATAGATGTGCATTAAGTCAGGAGATCCTGATCTGTCCTGTCAATCTTCCTTTACAATGATTATGCTGCAGGCAGCTATTTACATCTGTCCATGAATATCCTGGGTGCTGAGACCAGAGATCACTTCTCCAATTCTGCAGAGAGCAATGCAAACATTCCTTTTAAATCCTGTTCTAGAAGCAGACTTTATAAAAGTGAATAAGTACCTTTGTGAGAAGGAAAACAGCTTATCTAAAAAGCTCAACTAGAGATCTTAGTCAGACCCATATTTTTTTTTTGCCGTAGATGTTTATGAAACAATATTTTAAATAACCATGTTTATGAAGTTATATGAGAGCTAGTCAAAAGCCAAGAGAGATAGATGTAAGGGAAGCAAATCTTAAATAGTATTTCCTAGGATTTCTGATAGATGACACTTTTGTCTTCCCCAGCAGGATTATAGACTTAGTGGGGGAAGGGAACTGGTCTTAAATATATTTGATATCTCTTCTTTCCTCTCTCGTCATTTTTCTTTCCCTCCTCAAGTACATAGATCTATTGATCCTACAGATAAACTGGGGTGTCAGGCACCCTCTAAAGTATAGCTTATGAATAAGTTGATTTTCAATTATTTAAAGTTTGATGATTATCCAGAAATTATATTTATTCATCACTTCTATTTGTTCTTGCTTCTGTTGTCTGTCTTTTGATCACTTTACTTTTTGCATTTATTTCAGTAATGGGCTAACAGAAAAGCAAAGACAGAATTCATAACTTAGAAGCTAGCACACACTCAATGGCACTCAATCAATATTTGTTAATAATGGTTAAAATAAAACAAAATAAAGGACCTCTCATTTATATCATATATTTACCTTTCCAGCCAAACTAGCCAATGTGTAATCACCTATCCAGGGAATCCATCTCCTTCCTTCTATTTATTTGCATTAGCTTTTTCTATATGTTTGAAATATATTCTCTCCTCAATTCCACTTCTTAGAATCCTTAGCTTCAAGGCTTAGATTAGTCAAGAAGTCACCTTGCCTGAAAGTTCTTTAGTTTTGCATTGCATAATTTATATTTATTATTTTTTGTCTCCTAGTAGGGTGTAAATTCCAAGGACTAGGGATGAGTGTGAGAACATGTTCAATTAGTCAACAAGCAACTAGTATATATTAAGCACTTTGTGCAAGGTATTGTACTAAGTACTGGGAATAATACAAATATTAAAAAAAGGACAGTCTCTGCCCTCAAGAAGCTTACATTCTAGTGTGGGAATGCAACACTTGAAAGGAAGCTAAAGGAAGTGAGGTGGAGAGGAGGAATTTGTGGTTCCCTGTTATTGGGGCATGATAGAGAAATTTGAAGTACAGTCTGGTGAGAAATGAAAACATGGTTGACTGGGGACCTCTCCCTAGATGGAACTTCTATGAAGCAACATCCAAACAAAGGGAGATGACCCATGGTAGAGAGGGTACTTCCTAACAAGAATGTTTTCTTTCCCCAACATATGATAGTCTTACACATAGGAGGCAGTAATCAAATGCTTGCTTCATTTATTGCTTGGCTTATCTAGAATGAAAGTTATCATGAGGAAGGATATTAAGTTATTAATGAAAATGATCTTTTCAAGTTATTAATTTTAAGAGTCCATGCTTATTTGTTTCCCTGATAAACTAAAAACTGAATCTTTTTTTTAAGCAATTGGGGTGAAGTAACTTGCTCAAGGTTACATGGACAGTTATTTCTGGGTGTGGTGCTAAGTATCAGAGCCTGGATTCAATCCCAGGTCATCCTGACTCTGGGGCTGGTGCTCTTACTTGCTGTGCTACCTGGCCACCCCTTAAAACTGAATCTTAACTGCAGTGATGATTTCATAAGTTCTCTGATGTCAATCCCTGACAGTTCACATGAATAAGGAAAAATCAAACAAAAAAAAAAAGAATCTTGAACAAAAAAGTCCACTTTTACTATGCCATAAGGCCTAGGTGGATGTCTCTCTAAGCAAATTTACAAACTCACAAAATACTTCCTTTTGACAAAAACTGATGTTGCAGGACCTAGTCAATATATTTGACTGACATCATTGTCTTGTGAATCCAGTCCATGTCCCTCATCTTCAGAGATATATGCAATAGTCTCTTCACTCCTATTAGTCTTTTTCTATCTTCATCTTATCTGCCACTTATTTTTTCTATTTTGACCTGGCCAGCCTTCATACATTCCTTAGTGTCCAATGGATATCAAAGGAAAAATTCTATACTGAAGAGTTAACAGTGAAAGAAAGATGGAAAGGGAAAGAGGGAAAAGGGATAGTGTGATAGTAATGTAATTTAAAGATCCCCCTGTGTAAGGGTTATGGGATTTAAAGATCTTCCATGCCCCATGGACGTGCTGACATAGCAGAGCAAGAGAAAGCGGAAAGCGAGAGAAAGTGAAAGCCGAGCTAGCGGTCCTGCGGTGGCTGGCAGCGGTTGGCGGCGGTTGCGACGGCGGCGGCAGCAGCAGAGGCAGCGGCAGCGCGAAGTCTTTTTTTTTTTTTTT